>NW_017729029.1:43522798-43524638 GCF_001723915.1 Gavialis gangeticus
GGAGGCACATGCAGCAGAGCTTGCCTGGTCCTGGCTGTCCCTGCAGCGCCCCACATGGGGCTGTGCTGCCACCCATACCCATGGGCCCGGCCCCAGCCCAGGCTTCGGCCAATGCGCAGCTTCTGGCAGGGCTGTTCCCCGAGTGGCTGCAGCCAGTCAGGCTTGCATTGTCCCTGGGAGGCAAGGGGAGCAAAGCAGCACCAGGCCAGCTGCAGCCACCCCAGAACTGCTTGCTGGCTGGGGCCGGCGGGGCTCTTCTGCTTCTCTCGCCTCCAACTGCGGCTGCTGCTCCTGCCCCCTCCATGTCACTCTGGGTGGCTGAGTGGGAAGCTTCAGCCGGGAGGCTCCTGCCACCTTCCACCTGCTCTGCCTGCCCGGTGCGATGAGCAGCCCCTGTGGGTGGGTGGAGCAGGTGGAAGGCTCCCGGGAGCTGGAGCTGGAGCCAGACCTCCATGTGCTCAGCAGGAGCTGCCTAGCTGAAGCTTCCCCTGCCTGAAGCGATGCAGCATGGCAAGAGCTGCAGCTGGAGGTGAGGGGAACAGAACAGCCCCACTGGCCCTGGCCAGCGTGCAGCTTCTGGTAGGGCTCTTCCCAGTGCACCTGGAGCGAGCTGGATGCTGCTGTATCCTGCTCGCCTCCAGTGGCCATTCCTCCTCCCACTCCTGCTCCTGCTGTACTGTTTTGGGTGGGGGGGAAGCTTCAGCCTGGCTGCTCCGCTGCACGTGAGGGGAGCAGAGGAGCAACCGTCCAGCTGCAGCCACAATGGTACCAGCCCTGCCAAAAGCTGCATGCTGGCTGGGGCTGGGGCTGGGGCTGGTGGGAGTGTGGCGCAGGCAGCCTCAGCGGGAGCAGGTGGTGCTCCGTCCCATGTGGAGCAGTGCAGCGGCAGCCGCAGGCCGGATACAGCCAGTTGGTGGGCTGGATGCAGCCCACGGCCATATTTTGCCCACCCCTGCCCTAAGCCCACTTGCGAGCATTGTGTCATTTGAACTTCACTCAGGCAGGCAGCAGAGCAGCGACATCAGGGAGTCTGTTTTTCATGAGTGTTTGTAACTGCGTGTGAGTTTATTTATAAGGCCCCTGATCAGCAGAAGGCATGAATCTGTTACAGCCCTGGGTAAAGGCATGTGGCTCTTAGCTCATGCAAAAGGGCCTCATGCTGGTCTGTCTGCAGGTCCTCTGTTCATTTCTGTGATGTGTGACTCTACTATGGCCACTTAATCAAATCTGGGTGTTTGACAGCATGCTTACAGAGAGAGTCTGCAACAGGGTCAGATCAAAGTGTGTTTTGAATGCTGCACCATAACTGAAGACACACTTTTTCCACATCTATTCAAGCTTAATTAAAAGTCAGGATGGTTGAGTGGTTTAAAGCACTAGACTCCCAGGCCTGGCTGCTTTCCTGGGTGGGTGTTCTGGTCTCTGTATGGAGCTGTGGGTTCAAGTCCTACTTATGACACACGTTTTTATCCAAGTTTGCAAACAACACCGAACTGTGGGGTGAGGTACACAAACTAGAGGGCAGAGAGTGAACCCAGGCAGACTTGGACAGGCTGGGGAAGTGGGTGGAACAGAATAGGATGCAGTTTAACAAAGGTAAGTGCCATGTGTGGCACCTGGGGAGGAAGAATCATCAACACTCCTATAGCCTGGGAGGTACCTTTCTAAGTATTAACACTGCGGAAAGGGATCTCGGAGTCATAGCCGACTCCAAAATGAACAAGAGTCACCAGCGTGATGAAGTAATAAGTAAAGCTAACCGCACTCTTTCTTGCTTAAGTAGGTGCAACACAAACAGGTCTAAGAAGGTGATACTTCCCTTCTATGCAGCACTGGTGAG
>NW_017729029.1:43529638-43529912 GCF_001723915.1 Gavialis gangeticus
TAAGTATTAACACTGCGGAAAGGGATCTCGGAGTCATAGCCGACTCCAAAATGAACAAGAGTCACCAGCGTGATGAAGTAATAAGTAAAGCTAACCGCACTCTTTCTTGCTTAAGTAGGTGCAACACAAACAGGTCTAAGAAGGTGATACTTCCCTTCTATGCAGCACTGGTGAGGCTACAGTTGGAGTACTGCGTCCAGTTTTGAACGCCTCATAGTTTCATGGATTTAGGGTCGGACCTAGTAGATCTTCTAGCCCGACCCCCCGCCAGGGC
>NW_017729029.1:43530688-43547769 GCF_001723915.1 Gavialis gangeticus
TAGGCTATAATGGGGAAGCATGAAACTGCCTATAACTGTCATTTCTTCCCTGATTCAGTTGAAACTTTCAGGGCTGGTAGCTCTTTCTGCGGCCAGGAAGCCTGCCAAATTTCAAGGAGATAGGTGTGGGGGTTCTGGGAAACAGCACCTCAGGCTGCTGACACACAAAACTTATGACGTGTGTGTGTGTGTGTGTGTGTGTATTAAGGCACAGCTGTTTTTCTGTCCCTCCCCCAGAGCACTGGGATTGGAAGGGACCTCAGGGAAGGATCACAGTCACTGGCCAGCTACACAGTCCATATGAGAGCAGTCCTTCCCCCCCTCCCTCTCCTTACTTTCTCGTTCCCTGCAAGCACTGCCCAGCTTCAAAACTCAAAATGTTTCAAAACTTTTGAAACATTTTGACTGGTCTCATTTTGTTTCAAGGCTGTTTCCAAAGTCTTTTGTTTTGTTTTGAGCTTGAAACGAGTTGAAACGAAACAGCCAGCAAAATTTTGCACAGCCCTATTGGACATCAGGAAAAAAATTCTTTACAGTGAGGGTTGCCAAAATATGGAATACATTGCCAAGGGAGGTGGTGCTATCCCCTTCCTTGGAGGTATTTAAGAGGAGCTTGGACAAACACCTGGCTGGGGTCATCTGACCCCAGCAGCCTTTCCTGCCCATGGCAGGGGGTCGGACTCGATGATCTAATAGGTCTCTTCCGACCCTAAAATCTATGAAATCTATGAAAATAAATCAGTGATCAAGCATATTGTTAAGCATGAAGCTTTTCCAGTATCTTCCTCTCCATCTTCACCCCACCAGCCTCTCATTTTCAATGCAATAATGGTTTCACTAATTGCATGAGATTGGAACATGCTGCCAAGAATACTACTATTTCCCCCCACCAGTCCTATTACATTTTTATTTTTTGAACTGTTCATTTTCAGTTCTTGAGTCACAATGTTTCTCAAAGGGAAAGGGCAGCATCTTGGGCAAAATCCAGTTCATTTCTTACATTTTATTTGGAATTGCTTCAATCTAGAGCAAAAATGAAAGTGTCAAAACACTCGGGCAGCTGTTCTGCATATAGATCTAAAAACCCTGGCAGGCTTACTCAGCATTGCTCATCTGACTAATGCAGGATAAAGGACTGAAGTGTTGCTTTCCCTGCTGTGGGCTTTGAGATGCCACGATATTTAATCCCCATCTTGTCCTACCTATGCAAAAAAGGATGAAAGGAGTCTGGAATGGCCTGAGTATTGAGGTGATAATTGCAAGTGTGGGGACCAATTTATTCCAAGTAATGAGGATAAAGCATGAAGTTAGGGCAATCAAATACAGCAAGGGCAATTTAGGTTAAATGGGGTGGGCAAGCTGGTGACTATAACTTGGCAATAAAACAAGTTATGAAAATGCCCTTATTCAAAATTAACATTAAGCATGTTGAATGAATTTGTTCAGAATGAGGGGGATGGGAGTAAGTGCAAGTGTCCTAATAAACCTAAAACCTAGAATGAAAGAAAGATATGGGCAGCCTTATACCATATAATGGTCTTTGTTCCAGCCATGCACAATTCAGAGCTTCAGATTTAGTCTTACATGAACAATAGAAGACTGGATTGGAGGGGAAGTTGCTGGTGTGTCATTATTCAGTGCTACAGAGCACTCGTGCACGCTGTAATGTATTCTGTTCCCTGTGATCAGAGCTGGCTCCCCACACAGAGACGTGGGTAAAAGAACTAGGTGTCATCTCACTTCTAATGAGGTGTAAATAGAATAATGGGAGAGATAAATGTGAATGGAAAACTCAAGAGGTGGAGATGGATGGCCAGCTTCAGATAGGCTGATTGCATCTCTTTAGCCAATGGCAAGGAAAGTTAGAGTAAAGCCAGATGGGGGCAGGGAGGCTTTGGAGATTAGCAGCAGAACAAGGTGACAGGTTCCATGACGTGGGAAATGTCCAGGCAAAACAAAATGTGAATATGCTGACTAAGTTAACCTGAGCATGAGGTTTAGTGAGAGGACAGATTGAGCTTTTGCCCTAATTTTGTATTTTGTTATGGAGGAAAAACTTGATATAAATATAATTAAGAGGGTCTTTTCCCACTTGAATGAGTCAACTCCACCTAGCTTAGTACCATCTACCATATCTCAAGCCCTCTGCAATTTAAAAAATAAGCCAACAATGTTGATGAGATCTCATGTGTTTAAGAGTTGATCATGTTATTTCACTTTTTCAGGCTTCAAATTTTTATGGCAAAACAAAAACCTTTCCTAAATAACAAGCCTGAAACCTAGGGGTCTAGTTTAGTGCTCTCTAGAGACCATGGTTCAATTCTTGGCTGCTGTTCTGTGGGTTGGGAGCCACAATTAAAAGGGCAGTAATTAGAATGATGCTGTTCCTTTATCCCCGAGGCGTGTCCCTACTCAAATGAAATGCTGGCAGTGAGACAAAGCAGAAGAAACCTGTTGCATTAAAAGGCTTGTGCTAGAAGATCTTTGCATGCAGTAGCAGCATTGCAGCCTTCTTTAGGAGCACTGTGCACAGCCATGGTATAAAAGAGCAAAAGGGCTAAGGAAGATAGATGAGGACTTCAAAACCGGTGAGCAAGAAAACTTCCCACTGTGATCTTGCCTGCAGTGAATTAGACTCCTGGATACATCAGTGCTTATGGCATGTAACCAAAAGACCAGCAAGACCCTTTGGTTGCTCTCTATGGGTGCAATGCTCTGCAAATGAGATACATGGGAAACCAGCTGATTTCTGTGTGTGCCCCTTGTGTCCCAAGTAGGTCTAGAAGGGCATTGTGGTTACAGGATTAAGTGTGTTCCCTACCTGTGGTCACCTGTGACTTCAGAGATCATGCACAGGAGACTATCTTAATAGTTTTTACAACAGCAAATCGACATCAAACCTGCTGGGAATTTTGTTGGCTGTTTTGTTGTGGCTGTTTGTTTTCATTGCATTCATCAGTCACCTGTGGAAGAGAGTGTAGAGGGGCTTGAAATCTTTGGGAAGGGGGAGAAATGATGTGGGGTTGTTTCTGCAGTGCTTCACTTCCAGGGGGACACCAAAGAGTCTGCTGAGAGAGCTGCCTGTATTAACACCCATGGCAGCTGACTGGTGCTGAAGAGGTCTGTGGTTATTTGTCTAGTTATTGAGATAGTGGTTGTCTCTGGTATCCAGACCTTCACTGCTGAGCAGTGACAGTCAAAGTGATGGAAATGGATTGAGGCAATCATGGGATAAATCCAGGACTTGTTGTCTGGGCCCCTTTGGTAACATGGATGATAGCACTGGGCTGAGCACTTTGATTAGTCACTTCTTTAACAGCCTCCTTCCCCCCCTCCCCAGTTTCCCAAAAGCTCCCTTTCCCAATCAAACCACCCTATCACTACATCTTTGTGTCACATCTTTCCTTTCACCTGCTACCATACACGGCCCTTGCTCTTATGTCCACACCCTCAGCAACATCCCTGGTCACCAAAGGTCCCATCATCCATTCACTTCCATGTTTTTCCCTTGTTCTTGTGCCAAGGTGTTTTTTAAATGATTCCCCAGTCAGGTCTCTGTCCCCTTGGATCCTGGCTGAGGGAGAACATTGGAGAGACTATAACTCCTCCCAGGTCAGGCATTAGAGAGATGAGCTGGATGCAGGAGGCAAAGGGGATTTCGGGTGGAGTCAATACACACAATAGAGCCTTCTTCCGGCATAATGGAAAGAGAAGTGGTCCAAAGAAAGCACACCCTCCCTACTTGTTCTTACACCACACACACCAAGACCTGAAAATGAAGCGATGCAGCTGCCTCAGAGTGGCCCAGCACTGAGCTCAGGCTCTGTTTTAGGTACACACTGAAGTGGCAGCATGGCCTTTCTTCTAGGATTAGGAGATAACGGAGCAGGAGTCGGTGGATAGAGCCTGCGTCATGGCAGTGCTGAGGAGGTGAGCTGGGATGAGCGGGTGTCTCTTCACCTCCTGTTCAGGGGACCAGATATTTTGCCTTGTACCTGCATGTCAAGAGAAAAGCTAGTGCCTTTGGACTGTGCAGCAATTGCTGGTGTGCCCAGGGGCTGCCAGGCATGAGTCATGCATGGATCACAAACTGCTTCTTAAACACTGTCAAAGTTTGTGTTTTGTGTGAAATGAGAGGTGGCTTCTCAAGCTCTTTTCAGCTGAACACCCGCCCTCCCCCTCAACCCATTTAATCATTTGCAAATTAGTCATATGCCTAAGAAAAGAAAATGCAGCAGGATGGTGAATGACAGTTACTAAAGAACTGTAACTAATCATATTCCGGCACAGCGAAAAATAGCATGAAAACCTGGAGTAGTTTTCTGGAAGGAAGCCCAGCAATTCCTCTTTGAACAACTGTCTTCAAGTCCAGGGATTTCTGGTTTCATAAAATGACTGTAAAAGCTTGAGATTCCCCATTAGTGGTGTGTCTTTTGGTCACATGCATCCCCTTTCCTGGCATCACAACCACCGTGCTGACCGTCAGTTTAGGAAGAGAGGTGATTCATACAAACTCCACCTCAGATTTTCCACGGGAGCCGGTGTTTCCAAGATGGAGTCGGTCAGGAGCATTCGGTGAGGCTTCTGTAGACCGCCACCTGAGTCTTATTCATTCAATAAAGCTGCATTACCATAACAAGTTGCTCTCTGCACAGTGGTATTGGGATATGCTGCTCATAATTACCTCAATAACTCTCATATCAACTTTGTTTAGTTTACCAGTTAAAAAACTTTTTCTCACTTGCCGCAGACTCACTCATTTACTCATATTGCCAGAAACTCACTCTGGGTTCAGAAACATGAGCTGGGCATCTTCCAGTATAACCCAGTTTTGCTACTAGTGGCAGCTGCTCTAGTATAATACTGCCAATGTAACCCAGTCCTGCACGTATAATGTTTTGCTCAGGTGTAAAAGTGAGAAGGGCCTTCAGTGTGCCACCAGTAGCTATTTTCTGCGAGGCTGAGTAACAGGCAGGATGTCAGCGTTGCCTCCAGTGACTGAGAAAGGAGACAGAAGAGAGGGGTGATGGGGGAATTAAGAGATCTCTCTTGTCCCTGTTGAGCTGGCAGCTGGATGTCCACATACTGTCTGAAAGGTAGGCCAAGATTCCAGGTTAAATAGCAAGAGACGGGGCTGTAGCAGAGAAGATTGGAACATGAGTTTGTATGTATAGATACGATGGCCCAGGGATAGGGCGTAGATGGAACAGAGAAGGGGAGCAAGGGCAAAACCCTAAGGAATCTCCAGAGGAAGCTGGTAATCAGAGGGTGCATCTACACAAGACGCTACGGTGATGTAGCACTGGCAGGCATGAACCGTGATGCCAGTGCTTGTTGCTACTGTGCAGTAGGGTCAGAAATGACTTGTGTGCCACCGGGACTGTGCAGTAATGGCAGTTACTGTGCTGTCATTTCATACTTGCTTTAGCAACTGCACACTCAGGTGCAAGTGTAGATGCACCCAGAGAGAGGTAGAGGAACACAAAGGTGAATAAGTGCCTGGCTGAGCGGTTCTTCAGGGACATCTGGATTCTGCTGTGTCGCTTTGAATATTGACTGATCCTCCAGCCCTCTCCTGATGCTTCAGCCTCCTTGCTCTGCCCATTTGAGGCTTGTCTCTTCTCCCGGCACTGTCCATAAGTAGTTATCTCCTGAGTCTCTCTCACTTAGCATGTGTCAGGCTCCCCTATTTCCTGAGATGGCAGAACTCTTGGGCACATGGTCTGGAAGAAGGGCTGTTGGTAGAGATGTTGTGAGCATGCACCTGAGAAGGTGTCGAAAGCCCCAGCTGCACAAGAGAACCATGTCCTTCTGCCCGAGAGGAGATGTTTTGCTGTTTCATAGTTTCTAGGGTCGGAAGGGACCTGAGCAGATCATCGAGTCCGACCCCCTGCCATGGCAGGAAAGAGTACTGGGGTCAAACAACCCCAGCAAGGTGTTCATCTAACATCCTCTTAAAGACCCCCAGAGTAGGAGCCAGCACCACTTCTCTTGGAAGTTGGTTCCAGATCCTAGCCGCCCTGACCGTGAAGTAGCACCTCCTGATGTCTAGCCTAAATCTACCGTCTGCCAGTTGTGACCGTTATTCCTGGTCACCCCGGTAGTGCTCGGGGGAACAGGGACTCCCCCACTGCCTGCTGGCCCCCTCTGACTAGTTTATAACAGGCCATAAGATCCCCCCTCAGCCTTCTCTTGTGGAGGCTGAACAGGTTCAGATCCTGTAGCCTTTCCTCGTAGGGCCTGCCCTGCTGCCCCCTGATCATGCGAGTGGCCCTCCTCTGGACCCTCTCCATGTTGTCCACATCCCTCTTGAAGTGCGGCGCCCAGAACTGGACACAGTACTCCAACTGCGGCCTGACGAGTGCCGCACAGAGGGGGAGGATCACCTCTTTGGACCTGCTCGAGATGCATCTGTGGATGCGTGACAAGGTACGGTTGGCCTTCCTGACTGGCTCCCCACACTGCCGACCCATGTTCATCTTGGAGTCAATGATGACTCCAAGATCCTTTTCTGCCTCTGTGCTGACGAGAAGGGAGTTCCCCAGCCTGTAGGTACGGTGCTGGTTCTTCCTTCCCAGGTGCATCACCTTGTACTTGCCAGTGTTGAATCCCATCCTATTCTCATCCACCCACCTGTCTAGGTCTGATTGCAGCCTAACCTGTCTGACCCTAGCTGCTTTCTCTAATCCAGACACTAGCCTCCGCATAGCTGAGGAGGTGGCAAATTTCACACCGCAGAAAAAAGATCAGTGATGACAGTGAATTGAAGGGATATGAAATCGGAGTGTTAGAGACCACTCAGTCAGGTCAGGGCAGTGTGTGGAATTGATGGGGCCAGACTTCAAGATCACAACTACTTGTAAATCACCAGTGACTGATGAACTGAATGGGCTTAACTGGGATTTTATAGTGATCCAAGTTGAATCAGATCAGATCAAAAGCACAACCCTCCCCCGCATAAGAATTGCTTTACTGGATCAGCCCCACAATCCAGCTGGTCCACTAGCCTGTGCCCAAGAGTGGTCAGCGCGAGCTAGCAAGAAGCCCATAGCAGGCAGGTATGAGATAGTGTTCCCACACTGTGGGGCTTTTCCTGATTTCCATCCATTAGACATGGCCCTGAATACAGATTTGGGAGAGAGAAAATTTAAATTTTTAAAACACTGGATCTTCTTGTCATCCATATAAATATCCAGTCCATTTTTACACCCTTTCCCTCTCTGAATCAGAGCAGGGTGCGATATATGTCGCCTGCACCCACACTGTGCAAGAGGCTGTCAGAGGAGGAGTGCTGCATGGAGAAGCTCTTGTGTTGTACGGGTAGGAGCACACATGATGTGGAGTTTAAGGTGCCTGCCATGTTTTGCTGGCGACTAGGAAGGGAGCAACAACGGAAGTTAATGAAGAGTTGTTTTTAGGGGTCTCTTTCCTTTCTCAGGTTTAATTAGTGGGTGGTCTGACAGGGCCCACAAACCTGTCCCAATGTGCAAACATCGTTCCAAGATTTCTTATTTGGCTGTTTCACTTCACTTATTTTATGATACTACAGTACTCATGTGAGGGGGTCTGGGAGCCTGGGATGTGACTCCCAACTCTGCTCCTTCTCTGACACATGGTGTTTCTTAATGAAACATCACTCCTCTGCCACAAAGGGAGGTTTTCACCAGATGTTAATCCCTTAATGACCACAGTCATCAACCAAAATGCATCAAGGAGAGGGCAAACCTAGCAGACTCAAGTTGGGTATTCAGGGCTTGGGAGGACTGTCTGAGGGGTCTAAATCACAGCAAGGTCAAAGGAAAAATGGATCAAATTCTGGTCCATAGACCAGATTCTTCCCTATTATGGTGGCTTAAATCTGGAATAAACCCACTGAAATCAATGGAATCACTGCAGACTTCATTTTCTGTGACTGAAGCGAGGCTCTAGTCTAAGCCTTTAGGTTTATCATCAGGCATGGCATTTGTACTGTTTCCTCCTTTTTGTCAAACATGGCAGAACCTGTGTTGTATCCATCCCCCTCTGTCCTTTAGGCAGCTAAGATGCCACTTGTTGAATGACCACCTATCCATTGGAGTTTAGTGCTTTTATACTGGGGAGAAAGCTATAGTGAAATGCCTTATAAAGAAAGGACATTGTATAATCTTGAGCACAATCTCCTTCCGCTATCTCAAGGACCTGTATGTTAGTCATGCACAACAATATTTGGCTGCCTGAAATAATGGATTTGTCATCATTTTCATGATAAAGCCCTATGAGTCAAACCTTTCTATATATACAGATGTATAGAGGCTAATGTTAAGTATTAAATTTACCAGAAGGGAGAAGAATCAAGGGCTTTAAGTCTATTTTCACCAAACTTAAAAATATTATCTGTTTGGTTCCTGTGCAGCTTTGGGCAGAAATTTCTATGTTTTAAGGCCCAGGGTTTATGACCACTGGGTCAACTAGTATTATGTCCTGCATAATACAGGCCATAGAGGTTCATTTATTTACTCTTGTAGTGACCTCACTAACTAGTGTTGGACAGCTGCAAATAGCCATCCAGTCTTGTGAGACAGCAACAGGGAGATGTGCAAAGTTTCAGTGGCTTCTTGTGAACACATCAAATGCCTTTGCTTTGAATAATAGATTGAAGAAGTGATGAATGAACAGGGTTGTGTGTGGTAGACTCATGTGGGGCGTAAACTGAATGCCAGTGGAAAGGGCAGACTGACAGGAGCTGCTTCTAGTCTGTGCCACACGGGTTGTGATCCCAAGCCATCAAACAGCAACTGCTACTTTCCTATCCCAGTGTCTGAACAGTGAAAGCCTCTGTCCATCAACAACTACCTGAACATCCTGGTCCTTGTGAAATACAGGCAGTCCTCGACTTACAATGTTTCGAGTAACAACATATTGCACTTACAACGTTTACAAATTGACACCCTGCTTCAACTTTCTGACATCAGTTTTGACTTTACAATGCTTGATCCGATGCGACACCATGCCCATTGCCCATCGCCCGTCTCCCTGGAGAACATCTGTCCAAACTTCCTTGGACACTTTCTTTAAGAAAGCAGACACGACTCCAGAAAAACCTGCAGCCAAGACTCCTGAGAAGACTCCAGTCAAGAACCCTTCAAAAAGTCCAGCAAAGTCACCTCAAAGAAGTCCTTCCAAATCAATATGATTGCTATTTACAATATAAATACACTAACATAGTTATATTACTCATCTATAATTGGTTGAGTACAAAATTTTGGGTTATATTTGGTGAAAATAGGGTATTGGGTCTTGGTTCAGGAACCAGTCCCCCCTTTATAACATTGTTTCCTATTGGAAAAATCAGCTGTGAGTTACAACATTTCGACTTAAGATGCAGTTTTCAGGAACCAGTTGTGTCTGCCTGTACATGCATTGCTTTAAATAACTCCTTTTCCCCCAGTGACATGAATCAAGGCAGAAGAGACAACTTCAGCTCTGAATTTCATGTAAGTTGTAGCTTTTAAAATGCAATTTTGTTGTCTTTTAATTTCTTACCATTTATTGGTCTTGCTTTGGGATTTAGTTTAGGCACACGCCAACTTATATAAGGTATCAACTATTCCGAAAACTAGGCCTGAGACACCATCCCCAACTGAGACTCTGTGTTACAACTCAGAGCATTTACTTCACTATTTATAGCAAGCAGTGACCAATAAAATAGAATCCAATATTAAGAAAAACATTTGGGTGAAATCCTGGCTCCTTTGAAGTCAAAGGCAAAACCATCAGTGGCTTCAGTAGGGCTGGGATTTCTTCTTTGGTGAACTCTGTTATAGCCAAAGATCCAGTAAGGTGATCCCCTAGGAATCTGGACGTACCCACTGGGATTTACACTGGACCCACAACTTATTGCTTAAGTCTTTTAAAATTCCACTAGCTAAAACACTTAGAAACATAGAATCATAGAAAATTAGGCTTGGAAGGGACTTCAGGCAGTCATATAGTCCAACCCCCTGCTCAAGGCAGGACCAGTCCCTGCTAGATCATCTCAGCCAAAGCTTTGGCTGGGTTTTAAAACCTCCAAGGATGGAGCTTCCACCACCTCTCTGGTATCCTGTTCCAGTGTTTTGCTACTGTCCTAGTGAGAAAATTCTTCCTAATATCTAACCTAAACTTTCCTTGCTGCAACTTGAGATGATTTCTCCTTGTTCTGTCATCTGCCACCACTGAGAACAGTCCAGCTCCATCCTCTTTCGAACCCCTCTTCAGGTACTTGAAGGCTGCTATTAAATTCCCTCTCAATCTCCTCTTCTCTAGACTAAATAAGCCCAGTTCCCTCAGTCTTTCCTTATAAGTCATGTCCCCCACCCCGCTCACCATTTTTGTTGCCCTCTGCTGGACTGTCTCTAGTTTGTCCACATCCTTTCTGTAGTGGGGGCCCAAAACTGGATACAGTACTCCAGATGTGGCCTCACCAGTGCTGAATAGAGGGGAATAATCCCTTCCCTTGACCTGCTGGCAACACTGCTACCAATGCAGCCCAGGATGCTGTTAGCCTTCTTGACAACAAGGGCACACTGCTGACTCACATTCAGCTTATTGTTCACTGTAACCCCCAGGTCCTTTCCTGCACAGCTGCTGCCCAGCCAGTCAGGCCCCAGCCTGTACAAGTGCATGAACCTCATGAGATTTCTCTTGGCCCAGTCCTCCAATTTGTCAAAGTCACTCTGAATCTTAGCTCTACCCTCCAATGTATCTACTACTCTCCCCAGCTTGGTGTCATCTGCAAACCTGCAAAAGGTGTGCTCCATGCCATCTTCTAGGACATTGATGAAGACAATGAACAAAACCAGCCCCAAGACCAACCCATGGGGCCTTCCACTTGATACTGGCTGCCAACTAGACATTGAGCCATTAATTACTACTTCTTGTGCCCAATGCTCCAGGCAGTTTTCTATCCACCTTACAGTCCATTCATCCAGCCCATACTTCTTTAGCTTGCCTGTGAGAATTTGTGGGAGACTCTGTCAAAAACCTTGTTTTGTGAATGTACTATAAGAAATAGCCTGACACTGGTCTTGGAAAGGGACGTACTATGATGCATTAGCTGCCACAGTAAGCACCACTACAGGGCTTCACCCCTAGGTGAAGGGAGCCCATAATATCCTGTTTACATTGCCCATTTATAGCATCTAATAAGCTGTCACCTATGAAAGCTTATGCCTTTCTGAACAAGTTAGCCTCTGCCTGCCTTGCCTTCTGCCTAACTTCAGACTAACATGGCTAAGTACATATCTCCGTTTGTCCTGAGCAAGCTGCTACACAATTATACTTCCACTGGTGTAACTTACACCAATATCTTTCTACCCCTGAATCTTCCCAGGGCAACTCTACACCAGATGTCTGTGCCATGTGTCTGCTCCCTGTTTAGACCAAGGTAAGGGGCAGTTATGTCACAGTAAAAGTGTCATGGGTCCAGGCCTTTAGAAAGGATCAGATTGAATGGGAGGCTGTCTAGTTTTCTGCTCTTAAAGAAAAATAAATACTGCAGTGAATACAGACAGATCACACAGGATAGAGCTCTGTATCTTGCTCTTATGATCCAGATCTGCCCCAGCCCTTGAGTGCTGGTATCATCGAGCTGGGGCTGCAAACCTCAGCCAGTCCTGTGTGTATCTGCTGCAGTAGCTGTAATGACAATAATGGCATGTGGCGCAGAGAACACAAATGAAATGTACCTTTCCCTGTAAAGGGTGACAAGCTGTAATAAATGCACTGAAACCCTTCCACATTGCCCCGGGGTTGGGAGTTACATGCAGTGGGGCTGTTTTCCTGCCAGCCAGGATCAGGCTGGCTCTGCATCAAGGGGAATTACGCTGTGTGTTTCTTCCTGGCATGTCTCCCTGCTGTTCTCATGGTGAATCAGGGAGATTTTAAGCTGAGCTGTTTTTATTTGATGACGCTACAGGTTCAACATTGTGGGTTTGCAACAAAAGAGCGGGTTGTATGCAATTAATTTGCATCTGGTCCTCAGACAGCACTATTATAAATAAACCAGCTTAGCTATTAATCAGAGCATCATGGAAACGCTCACATCCACCTCCTGCTAGTTCAGGACTGTACCTGAGAATAGGGGAGATACTAATGGGTGGTTGTCAGGAATATTGTGAGTGCCCCCAGGAAGGAGGAGTGGATATAAAACTACATCTGGAGAAGTTGAACATGCTCAAGGAATGCAGTTCATCACATGGCTCTGCAGTTTATTCTACAGACATAATTACTACATTATTAGCATCATCATTACGATTTATTGAACCTTGTCACTAAACATGACAAGGATGGAGATACAATCTTTGTGCTGAGGGGCATGCCATAGCAATATGGGTCAGTACAGGTTTCCCTCACTTTATGCGGGTTCTGTATGTGCAAATTTATTCTTTTGCGATGATCCTTTTTATACCAAAATTTCATTATATATGAGGTAAATTCACTCTTAATGTGATCATGGTGCATTGCATGAGTGACGCGCATCAAAACATAGTCTCCTATGTGGATCTGTGCTCCTCGCTCGTTGTCTGCAACATGTTTCTGTAGTTGCCGTCCCAAATATGATAGTGCCCTGTGCTTGTGTGTACTGTCTACTGTTGGTGAGTACCAAAATTGTCTTGTAAAAGTGGTAGAAATGGGTTTGGGGGTCAGTATAGTCGAGGTCTTGGAACCTATCCCTATTTGTTACATTGTAAAGTGGGTTCCTTTTATGCAAATCCAAGTTATGCGCCATTTTTCAGAAACACGTGTACAGCATAAAGCGAGGGAACCCTGTACAGAAATGCACTAGTTGATCTCATAAGGGTATCACATATATGTTGTTGTGGTATTTGACCAAGCAGAGAACCTCCCACTCATCTCGCACGTGATCAAGGATTAGCCGGCACCCCACAGTTTCCAAACGCTCTGGTTTGTTTGGGCTGAGGCTGTTGGTCTGGGCTTCTTTTCTTTGCTGTCTTCCAGCTTTTGCACTGCTTTCCTGTCTTTGGCCCAGCAGCTGCAGTGTAACCAATACATCCTGCTGTGCTTTGTTGCATCCTGTAGGACCAAATTCAGAAAGTTCCCTTGATGCTGCTGGGGAAACAGGTTTGGGGAGGAGGGTCTTGGTCCCTGTGGACTCATTTCATTTGGTGACACAGCAGACTAGGAAGGGATGTTTTTCTTTTTTTTTTTTTCCTTTTATACAAAATATCTGAAGGGTTGGTCCTTTTTAAAGGGCTTGGTGACTAAAAATAGATGTTTGCTTGTCTGGAATATTAGTGTGAATCTCCAGCAGGCTGCTATTCAGCGCTGACCTTCAAAGCTGAAAAGCCAGCTGTGTTAAGTTTGTTGCTTCCTGCTTTCACCTTTGTGAATTGACTGGTGACTACCTCCTGCACCGGGCTATTTAAAGGGGAGATTTGCCTCTTGTACACTGCAGAAAGAGCCAGCTGATAGAAACTGTGCTTGCTCCTTCAAGTGGCCAGCAGTTTTACACAGAAGAACCCAAACTGACAGATTTGGGGCTCAGTCCAAGTCAGTCCAGGCAGCATTTTCTGAGACAAACTCCTCCACTGAGAAATAATTGCAGCTGCAAAACAGTCTTTAAGGATAAGAACATGTGTTTTTTCCCCACTGGGGCCCTGCTTCATTCAATGCATGGGATGACCCTGCTCTAGTCCACAGATCAGAGTTGTCTAGACAAAGCGACTAGTGTCTGTAAGACCCCTGCTTCATCGGTTCCAGAAGCTGCAAGGTGTGGCATGGCTGACACGGGGCGGGGGGGCTGCAGGAAGAGCGGTGCTAGCTTTAGGGCTCGGGTAGTGGAAGCCTGCCCTCGAGAAGAAGATTCTTGTCCAGGGTCACACAGGGACTGCGTGGTGGAGGCAAGTCACCTGAACCAAACTTGCCTTGGATGGTCATTTGCTGCAAGTTCCCCACGCCTGACCTGAAGGCTCTGATTTGCCACAGTGTTGAGCATTCACAGCTGTGCCTGAAGTCGGTGAGAGCCGTGCATTAAACAAATAACATCCTTTATAATGCTCAATACTCTCAAAAATCACATCCTGTGTGTCTCGGTTTGGGAAGCCAAATTGACCTCCCTTTCTGTCTGGCTCAGGGTGAGATGTGTAAAAGGACCTGAGCTGTGAGGCTCTCCCACACCCCTGCTTTTGTTCAAAAGTGCCATCCTTGGAGCCCTCCTCAGCTGCTACCTAACCCTTGAGGCAACTACAATTCATCTTAATCAATAGAGCAGGGACTGGAAGCCTGGTCTTCCTCCGCCCTGGGGAGTGTCACCCATCTAATGTGACTAGGGTAGAGAGCCATCCTCTTCCTCTGGCCAGCAACTCTCTACAGGCAGTGTTTAAAGAGGAACAGCTTCAACAAGACACGCTGAGAATGATCCACCCCAGACACTCTGCTGAGAGGTACATTTGAATCCCTTCCCTTCCCTTCTCCAGGATAGGTCTGGTTGCTACTGATGCTGGGATCACTTGTCTTTTGCTTATCCAGATATGTCCTGGGCAGGGGCAACGCATCTGCCTTTGGTGCTGTCAATATGGCAGCTCTGGCCAGCGTAGCATTCACTTGGATGGGTCCAGGGAGCTGTGCACTAATTACTTGAGCAGATTTTGTTATTGCCTCCTTAATACCTGCCACACTGTCACTGCAGAAAGTCTTTATGATTCAAATTTTATTAGTGCAGTCATGAATCTGCCCCCAGAGACCTATTACATTGAAGCGCTGGCATAGACACCTCGTAAATCAGCACGAGGACACCGACAGCTGATCATGCTATTAATGCATTCACTGGTTTTATTTTCATTTTTAAGAACAATAAATCAGGGGAAAGAGGCCCCAGCTTTCATTTCTTGTCAGCGGGGAAATCACATGGAGTGTCAGAGATGACAAGGGAATGAGTGAAATGATGACAAGAGAGGGGCAAAGGAGCATGGCTCTTCCTTCCACCCCACTCCTCCCTCATTCCTGGAATCAACCAAAGAGCAAGCTCCTATCTACTCCTTCTCCGGCATGCTCAGAGCATTCCTCACGCTTCCCTTTGGGATTGAATTTTCCCTTTTCTACCAAGGGGTGAAAGGCAACTCTCATGAGGCTAGTAGGACAGAGGCTACAAAACAGGAGAAAGCTAAATTCCTAGATCCAGCGCTCACATATCCAAACTCATTTATGATGCATGCATTTCTCTTGGAGAGTCCAAATTCTGCTGGATCCTTCCAAGAGATGGCCATTTTCTCCCCCAGAAGACTCCAATCTGAATTTGACATGACGCAACAATTGGGGGCTGTCTATCCACCCTGGTATGTACTGCTGTCATCCTAATATTGTAGGGTCAGGTTTCTAAAATGTTTGGCGGTACCTAGTAAGATCTTCAGCAGATTCCAGGAGTTTACATCCCATTACAATTAGTAGAAATTCGGCAGCTAGACCCTTGTGAAAATCCCACTTGGCCCCACTCTGCTTGTTTTAGAAATACCCGCAAAACCCAGGCTGTTAGCAAGGTCCATTGCAGTCTTCATGGAGCCTCTGGTTCTTTTCCTTATCCATCAAAAAAAAAAAGAGTGGAGTGCAAAGTAAGGCTAAAAAGTAAGTAAGGACAATAATTACCATAGTGAGCCCATGACTATCAGGAACATGGGAACCCATGAGAGAGACCCAACACATGGCCTACCTAGTGATCCCCAAATACAGGAGCCCATCTCAGGGCTTCCTGGTTCTGGGTGTTACCTCACAACGGGGAGCCAAGAAGCTCTGACCAAACAGGCTCCCAGCCCTGGGGCAATTTGCAAGAATTCAGGCTGGATCACATCAGAACCAGGCCTTGGGTTGGGCAAGAGTTCATCAGACCAGAAAAGTTTTGAAGTAAACCTTTCAGGTTCAAAGAATGGGCATTTTCTGATAGAACTTCATCGCAGAATTTCCCCCAAGTTCTACTGAAAACAGGCACAGAGGAAATGTGTTGAGGAAACGATTTCCTGTGAAATACCATATTTTCTTGCATACAACATGCCAGCAAATAAAACATGCACCTTGTATTCGGAAGACAGAACATAGGAAAAACAGATTTTTTTTCCTGAGCCACACCTGTCCGTGTGCCATGAAGTAAGTCTTCCTGGGAATATAAAGTGTCCAGGAAGTATGGCATGCCAGGACACAGTCTGCATGAGGAAGTTCCTGGTGCCAGCTGCCACACCCAGACAGTCTTCTGAGATGCCACATTTGCTGGACACTGTTTCCAGAAAAACTTACTTGATGCCTCACAAGGTTAGGTCCCAGACCCTTGCAATGGCAGTAGCAATACTGTTGGTTTTTCACTGTAAGTAGTTCCTTATGTAAGTTCACGTAACTAAAGCGTTGTTTCCACATCACAAGCCCCGTCAAGATAACTGCCAGAAGTTCACTTGTTAGTTCAAGCCAAAGCTACAGCGCTCAGCCAATAGCTATAACTGTAACAGGGTTAACACAGGACTTCACCCTTTCAGCTTCCCGAGCCAGACAAAGTGTCAGACATCTTTGAAGCTGCATGGCATGCACAGTGTCTCTAGGCTTGCTTCTTTTCCAGTGAGGAAAACAGCTTCCCTGCTTAAAACATGCACCCCAGCTTTGGTGGGCTTGATTGGAGGGAAATGGTATATGTTGTATGTGAGAAAATACAGTCTTTGGTCAGCTCAGTGTATAACCAATAGGGGTGTGCAAAGTGGGCCCTATTTGATTCAGATTTGACCTAAATCATAGTTTCATAGTTTCATAGATTTAGGGTCGGAAGGGACCTAGTAGATCTTCTAGCCCGACCCCCCGCCAGGGCAGGAGAACAAAAAAAAAACAAACCCCAAAACAAAAACGGGACTCAAATGAGTCCAGCCAGGTAGGCATCCAGCCTCTTCTTAAAGACCCCCAGGGTAGGGGCCAGCACCACTTCCCTTGGAAGTTGGTTCCAGCTCCTAGCCGCCCTAACTGTGAAGTAGTTTTTGCGGATGTCCAATCTATACCTCCTCTCCATCAACTTGTGCCCATTACTCCTTGTTATGCCAGCGGGCGCTAGGGGAAACAGCGTCTCCCCCAAACCC
>NW_017729029.1:43547793-43551576 GCF_001723915.1 Gavialis gangeticus
CTACCCACCTCCCCCCAGGTCGAATATGACCCATCCACCACCACCCTCTGAGTGCGACCCCTCAGCCAATCTGCAATCCATCTGACTGTGTAGGCATCTATGCCACAGTCGCCTAGTTTTTTAACTAGGATGGGGTGAGAGACGGTGTCAAAGGCCTTGCTGAAGTCCAGAAAGACTACATCCACTGCGACACCTGCATCCATGGCCTTTGTGACCTGATCGTAAAAGGCAATCAGGTTGGTCTGACATGATCTCCCCCTAATAAATCAGGGACCGGGATTCGATTTGTTGATTCGGATCACTGTCCCTGATTCAATTTGGCTGAATCTGAATGTGAAGATGTGATGCTGATTTGGAGAATCAGCGATTCGGACACAGACACAGCTTTAAAAGTTTTTTCTACATACCTCGAGGTACCAGCGTGGCTCATGATCACTGCAATGCTGGGGCGCACGAAGCATCCCACAAGAGTGCAGGGGGCCCTCCACGTGCTTGGCAGTGAACCTGGAAGTGGACCAGAAGTACCTCCGGTCCACTTCTGGGTCTGCTGGAGAGCGCTCTGGGTCCCCCCCTGTGTCCCCTCATTTTGATGATCAGCTGCAGGGGGACCCCAGGCACCCCCCCAACCCTGGAGGCACCAGTCACCAAGCCAGGAAGGGTGCAAAGCGGGGTGTCCCCTGTGTGCTCCCCAGCGGACCCAGAAGTGGACTGGAAGTGCTTCTGGTCCACTTCCAGGTCTGTTGCTGAGCGCACTGGGGAGCCCCCATGCTCCTGTGGGATGCTGCACCTGCCCCAGCACCACAGTGTTCAGAGCCCCTGCTACCTAGAGGTATGTAGAAAAAACATTTAAAGCTGTCTCTATGTCCAAATCTTTTTGAATCTCTCCGAATAGATTCAGAGGGTTCCAACACGATTCGGAGAGATTATAGGGTCCTCCGATTCGATTCAGATTCAGAGATTCAGCGACCAAATCGGGCCAAATCTCTGCTGAATCAAATTGGGGTCCGAAGCTTTGCACAGCCCTAATAACCGACAATTACCGTCTGCACGATTACACATGTCACTGAGGGCAGCCCTACTGCCTTGTTACTTGGGTTGGTGTCGGTGGAGCAGGACTGGATAGGTGGGGCTTATTCACTTGGTGACACGACTGAGCTCTCTTTCTGCAGCACAAACACACCAGGAGGGACCCTCGCTGTGCTGGGAAAGGTTTTGTTTTACTCATTTTTGCAGTCTAACCTCAAAGCTATTCTGTTATAAACAGAGAACAAATGATTCAGGCTGTTGGCCATGCAGCGCATCTGTCTATACACCTCAGAGAGAAAGGATCAATGGTTCGTTGTAGCTACATGCATCAATGCCCTTTACTCTAAGCATCAGCAACTGAGTACTGACACTGTCATATTTAACCACTGAAATACAACCGCTCATTCCATTCTTCAACACATTGAAATTAGGCCTGTGCAAAGCAGCTAGTGTTCACTTTGGATTTGGCTGATTCAGAGGACAATGATTCAATTTGGTGATTCAAATTACTGTCCCAAATCGATTCGGCCAAATCTGATTCGGGGGTTCCTGTGCTTCTCTTGGTGTCTGTTTGACAGGTGCCAGTTGTCCTCTATGCTTGCAAAGACAAATGACGTGGTCTCACTGACTTGCCTTATCAACTGTTATTTCAGGTAGATGATATTTTAAAGGTTTTCCCCCTCATGAGTTTTGTGTGTGATTCTAGGATATGGTTTTTGTTTGGTTGTGTTTGGTTTTTTGATTGGGTGGGAGGGAGAATAGAATGGAGTCTACTTTTACAGTACAACCAGACCAGATGTGCTTATTCACAACTGTGTATGAACTAGTTTCTTTCATTATTCTTATCAGTCTATGTTACTGTGTTGGACTGTAGCTCCCAGCTACAATATTTTTTGTCTAAAAAATTGTCCATCAGAGTAAATGTGAATAGAAAATAAAAATCCATCATCATAAACTCTGAAAAACTAAACTCCAAGTGACTGTAGGTTAAGGTACCCATCCAGGATTTTGATATAAACATAAATCATTACGTAAATATTACTTTTATTTTTTACAGAGCAGAAATGCTAATGATGTTGAAAACAGCACAGTAAAGCCCAATGTCCAGAACTGGTATAAGTTTTGACTCAGAAGAAAGTATGCATGCTGGAGTGTTAAGGTCATTTTTGTGAAAGTTAGACTGTCCTTGAAGGACCTCTCTCTTTGCTCAGTCAACCTGGCTGTTTTCTGGAAGCCCTTCTGGAGGCTAGGCTGGGTCGTGGGAGATGATAGAAGGTGGGACCTTTCTCTCTGTGTATGCTGGTCTCTGCAGTGGTGAGGCCACCAGACCCCCAGTCACTCTTAGGGAGCAGGCCTACAATCAGTGCAACCCCTATGAGCCCTGAAAAGCCACTCAGACCCACTCAGTGCATACCAAAGCAATGAAGATGCTGTGAAGTGGCCCTGAGCATGTTGCAGGACATACACTTGAGAGAGAGACAAAAAGAGCAGTTCAGGGCACTGCCTCAAACCTCCCTTTATCTTTGGGGGCTGGCACACACTGAGCAGGAGCAGGAACGGGTGGGTGGGGAGGTTCTGGCATTGCACAGAGAGGGGGTAGACCCTCCTGGAGTGGTTCAAACTCCCTGCAGAAGGAGATGTAATTTTGCAAGGACTTTGTGAACTGTCATGTTACCCCTTTTTCTCTTTCTACTTGCAATAGAAAAAAGTTTCTATTTTTTTTTTTTTTTAATAGGCTGCTCCTTCTCCAGTTAGTGTTCCTGGGGCTGTCTAGTCCTGTGTTGTCCCAAGCAGAAGCCTCCCTAGTTGGCCTCTTGTGGTTTCTACATTCTTCTGTCTCTGAGCATTCAAGAAATGAGGACTGAGGGCTCTGCTAACCATTAGTTGCAGCCCTTTGGTAGAGATCCCTAGATGCTCGGACAAGAAGTGGGGGTTACACTTCTTGGTAGAGATGGAAGGATGACAGAATGAAAAAAGCAGTTCATCCAGGTGACAGCAGTTATCTAAGAAGAAGGAACAGGAGAATGGGATCTGAGGAACCACAGATGGGTTTAAGGTTAAATAACTGGTTCCCCCTTCTAACTCCTATGAATTCTCTGACATATACTCTGATGTGATCAGAGAGCTTTTACTGTCAAGGAGAGGTGGTATGAAGACAGTGTGTACTGTGTCTGCCCGAGCTGTTCCTATCCATAGTTAAAAAGAGGGCTTCATAATCCTGGGTTGTCTATCTGCTATCTTTTGGCAACACCAGGTAAAATAATTTACATGACAGTAAAAGCACTCGGATTGCATCTTACTATACATCAGGGAATCATAAAACAGAGAATTCCCTGGCTTAAGAAGAATGACTTGGGTTCAATAACCACGTGACTGAAAGTGCTAAGGAACTATTTGATACGTGGTTTATCCCAGCTCCTTGAGTTAATATTTCTATGTACTGGTTAAGAGCTGACACAGGAGAGTGTGTAGTGAAATGGTGACTGTAGGTTTAGTAGTGTTGTCAGTAACATGCACCTCGCTATCTTGCCTCTGGTCAAGGGTGTGAAAATCTCACGTGGGCTTATTCCTTGAGGGAAAGGACTTTATCTGGCTGAACTTGCTTCTGCTTCCTAGATTTTGCCGCCTCAGGAGTTAGTAATAAACTTCCCTTAGACTCAGGATCAAGTTACATGTGCACAAAGGGTCAGGTTTTATTCTACTGATTAGGCATCTAAATTCATAGTTTCATAGCTGGTAGGGTTGGAAGGGACCTGA
>NW_017729029.1:43551587-43551887 GCF_001723915.1 Gavialis gangeticus
CAGTTGGTGACCCATTTGACTGTGTAGGCATTGACACCACAGTATCCTAGTTTTTTAATGAGAATGGGGTGAGAGAGAGACAGTGTTGAAGACCTTCCGAAAGTCCAGAAAGATTACGTCCACCACGACATCTGCATCCAAGGATTTGGTGACCTGGTCATAGAAGGCCACCAGGTTGGTCTGACAGGACCTGCCTCTAATGAACCGGTGTTGGTTGCCCCTAAGCATAACCTCTCCCGCCGGCCCCTCATGGACATGCACCAGGATAATTCTCCCAAAAAGCTTACCCAGGATCAAGGT
>NW_017729029.1:43552380-43557195 GCF_001723915.1 Gavialis gangeticus
CCAGGATAATTCTCCCAAAAAGCTTACCCAGGATGGAGGTAAGACTAACAGGCCTATAGTTTCCTGGGTCCTCCTTCCTCCCTTTTTTGAAAATGGGAACCACATTGGCCCTTAGGTAAGTGTGATTGACTTAGGTAAGCGTGCTCCTATTCTATTCCACCTTGTTCAAGTCTTGAAAATCCAGTATGCATCTACTTTAAGTAGCATGCCATTATCTTACTCTTAGACTGAGTCACAAAAAAACAATGAGGAGGAGGAGGGCCCACCCACCTTTTGCATTAATGGATTTTTAGGGACTTGAGCATAATGGAATAGAAACACTTAGTTTACTTACACCCCTAATAGGGTGGAATAGGATCTGGTCTATAGTCTCCATTAATGCTTTGAACAAGCACGGACACAGCAACAAAACTTAGACACATGCAGTTACCCGGACAATACTCCAGCAAGCTGCAGCTCTGTTTGCTAGCTCCACTCAAGTGCTCCTAATACAGAAACCAGCTTCCAGGTACTGTGGCAAACCTGTGCCACAGTTCCACATCAAACGTACCGCAGCCCCTTGCTATGAACAAGTGCCTGCCTACTTGCTAGTAGGTTTAGTGTTACCTTGTCCTTGCCCCACATTCCCCATAAGTCCCTTAGTGCACTGAGGGTATTCATTATTCATTAGTAGGGTTCAGATCCTTAAGTGATGGCTCTGGGCACTGTTCAGTGCAAACAGTAAATCATTATTTTCACTGAGTCCAAATCACCTTGGTCGAACTCATTGGTAAGCAGGTTTTAACAGCAATGCCCAAAATGGTGCAGAGGACAGCTTTTCTTTCTTTACACTAGCATCTCATGCTTTGCTCTTTCACACCAATTCAACTGCTCCCGTCCCTGATACCCACTCTCAGAGACAGGTAATGTTTGTCGTGTAGATAAGACTGAAGCGTCTTAAGCACTGAGTCATTCAGCAGAGCTTGTGCAAAGATGAGGTCACCTCAAATACAAGTTCAGTTAATGAATGTGTTATTTCCATATCTTCCCCACTCTTGTCACAATCACTTCCCTCTCTCTCCTATTCTAGAGACTCTTGAAGGTGTCAACTGAAAAGTTTTCAGGTAAATAAAGTACCTTTCCTCTACTGTAAGTAAGCATTAGGCTTTGGGGAGCTTAGCTGTGTTGCCCCCACATCTTTCACAGTACACACTAGTCACTTGGCCATAGCTAAAGGGACTACACAAAGCTAGAGCACCCTCAGAGGTAGCATTACAAGAATGGGCCAGTGCAGCAGTGTAACTACCAGGGTTGTAACTACCAGGGTCTGCGCTTTTAGTGGCAGAAAAACATCAGCGGCAATGGTGAAGGCTGAGCTGGCTGCAACAGCAGTGGTGGCTGGGTTGCCAGAAGCAGTGGCTGCCATTCTTGTGCCCCAACTAAGTGGATGCCCAAGTTGCCCCTGCTCCCCACTTCATTATGCTACTAGACCGTGGAAATGGGAGGTTCCAGTATACTGGGATGCCACTGCTATACCTGCACTTACTTAGGAGGACAGGCCGAGTCCGGTGGATTTCATGTGAGATCCTTTCCCTGACATCAGTGAGAGTTGGCTAAGACTGTTACTCGGTGAGAAATGACTTACGAGTTTAGAGGAACGTACAACACAGGCAAGGCAAAATCATTTTCATGCCATCCACAGACCCTAACTCCCTGTGACTCGTAGGGATCCCAGATCAACCCTCCACCAGGAAAAACCTTCCTTTGGGGCCCTCAGTGGGTTTTGAGCAGTTGGTTTAGCCTGTAAATTTATGAAATCAGGGGGGTATTTTCTGTGTTTTTGCGAGAATGGACCCCATAGGTCTCTAGCCAGGTAGAGACACGGAAATATATTAAAAGGTTCTCTCAGTCCGTTCCATTTACTATGTTGTTGAGATAATTGTTATGTGAAAGCACTGAAACTGGTGATTCCCTGACTCAACAACCATGTGACAAGTAGTAAATAAAAACAATGACTAATGTTGTCTTGAAATCAATGCCTGTTTCTTTATTGCATTCCCTTTGCTGGTTTTATTTTTAGCATTTTAGGGTTTATGAACTAAAAGGATGCTACTTTCAGGCACACACACCATATGGCATTGTTTAGAGTCAATTAGAGTAGTTATTAAAACCGAGCTAGTACAAGATGAGAACAAACACAAATATTCCCAAATATCAAGACTAAAGATTATAGGCCAGGCTCACTGTAAACATAAAATGAACGTGGGCTGGTAGGACAACCTCAGTAATGTCCATCCAGAGTTATGGAAAGGTGAGCAACATAGCAATGTAAAAGGGGGGCTGGTTCAGAAAAGTTAGCCCCCAGTGACAGACGATGCACTGAATTCTGCTGATCGTAGTAGAAAGAATAATCATTCGAAGCATTTAACTGAATGGAATTAGCTGAAATCAGTGTGTTTATACAAAACAAGGCACTGTGGCTAAAAGGCATCAATGAGCAATACTATTTCTCTAATGAGGAACTCTAAAGTCAGGGTTTCCCAGAAGGAGGGAGAAGAACTAGAGTCAAAATCACACGCTGATGGTCTATTCTTCTGGCATCACCGTGCAGCCACATGGCGCCGTGGAGCCATGACTGAACTGCGTGCAAACTGAAATCCAATTACCAAATAATTCCACAGAGCTCTGGGAAAACAGGAGAGGGCAAAATTAAGTCAATATGATTTAAAAAAAGCAACAAAACAAAATAAAATTAGCTGGAAAGCATACTGGTAAAACTGTGGGATTATAACAGATAGTATAAAACAATGGAAAACCCATGGCAGAAAGTAGTCTGGTCTGGTACTAGCAAGGGAGTAGCTACTTCAGGTGTTTTCCAATCCTAACCTCCCTGACACAGTGGGCTAATTTGCAAAGGTGATGAATAACCACAGGACTTTCAGCTTCAGAAGCTTATCGTCTTGGCAAGCTAGGCCAGTCAAATACTTTTTCATGAACTAAACTTCTGTCTCGTCTGAAAGCAAATCTGATGCTGCGATGCTGAACAAGGACCTGTTCTCCAGCTACTCCACCCCACATGGAATTGGGCCCCAAGCTAAGAGGATACAAAAGACAAGCCCCACATGCAGCGCTAGCCAGAGCACCTGCACAGGTTACCAGCACCCCGAGCACCCCCATCTGCTGCTGCTGCTGGTAATGGGGGCTGCGTGCCTTGTGGAGAGGGGGGAGTGTGTCGGGGGTCCCCCCACCCTCCCTTACACCCGCACCCTGCCCAACCAAGCTCTGTGCTCCTGCCACCCCCCTGGGCATGGGCTCCACACTGCCAGCCCCATGCTCCCTGCCCCCACCCAGCTGCAGCTCCCCCCCACCCCACTCCACTCCTGCCCCTTCCCTATCTGCTGCCCTGAGCAAGCAGGACTCCAGGGAAGCCTGCCTGGAAGCTGTGTGCTGGCGCGGCTCTGTCCTTCCACCCATGGGGGAGTGAGGTGCAACAGGGTATGTTGAGGGGAGTGAATATGTGGGTGCCTTGCTCCCACCCTTGTGGGAGTACAATTTGTTGGTGGGTGCCCATGGGCTGGATGAAAGAGCCTGGTGGGCCGTATTTTGCCTGCCCCTGTGCTAATTGTACATCTGCAATCAATTCCCTCCATATCTCTTCAGCCTCCTGCAGACCGCCTTTGAAAGGCCTAATGTATAGGTAGAACAGCCCATATTTTTCACTCTTCCCGTCCAAAGAGTTTCCACTGAAGTCAAACAGTACTGTGAAACGGGGATTTGCAAGTTTCTGCTTTTTAGTTGGTAACCACTAAATAAAGCCACATCTGGTAAAGCTGGCTGGGTGTGAAGCTTCTCTTAAAAGTTGTGGTTAACTAGAGTTTAGCTGACAGCTCCTTGGGATTGTAATTGTTTGTGGTTGTGTTTTCTCCATCATAGAAAGCCATTAGTATAATTAAGGTATTTCTCTCTCACTCTCCAAGGAGAACTCACTGACGAATCTCTATAGCAACGAGCAGTCTGTTCCTGTTAAACAAGTGAGTCATCAAACACAATTACACTGATATCGGTGAGATGATCATGACATGCATCTCTGACGAGAGCTGACCTTTTGGGCAAACAAGCAACACAAAAATAATGACAAAAAATGTGACTGGAACAGCAGCAGTTGACAGAGGTCTTTTTCATCTGCCCTGGCAGAGTCGCAGCATTTTTTGGTCGGTGACTCCCAGAAGAGGGCCCTATTTACCAGCAGATTATTTTGGTTCAAGTACAGCTATTCAACGGGTTCTGATATAATAATGTGCCCTCTGTCTCTGCTGCTATCGCTTAAGGCCTGATACACAGACATAAACTTCAACAGTTGCAGGGCTCCAGCCCTGTTTGCAGGTGTCTGAGATCCCATGGTGTTCATGTATGGTGAAGCCAAGAGGCAGTGACGCAGCTTGTTCCAAATACGAGCCAACATCCTCTTTCTGCTGCTCCACTGAATCATGCCTTTTGTACACGGTGCCACAGGTACAATAATCCCTACTCACCAGTGGTCCCTACTTTAGAGGTGAGCAAGAAAAGAGATTTAAAGATACCCTGAAGGCCAATCTGAAGAAATGCAATATTAATGTAATTACCTGGGCAATTCAAGCACTGAATTGTCCCCAAAGGCACCATGAGGTATGACAAGCATTGATTATTTTTCATAAGTCTGCCTCACTGTGGGGGTGGGTAGATAAGAGAGACCAAGAGAAAGAGCCACAGCCTGACATCACCAGGATCCACTCCTTGCTCCTGGAACTACAGTATTTGCCGCATCTGCAGTTCAACATGCAGATCTTGGATCAGCCT
>NW_017729029.1:43562195-43567289 GCF_001723915.1 Gavialis gangeticus
GGGGTGGGTAGATAAGAGAGACCAAGAGAAAGAGCCACAGCCTGACATCACCAGGATCCACTCCTTGCTCCTGGAACTACAGTATTTGCCGCATCTGCAGTTCAACATGCAGATCTTGGATCAGCCTCCTCAAATCATCGGTGGATTCACTAACGATTCCCCTATTTACTGGAGGACTGTTCTCTTTGTATCGAGGGACTGCCATTGACTGCGATGACAGTGACAATGCTGAACGTGTATTTTAAAGCAAGATCTCTCATTATTCTCCAGAAAACATTATTGGCCTCATGTACAGCTATAGACCATATAGCCATATGTTAACGTAAGGATTTTGCCTGGTGCTGTATTTCCTTTCCCCTCTCTCAGACTGTCTTTGTTCCATGAATCGTAACTATCCAGACCTGAGAAGGACTAATAAACTTCCCAGGAGACCTGTAGAGTTTTTATCCACTGGAAGATCAAGATGCTAAGGGCAATGATCCCAGACCCCACCAAGGTGAGAAGCAAACACCTTGCCCCAATTAATAAAGCCCTAAGAAGTCACAGGATGTTGGATTTTACACATGTCACTGGATGAGGCCTGAGTCTGCCCTGGGCCAAAGGCCAGGGTAATTTGGAGGACAAATTGCATAGGTGGCAAAGGAGGAAATATTTCCTTGGCAGATTGAGTTTTAAAATGGCAGCTGTTAGGAGCCAGTTAGGGGTGGAGAATATGGACAGTGTTCCTGCTGAGAAGGATTAGTGCCTTGAATGAAGCACAGGTGCACGATATACTCCATGTGTCATGTGGATAAGGTAATATTAAGCAAACAATTGCAAGCCAGGTTTGTGAGGGCTGGGGGAGGCAGAGACCACTCTGCGGGGAAGTGTTTGGCTCAGACTCAACACTCAGGCTTCCAGAGACGTCTCCTTTTTCATGGAGGCGTGTTGTGTCAGGATTGACAGTAGTCTTATACAGAGTTTAAATTACAGTTTGTATGGGATGGTTTAGATAGGGATGAGCCTGCCTCAGGCAGAGGGTTGGAGTAGGTGACCTCTGGAGATCCCTTCCAGCCCTACTTCTCTGTGACTGTATGAGAAAAAGCTACTCCCTGCGGGGAGAGAGCACAGCGCTCTCCACAGCCTGGCCCTGCCTGTGTGCATGCGTGTGTACATGTATTCTGTTCCACGGGACTCCCTGCCTGAAAGGGAAACTTCCACCCACAGATGCACACTATATGCATGCTTCAGGTTCAAGGCGTTACAGTGTCACCCGGCTGCAGTGCCCCCGAAGGGCTCCTACAGTAAATATGGGCTGGTATCAGGCACAGCAGTGGGGCTGATGCTCAGAAGAGGTGGGGGGTCTCTGCAGTGAAAGATGAGTTTGCTTGTTTGAAAGTCAGGAAGCCTTTGCCATTGCTCTTCAAATATTCATGGCTAGAAAGAGTGTTTCCTGCATAATTGATCAGGACATGAATTCACATATATACACTGAGCTACGAGATGGAATTGTACATTTTTCAGTGTTACATATGCAGGCCTCACTATCTAAGCTGAACTACTTCTGCCCCTTTTTCCTGCAGTAGCAAACACATGGTCCTTACTGTGTGGAATTGTTCTGTGGATTTTCATAGGGATTAAATCAAGCATTTCCTATGGACAGCAATCAGATGTGGTTCTCACCATTTTTTAGATGCAAGGCACCCCTCATTATACTCAAGGCAGACCTCAGCAAATTCCAGCTCTCAGTTTTCACTCATTTTTTGACTATAGAAAAATAACAGAGCAATTATTTGATTGCAAAGGACTCAGAAAGGCTACAACTGGTCAGAACGTTTTTGGCACTATGGATTCCTTTTTGAGATCTCTGGGTTTATATCTAAGTTGTGAATCATGAGAAGCCTCCTACAGCACCCTTAAAAGGATCTCACCACGTCCCAGGGTGCCATGGCATCCTGGTTGAGAACCACTGATCTAAACAATTATCTTTGTGCACAATGTCATGGATATCTGCAGCTCTCACAAGGCTGTTAGGGTGTATTTACACATGCTTCACGGTGGGGGCATTTTAATTAGAGCATCTTTCAGGAACCTTTCTAAATGAAGTTCCTTCAGCGTCTCGTATTTAGCATCCCACACTTCAAAATGGCAGTGGGGGCACTTTAACTAAACCTCATTTGAGAGGCTTTAGTTAAAGTGCTCCCGCATCATTCTGAAATGTGGGGATGCTGAATACATGTGATGCTGAGGCTGCTGGAGCGCACGAATTAGATTGAGTCTGCTCTGACGAAGAAGTCATTGGAGCAAGTGTCGGGCACTTTTATAGGTGCTGGTCAACGCAGCCTCATGGCAAGCAGTAAAAATTAAACTTATAAAAGCCCTGATCTCCCCTGTCACAGATCAAGTGTCTAAGGGTGTTGTTACATGTTACAAATCGTACACGCTAATTCTAAGTTAGCATGTGCTGTGAACAGTTGCACATTGAGGGTTAATATCCTGTATAATGTGCACAGCTCTGACATGCCACTAGATGGCTGGCGAGCAGGGGCATGCCTAGGAGCTGCCAAGTCTGCTCCACGCTCCCCAGCTGCTCACCTGCCCCCTGCCCCATGGCTCCCCATTCATCCCCACAACTACTCCCTATTCACCCATCCTTGTGTGTCTCTCTCTGGGTCTCTTGTGCGTATGGGGGTAAGAGGCTGGGACCAGTGTATCTTCAGATACTAGAGGACCACAAATTGGTGGTCTGTCCTGTGGAGCAAACTGGCATTATTGCAACATGAGCTGCCTAACACCAAAAAGGTGCAGCTCTGAGATGCTTCGAACCCGCTTAGCTCATCTTTTTCTGCCATAACTTGCAGACACTCCTGTCTTAAGAGCATTTAACACATAGGAAAGGCAATATCTAACAACACCCTCACAAGATCTCAGGCCAGCTCTGGTGTTAAGACATTTATTGCTTTCACTTCTATCCTCTAAACCCAATGCCTCTCCCAGCAGAAAAAGAGCACATTAAACATACCCTCTCAAATTGTGTCCTGTAAGTTTGGCAATCAAGCAAACAGTGGAGCTGTTAAAAATTCATAGAAAAATGTCTATGTCATTTTCAGGACATTCCAAATTTATTAATAATAAATTATAATATATTGCACATGCATGGATCCTTTTCTATACAGACTGCAAAGCAATTTGCAGACTTTAATTACTCAGGCCTCATAACACATCAGTGTGGGAAGTGTTGTTTTTCCTATTCTACTGTATGGAAGATGAAAGGGAGGCAGGGCAAAGTGACAGAAAATCCTTAGATGACCTGGGAGGTCTCTCATGCCACTAGATTTTGAGAGAGACAAAGGTCCTTGTGGGTATCATCTTGAATTTGCGAAGTTCTTCAAAATAATTATGCTCAGAACCTCAGATTTCAATGAGATCAAGTCGGCCCCACAGCCTAACTGTATAGAAAGGGGAAATTCTGTCATTTTAAATGTCTTATAATGGTTGGTGAAGTGGAAGTAGCCCACGGTGACTACAGAGTCTTTACCAGCAATTGGTTTCACAGGTGCCTAAAACCAATATATATCTGTGCTTCTACTGTATTAGTGTTGTCTAATTGTTCACTGTGTGCAGCTCCATTACCACTAGTGGGAACTGGGCATGTGCATTAATTAATTCTTCCTGGCCTAACTGTAGGATCCTTAGATAGAATAGCTAATAAACATGCAATGTATTTCTAATAGTGATTTGGTGCAGGCATTGCCCTACTAGGAAGTGCACTGAGATGTTCCAAGTTTCACATAGGGCAGCTGTAAAAATAGTCATGCTGAGTGCACTGTACGTGGACCTGTGGCCTAGAGGTAAAAGTCTTCAAGACTTCTTACAATGCCCTCAGATATTTATTTCCTGTATCTTTCACTCTTGTATAGTTGTTTAAACTTTCCCTTATGTTTTTGTCAGATCCCATTTTAGATGATGGAAGCAGAAGGCTTGAATTGGTAGTCCTTATTCTTGGGATAAGTCCATTTGACTTTAGTTGAAATACTTAAATGAGTAAGGTCTACAAAACCCGCTCCAAAATCTTGTTAATTCTCTTCCCCCTTTTTGTTCAAACATTGGAGGGCCTAAATAAAGAACACCTACAGTTTGGCTTGATTAGGTTTTTTTAATCATCCAGAGATAAGGTAGTGTTGAAATGTCATTACGGCATCAATCCCAATCAAATCCTTCCTCCACGATGTTGTACCTCAAAGTTACAGTCCCATCCCATGAATTTTCAAGCCAATTCTCACCAAAGGCAGACTAGACACATGGTGATATCAGTGACCAGGCAGCAGGAGACAAGTGCTGCAGTCTTCACAACCCTAAAAAGACTCAGTTGAAAGGGCAACCTGGGGTACGTTAATTTATGTGCATGCTGCTATGGAGTGTATTCTTCTCCCTGGGATGACAGCTGTACCATCTTAGCTTCCAGTCCTACTGTGAGCTCTCTGTATGTGAAACCTTTAGGTATGCACAAAGTCCCACTGATTTCAATTCAGGCACTGCCCCACAGGAAGCTCCTTGTAGATCAAGGCCTCAGTACCCAGCGATTGCACTGCTTATTATGAAAGTCATCCGGCACTTCTCATTGTAATGTCCTGTTTATACCTGCTTCTAAGCTTTGACTGTTAGGGATGACATTTTCATGCTAGGTGTCCATTCCAGACTGGTTTGGGTTTAGGTTGAATACCAGCCAAGATGTTTCTGCCATTTCAGGGGAAGTGATTAAGAAAAAAATCCAGTGTTTTTGCCCCTGGTAAATAAAAATTGTTGATGATATCTGCTTCAAAGGCTTTGCAACAGGGAATGAGTGGTGTTACCTGTCAGCTCTGTGTTCCCGAGGAAGCCCTGGCACCCAGCTTGCTGGACTTAAAACGGACTTTTTCTATTCCCCTCCACCCCCCCCACACACATACCTCATCTACCCAGAACTAAGCAGAAGATAAATGTAATAGGCATCTCGGGCCGTACATTCCCCGATCCCAGAATGGAAAGCCTATTTAAACTTGATTGACTAAAACTCGGTCACCAGGTCAGGGAATGCTGAGGCAAAAGACCGAGTCAGAGGGGGTATGGGCAACA
>NW_017729029.1:43567700-43572506 GCF_001723915.1 Gavialis gangeticus
TGAGCACACCCCAAAGTGATGGGCAAATCTGGTAACAGTGGGAATGTCTCAACAAGGGGGCTAGGGCTAGAAACTAGTGTGGGGAGATATACTTGATAAGGATGCAGGGATGTTAGGGAAGAGCAGAGATGGACTGGGCTAGCAAACTGAGACAAAGTGCCAGGGAGGGTAGGAGTGAGGAAGGCTAAGACTACATGAGGAATCCAAGTTGGGGGAAAATTACATTGCTGAAAAACATCTCAAAGGCTTATAACTCAGTCAGTTCTGCACAGATTGTCACAGAAAAGGAAAAGGCGCATTCCTTACACTTACCTGCCAAATTTCAAGTCCCTGCTCCAGAGCCTCAGAGCAAAGACCCTTTCCATGAAAAAGTCCTAGAACGTTTTAACATTGACAACAACTTCCCCCTCCCCTGCTGCCACCTTGGCAGAGGGGGGAAATGTAAAAGGGGGATGAATTAAGGTTGCAAAGGAAAACTTAATTCTGGTGCTTCCTAACTTCTGATTCCTGGCTCTACAATTTCAATACTGTTCTTAATGTTTGAGTTAGAACAACAAGATGTTATAAGAGAAGAGGGGAATGAACTACATTCTTGTAAAAGAAGCGAGAAGCAGAGCTTAGTAACCCCTTCTATGCCAGTCTGGGCACCTGTGTGAATGCAATCAGCCTGTAGAGATGTGTGACATTCTCTCTCCTTATACTCTGCTTTCTGCATGTCCTTTCATAGCATGTTGAAATGACCTTGGGTTCATGAAAGCTTGTGCTTCATATAGACACACCTCTTAGTGCATATCCATCCTGCCTTCTGGAGAACTGTTTGCCATAGAAGAGCAGAAGAGCAATGCTGTGTCTGGAAAAGGAACCTTGAAACTCAGCTGCATTTCCCAACCAAATAGCTGTTAGGGCTGTGCAAAACAGCACCGTTCCCTTTCGACTTGCATTTCGATGGAACAGCATTTCATTTTTAATTTCATTTTGATTAGAAACCACTGTTCTGTTTTGTTTTGTCAAAACAGTTTCACTGTTTCTACACTGCTTCCCCCATAAGCTATAATGGGGAAGCTCAAAACAGCCTATACCTTTGTCATTTCTGGCCTAATTTGGATGAAACTTGCAGGAATGGTAGCCCCTTCTGAGGGCATGAAGTCTGCCAAATTTCAAGGTGATAGGTGCAGGGGTTTCAGAGAAACTGCACCTCAATGACTTGAAAGCAAAAAGCTCATGTCACATATATGTGTTAAGCCACAGTGGGGTGAAAACTGCAGGCCTGCTAGCCCCTGCTGCAGCCACGAAGCCTGCCAGCTGTCAAGGAAATAGGTGCCGGGGCTTCTGGGTTCTCGGGCCCTGCACCTCTGGCTACTGACAGGCAAAACTGGTGACATGGGTGGGTGACACTGTGTGTGTGTGTTAAGGTGCGCCCTCACTCAGCTGACACCAAGGCAGAAAGCAGGTAGTTCAAACAGTGCTGCCTTTTCTGCAGCTTTTCCATCCCTCCCCCAGAGCACTGGGATTGGAGGGGACCTCAGGGAAGGGTGACAGTCACCGGCCAGCTACACGGTCAATAATGAGAGCAGGACCCCCCTTCCCTCTCCCTCTCCTTACTTGAGTTTCTGTTTCCCTGCAGGCAAACCCAGCTCAAGCTTCAAAACTCGAAACGTTTTGAAATTTTTCGACTTGCCTTGTTTCGTTTGAGGCTGTTTCTAAGCCCTCTGTTTCATTTCAATTTTGCTGTTTTGAGCTCAGAACGTGTCGAAACAAAACTCCCGGTGAAATTTCTATTAAGCTGTGTCTCCCTGCTGTGCCATTGACTGAACATCTGATCTGAAAGCAAACAGCCCTCCTGCTCCCCAGACAACAGCATGACCCTCTCGGCTAGAGTGAAAGCACTAGCTTTGCTCCATAACCTGGCTGTCTTTGATGTACGACCCAAGATGATGACGTGGCACTAGCACCTCCATCAGCACAGTTTCTGGGTGAATACGTGACTTAAGGGAACAAGCAGCGTGAAGATCTGTATTGCCCACTCTGTCCTTGCCTTTCTCTGGGCAGTATGGTCCCTGGGGAGCTGCATGTTTGGGGTTACTTCTAATTAGTGTTCTGCATTTTCAGTTTTTACTGATTTTCACTGATAAATTCCCTGATTTTTTTATCGATGTTATTTGGGTTTTACTGATTTACACCCATTTGTACTGATTTACACCTATTTTTCAGTTCACTCAATTGTACTGGGTACAGTAAAATCCCTGTTAACTGGCATGAGTGGGGAATGGCCAGGGGTGCCGGTAAACTAAAAGTGCCGGTTACCTGAGGCACAGACGCGGGGAGTAGGGGGAAGCGACTGCGCACAGAGCGGGGGGCAGTGGCTGCATGGGGGCCAGGGGAGGATGGCTGGAGCTGCTACCTGAGGGTGTGGGCTCCCAGCCCTGACCCCAGGTGGGGCAGGAGGGGCCACAGGAATCGCTCCCAGGGCAGGTGGGTCCCAGCTGCACCCCGGCAGCTCCAGATCACACCCTGTCCTTAGCACTGGGAGCTGGGACCCCCACTGTGGGGGCAGGCAGGAGAGCCTGGCCCCTCTCCTTGCAGCAGGCACTGCACCCAGCTGCTCTGCATGGGCCCACAGGGCTCGCAGCTTTGACCCTGGGTGAGGTGGGAGGTGCTGGTGCTGGTGTTGGGGTCAGGATCACCCCCTCCCACTGCATCTGGCCATGCACCACTCCCCCCAGCCCCTGGGCTGTGCCATGCTGCGGTGCAGGCAGGTGGTGTTGGCTGCTCATGGGACCGCTGCAGCAGGGACTGGGGTGAGTCCAGGGGGCATGGGGTGTGGGAGCTGCCTGCACCACAGCATGGTGCAGCCCAGGGGCTGGGGGGAGTAGGGACAAGTGGAGCCTCGGGGGGTTCGGGGCACGGTGCAGTCCAGCAGCTGCAGGCAGCTGGCATTGGCAGCTCCTGGAGCCACTGCAGCAGGGGCTTGGGTGACTGAGGACAAGCTGTGTCATGCCCTGTGCCCCCCAGGGCTCCGCTTGTTCCCGCTCACCCCAGGCCCTGCTGCAGCAGCCCCAGGAACAGCTGATGCCAGCTGCAGAGGGAAGTGTAAGTCAGTAGGTGTGGGGCGCAGAGTGGGGGGCATGGCTCTTGCTGCTACATGCACCCCAGGAGTGCCACGGGCTGGGAGACTGTGCCGGGCTCTTCCTGGGGGGTGCGAGACCCCAGATCTGCAAGCCAGATGAGAGCAGGCTACCACCCACCCCGAGTACTGGGAAGACCCTGGTGCTGCTGCCAGCCCCAGCATGTAGCAGCAGCTTGCTCTCGTCCTGAGCACAGATCCCAGGGCATGCACCCCCCAGGAATAGCCTGGCACAGTTCCTAGCCTGAAGCCCTCCTGGGGTGCACATAGCAGCAAGAGCCGCGTCCCCCTTGCCCCGCACCCACTAACAGTTCCCTCTACTTTGCTCCCTGCTGCAGCCCTGGGAGCGCCTGGTGGGCTGCACCGCAACCTCCCCCTGCCCCTTCCCTAGTCCCAGCCCCCTCACTGCCATGGGAATGTATTATTATTTTCCCAGATTTAAACCAATTTCTTTTCTTTTCTTCCTCTTATCCCAATTTCAACTTGGTTTTATGTTTGGAAAATAAACCCTGAAAAATTCCTGGATTTTTTTTTTTTAATAAAAACTGAAAATGCAGAAAAGTACTTCTAATTCAGGGGTAAGTCCCATTCTGTGACCAGCTAAAAGAATGATTAGGTATTCTAGCAATTGTTCTGCAAATATGTGTTTGCCGTGGAAAGACCCATCCCAATTCCCATTGCACTTGCTTTCCTCTAGGAAGACGTATATGGGTTGCTGACACTCCAGTGCTGTTACACAGCTTGTGATAAATGGATGAAAGGCCCTGCAGGGTACCTCAGAGTATGTGCTTTCAGTCAAAAGCACACACTCCATTACCAACAGCAGCTCAAACTTCCAAGGCTTGAAAAAGATACTGGGATATTTAATTTACAGGCCTTCAAGAGGTGCTTAGGAAACCAGCTACCACTGCCTGGGCATATTGGCAACATTGATGTAAAATGCTGACCTGGATTCCAGCCAGCACTTGAGTGTGAAACTACTGAACAGAAGGTAGGTAGGTGTGAATACCTTCCCTCTATCTTGTCTGGCTGAGGAAACACAGCTGAGTTTCATTAAGGGCAGGTGGCCTCTTTAGCATTAAGCAACCCAATAAAGGTAGCCTGATAAAGTCACCTAGTCTCCATAGCTGAAAGGGTGTGGAGTGGAGTGGGAAGGTGTGAGTTCTGGGTTAAAATACTGAGGACTAGAAGTCTGATCTAAGTTTGAGGTTAGTCAAGGCGGGGGGTGGGGGTAAATATATGAGGGCAAATAGAGCCAGGTAGTCTGCATTGAACGCTTAATCTCTGTTTTATCTTACCATCCTGTCAAAATTCACTCAGGATAGTTCTCTCATGATAGTATGCTAAACAGCTGGCTTCCTAGGACACTTATTTGAAATACATGCACACCAGACAGAGGGCAAGGAGAGCTTGCCGAGGACACATGCACACCAGACAGAGGGCAAGGAGAGCTTGCTGAGGATACGTGCACACCAGACAGAGGAGAGGGCGAGGAGGCTTCCTAGGGCACTTACTTGAAATGCATGTAGACCAGACAGGGCAGGAAGAGAATCTAGAACAAGGAAGGAGAGCTTGTGAGTAGGTGCAGTTCCTGTTTTAAGACCAGAGGCCATGATTTGAAATGCACAAGAAGCCCAGGGTATTTTTGGGTGAGGTGAGCTCCTGCTGCTCTTGTTTTGCTT
>NW_017729029.1:43577506-43588525 GCF_001723915.1 Gavialis gangeticus
CTAGGACACTTACTTGAAATGCATGTAGACCAGACAGGGCAGGAAGAGAATCTAGAACAAGGAAGGAGAGCTTGTGAGTAGGTGCAGTTCCTGTTTTAAGACCAGAGGCCATGATTTGAAATGCACAAGAAGCCCAGGGTATTTTTGGGTGAGGTGAGCTCCTGCTGCTCTTGTTTTGCTTGACTTCAGAAGCAGGGCATTTGCTCTTCTGCACGTCTCCCAGATCACCTAGCAGGAAATGAATTGGGAGACTTGAGGTCCTCTTGCTACTGCTTCGTATTAACACTACATGCTCTTGGAGGTCCAGCCTGCAGCTTTCGCCTGTCACAATGCAAAGCTACCCCATGCTGTCTTTCCAACTAAACGTTTTGGAAGGTGACAGTCCTACTCCTGGCTGCTTTCTCCGCATTCCTCTTTTACTTTGGGAAAATGGCTGTGCCTTCAAATATTGCTACTGTTCTTTGCACCGAGTTGTGCACTAAAGATGGCCTTGAAATCTCTGCCTGGCCTGGAATCTAAATTCAGAGTTAGAGCTTGGGAACAGCCCTTCCTGAGATCACCTTATTCCTCTGAATAATAGAGCCCTAGAAAATGCTCTCCAGATAATGCAGCTTTCTGTTTGTATGCAACTAAGTGTGCACTGTTGTGGTCTTCTGCTTCTGAGATCTTGCAGGCTAAGCTAGAGGTAGCCCAGCTCCACCTTGTTGATAAGCATGCAGTATTACTAGCCTCAGTTTTACTGATAGGGATTGCCTCTATCTGTTAAAGGCCAGGCAGACGGAGCCCTTTGATCCCATTCCACAGGCTCAGACATTGCCCAGACCATGTAATCCCACTGCACCGACCAGCTTCTGCCACAGTTCAGAATTCACTGATCGTTCTTTAAGGGATGTTTCTCATTCACTATTCGTACAGAAGATGGGAGTGTCTTTGGCCCATGGGAACTCCCTGGGGGAGTGGAGGCAGCAATCTATGTTACTGCTGAAACAGCATGGGCTAACGGCAATGCACATCCTATCATCTTCCAGAGATCATAGTTAATAGTATATGTTAGGATGCCCTATTACAGGCTGGGGAGAAAAAGACAGGCAGGGGGTGCAGTGATCTGAAGGCAAGCATGGGAGCTGGTTATCAAGATTTGAGTCAAGCTTTCCCCATCTGTAAAATGAAGGCTGGTTCTTCACTGCTTCACAGCAGGTAGTGAGCTAGCTAATATCTGTCAGTGTCCTGATACCTTGGTCACAAGAGCATGGAGAGACAAATGCAAAGGGGCTTTCTCCTTGCCTGTGAGGTGCAATTTTTGCTTTCAAAGAGATTGAGGTGGATCACTTCTCCAGCAGTCAGTCGCATTCCAGACCCGCACACCCCCTTGCAGTGCCCAAAGCCCTGGTGGGAAGAGACCTCTTGCAGAAGTGCTTGAAGAAGAAAGGAAAGGCCACGTAGCTCCTGACTTGGACTCATCTGCTGATATGTGGTGCCCTGCCTTTGAATGGACTAAATGCTCCATAATGTCCACACAATGCACATGCATGCAAGTGCTGCCAGGTGTCATACTACCCCTTCCTAGCTCTAAATAACACTATCTATTCCCAGATGAGAGTTGATTGAGAATCTGTGTAGTTGTAGAGCAAAGCTTATCCAGTAATCTTATTCAGGCCTACCTTCCCTCCTTTTCTTCTTGTTCCTTTTTTTAACCTTTGCTTTATTCTTCATCGTTTCTGCCTTTTCCCAGCCCTACATGTCACCTGTTGATGCATAACAAAAGTCTGACTTGCCCATTGGTTCAGGTCCACAATCGGTCATATCCTTTTTTTAATCTCTAACACCACATGGCTGATTTATTCAAAGGTCCCCGGGATTTGGGTACCGAAATTTAGACCTCTTGAAGGAACCTAATTTTTAGAAACACTCAGTGCATAGCCTCTAATCATAAACCCCTTTCATGCCCCAGTGCACAACCCTCCTAGTCACTTTTGACACCATTGGAGGTGCCATGCATTTAGAAATGTGTATTCCATTTGTGCTGTTAGGGGGTGGAAATGTGTTATTATTACCATATTCTATTTTCAAACATAAAATTGCACAAATTACCATCGATTACTGTTATTATGTCTTTTGCTTACTCTAATGTGTATTTACATGCAGTGCTTACTGAAAAGTAGTTAAGGCAAAAGCAGCTCATTGATAGAGAAGAACTGTGCTGAATGGGCTGAATGAGTAGCATGAATAGCTGCTCTCAAGAACACCACCTTTTTTTTCTTTCCTTTTATAACTGTACTGCCATTGAACCACAACCATTCAGCTCATGCAGAAGCAGATCTATTTTTTTTTTAAAGGAAGGTAGTTAACAAAGGGAGATTTTCATTCCCAAGGATGGGCTGTTGTTCTGAGAGCCCAGAGAGACTGTGGCATCTGAAGCAGTGACTCAAATGCCTGCTTTGCAGTTGTAGCAGGTTCAGTGAAAGCCTGGCTCTGGAGAGTCCTTCCCCGCAGAGTCTGTAGGTCAGCTTTCTGAGTTTTATGAATCGCCCATCTGCAGTACGGCTTGCAGGCAGATTGGATGGCTCTCCAGGAATAAATTCCTTAAAGGCCTCATTCTCTCTGAGATGCCTGACATTATGCCTGACCCTTTATTAGGAAGCAGGATTCCTCTGACAGATTGTTTGTTTTCATGGTATACCTCAAGTCTGTCATCTTACAAGTTAATTGGTAGTGAATTTAGCACTTGTGAAAGGAGGACTGTTAATGTTGATTGACACAGGCACAGCATGGACACATTCCTCCCCACATACTGTAACACTGCTAGATACCTTTCACTCTTGACGGGCAGCATCTCATGCTAATCTGGCTCTGGATTTTGCTGTAGCTTGGCTAATAATGTGTTCATTCCTGACATAGCCCCACACTATTCTTGGGTTCAAATACCATGTTGTTAATATACCTGAATTCCAACCAGCACCATCCTCTGCTATACTATAATCTCTGATTCTGGTACAGATTTGCTACTACACTTCATGCTTCTGTCCCAGCATATGGAAACCCGCTCACAACCACCACCACCGCAAACACAACAAGCCAATACACAGCTTTGCCGCACTGACCTACAGCCTGCCCAGCTATTCTAGTCCTGATCCATCTTTACAAGGCAGCCAGTTATGTCAGGCTGTGCCAAACTGTGCCAGAGCTGAATGACAGGGAAAAACTCCCTACCAAGACCAGACTGTTTCCAAAATAATTGCTCAGTGTGAGTACACGCAGAAATCTCTGTATCTGCACCCAGTCACTGGAAAACAAAACCACCTACTATTGTTTGGAGAAGCGTCTGTCAACCATTTATTTTACAATTAGTTTTTATTTTTCAGTTGAAGTTTCAAGAATCTGTATTGCCTAACCACAGAGGGGGTGAATGGGGTGGCGAGGCTCCTCCAGAATCTTAAGTATTCCTAACTAATGTAGCGTATGCAGCAACCTCCTCCAGGACTACCCAGGCCAAGTCTGAAACCAGCAATGACCCTGTCTGCTAACAACAAACATCTCTAGACTGTGCTCACTTAGTTTAGAGCAGTGATTCTCAGCCAGGGTGCCAGAGCACCCTGAGCTGGCACAAGATCTGTCAAAAGGTGCCCAAGGTGTGACTGTCTTGGGGCGTGGGAGACACTGTTGCAGGCCTGGCTGCTAAGCTGCTGTGTTACCAGTTACCAGTCAGTCATGATTCACTCAGGGACCAGCTCAATACACAGGACCTAGCCAATGTAGCCAGTTAATTGCCATCAATAAGCACCTACAAAACCAGGCTAAGGAGAGGAAAGAATCAAAACAGACAATCAACTGCCCCAGGACAGACAGTCAGTCCCACAAGCACCCATGGCACGAGTTTTCCCTGTCAGCTGCAAGGGGCGCAGGGCCCCAGAACCCCCCTGCACCGATCTCCTCGACAGCTGGCAGGCGTCGTGGCCACAGCAGGGGCCACCATCCCTGTAGTTGTCACCCCACTGCGCCTTAGCACACACAGGGTCACCCATGGCACAAGTTTTGCTTGTCCACAGCTTGAGGAGCAGTTCCCCCCAAACCCCTGCACTGATCTTCTTGAAACTTAGCAGACTTTGTGGCCTCAGTAAGAGCTACCACCCTGCTGTTTTGACCCCCCGTGGTGTAATACATAGACGTGACAGGAGTTTTGCTTTCAAGAATTTGGGGCACAGTTTCCCCAAAATCCCTGCACCGATCTTCTTGAAACTTGGCAAATTTCATGCTCACAGCAGAGGTTACCATCTCTGCAAGTTTCATCTGAATCAGACAAAAAACAACAAAGTTATAGATATTTAATTGATTTCCCCCATTATACCCTATGGCCGGATCTCCGAGGCAGCTCTGAAGCTTCAGAGCCGCTTCAGCCGGATTGAGGTGGAAACCCGGTTTGGAGCTGGGGATCAGATCCCTGCCATCTGAAGCGGCTGGATCTGAAGCGGGATCAGATCACTACCAACTCGCACAGGCCTAATGCATACCACAACATGACCAACACACAGCCACCTCTGAGCTGGAGTGCTGCAGCCAGCCAGTGCATAGGATACCGTACAGTGACAGGAGAGGGCAAATTTCACCCCAGGAAAGCAACCCCCATCTTTTCCAAACCCCCCCCCACCCCCAAAAAGAAAAACAAAACTCTACACTGGGATCTTTACTATCTGTGCAGAGCAGACAGGACCTCAGCCCTTCAATCTTACACACCAATGGTGTCTTACAATCCAAGGTTAAGTTAATGAACCCTAGGGAATAATTGTTCAGAAATAACCAACTCCCTTTAGTTAAAAGGAACCGTGGACCGTAATAAATCTCAACCATTTGGAAGGCATCATCCAAATGGTGGAAGGATAAGAATATCAACCTTCAACTGCTTTGTGCCTGGAGTTCCTTTGGAAGTGGAGTAAGCGGGTCTCTCCAAGTGCAATCCTAGGAATACAGGGCTAATTCTCACCTTACAAGTGTTGTTTTGCTCCCCTGGGACTCCATGGACAGAAGGGATCCACCCCACTGTAAAGGAAGTACCAGGTCTGCATTACTGATTGCTGATCTGTATATAAGCATGGGCATGGACATTTCAACAGGCAGTGCCAAAGCTGGACTTCACTAAGTGGCATGAACATCCGTGTGCCATGCAGGGGAAGTCTTAGAGATGCTGCTCACCGCTAAGCACAGTTATAACAGGCACCACTGGGAAGTTTGGTTGATCAGGAAGCCACTGCCACTCCTCACCTCCTATTACTGTGTCAGTTGCTCAAAGACCACTGGTGTCTTTAGGCAGCTCAGCTGCACATACCAAAGTCCAGATTTTGCTGGTGCCTGGATGTGCAAATACCATGTAATGAGGAACTGATCTGAATTATTCTGCCCCTTTTCCTGATCACTAATTGTTGTCAGGCAGGTCACAATATGATCTAATTTATTATTTGCAGTGATTTGCCAAATAATGTCCTTGCTCAGTAGATGAAGTGCAAGCTGCTTGGTTGAACATGGTGCCTGTAAATAACTGCATGTACAATTAAATGCAGGAGCACTTTACACAAGTTGGCTGTCTAATTGCAACTGTTTGGTGTTACACTGTGCTTCCTCCATCTGCATCTACCTGTAATGTCTCATTTATACTCCCATGGTAAGAAGGGAATATCTTTTATAAGTGTGTCTGTGGTGCCTGGGGACTTCATCTTTTATTGCTCTGCTGCAGTTCAGGAAAAATAGCAATCAAGTACCTGTTTGTCTGAAGCTATGAAAATGCTCTTCTAGTTATTACTGTGATGTTTTGGGTGAAACAGCAGAGGCCAGTCCTGCAAACTGGGCTGTGAAATAGGTTACTAATTTTGTCCATAACGAGAAGGATTGCTTTTACTCTAAAGCAGTTGGTGCTGGCTGCTGCCAGTCAGGATGCTCGAGTCACTGAATTTCCACTAGGATCTGGTTTAACGAATCCTCCATTCCTCTGTTACTAGCAGGGCTTTTAGCCTAAGCTCAGCAACATAGATTTTAAGAAATGAAGAAAACCCTGTTTCTTCATTATGTCATTAGAGGGGGCTGAAGCATTCAACTTAAACAGATTTGCTAGTGAAAAGGACAGAGCTGGGACAGTCTTCTGCTCCCCAGAGGCAGCTGTGACAGGAACGTGGCCTCATTTTTTTCAGTGCTGTTTCTGTGTAGATTATGCAAAGCCCTTTAATGCAGAACTTCACACAGTTTCCAGCTGAAAACAAACAGACCTGAGAGCTCCCATTTGGGAAAGCTTGCAGGCCCAGCGCTGTTTTTTGCCACCTGATTATTCAGCACTGCTAATTATAGCCATGCTCAACTTCTTATAATTTCAAGCACCAGTGGAGTAATAGAGAATAACAGAGGCAGCCAAAATGAGGCCGCATCCATGTGCCTCATAAAAGGCTCAATCTCTGATATAAAATGTAGGGTAGATATTTGGAATATTTCCCTGACATTTATTCACTTATATAAGATATTTTAGGGTCCTTTCTACACTGGCTGAAGCAAAATTGGCATCAGGTATTGAGACCACATCATACAAATATTAACCCCCACCCTTCCCTGCCCAGTGGAAAAGCCCATGGAAAAGGAACACTTTGTGTGATTCCTGTTTAAGGCTAAGTACAGACAGACAAAAATCTTGAGGCTGAATCAATTCAATTTTTGCAGGTTAGTTTAAACTGCAGAGATTAAATTGCAACAGAAATGAACAGACATTCAGGAAATGTAGCCGCATGCCTGCAGTGGCTCAGGCCAGAAGCCGGGGGGCTTTAGAGCACAGCTCTCTGGCATGTCTAGTATGGACTGTGCATTTGCTGCTTTTTCCTGCTGCCTCCAAGATCTCTGGGATTTGCAGTCCAAAATCACAGCAGCAAGACTCTGCAGGGTTGCTCATTACTTCCTCTTCCTGCTTCCAGGTACCTCTGGGATTTGTAGTCCACAGTTGCAGCCAGCACTAAGTTTGAGCTGGTGAAGGGGTATTTAACTCTCTCCCCCCAGCCCAACTAGTCCCAGAGCCAGACAGGGTTTGCCTGGGGGGCCAGTCCACCTCTCTACTTGCAGACTGGTCTGCATCCCCAGCCAGGCTTGTCCCCCCACACCTTGTCAGCCGTCTCTCACTGCTCCAGCTAGGAAGCAGAAGGGCTGAGCCAGCCCTGTTCTCTGGAGCAGACAACATAGCCCAACCCAGGGGTGCAAAGCATGCTGGGATACTGGGGGACTGTGTTTTAACTTGAACCAGGAAGGGGTCTGGGACAGAAGTTTCATAAACCAGTTTGACCCAAATCAGTTAAGTCTGATACTGCATTTAACCAGACTTATTTTAAACCAATTTCAGCCATTTTGAAACTGGTTTGTATGCACTGAGCTTCTGTTCTGTTAGAGGTTTAAACCAGTTTCTGATCACTTAAACCAGTTTATATGTAACTCGTGTCCCTAGCCTAAGAGTTCCTGGCTCATTGATCCATATGGGGGAAGTCAGAGGCAAGGTAGGTTTGTGAAGCTGAAAATTTGTGTGATTTGGCCTTGCTCTAGACATTATTTTCAGTCCTGTTTTTAATGGCAAGAACCACTGAACTTCAGCTGATAGACAGGCTGTAAATGTGGTGACAACAAACATGGAAAGAATGATTCTGTGGATGTCAGTCTGGAGTCAGAAAAGCTTATACCAAGGTGTGTATGTGCCAATTCTGTTCTTTGGCATCCTTTTAATTACCATAAAACATACTATTACCTGTCTATGTAGGGTTTGTTCTAGATTCCTCAGTGCTAGTATTCGGCCACATTTATAAATGGGGGGAAGGGGGGCTGTAGGTGAGTTGGTTACCCATATTTGTGTTCTTAACCTGCCATGTCTGCATGCTCAAGGCAAACAAATTAGCTTTCAGGTGATTTGATGCATGCACAAAAAAGCTACTTGTGGGTGTGTGTGTACCCAAGTTCCATGCAGTCATAGGAACAGGATGTACATGTTGTGTACAATTGTGCACACAGCTTTACATGTTTGACCTCTGGGCAATTGTCTCTAGAAATTTGCCCCTATTGTCTTCCAGCTGCCACACTGGCAAGTGGTAATGCTAAGGTCTTACTGCATTTCTAGACAATTATGTTTTCAAGCACAAAGGGCAAACAGAGACTCTCTATCTGAAATGACTTTCATATTTAAATCAGGAATCCTACACCAAGAAAAAAAATGAAATATTCTCTCCATGAGAGAGCCTAGAGTGTTATTTTTCCACAAGCTGCTTTCACTCTGGCACAAGATCTGACTGAAATACACATTTTGAACTTTACAGGTGCTGTACCTAACAGACCAAAGGCACCCCAGTTTCATTGCTACATAAACCACATGATGCCCACTCTGTCCAAAGAAGTTTTTACAAACTGCTTTCCAAAAGATAAACCAAATTAGGCAATCCTCACATGAGCAGAAGCTTTATTTCTCTTAGGGTTCAACACCCACTTCAGAGTATTTGAGGACCATCAGAGTCTGATATGTGAAGAGAAAGTTACATTCCCTAGGTGGGACATATAAGTTTTTATTAGTCTTTTCACTTTTCAGTGCCTGTTTCAGTATATGATGAAAAAGCATGGAAGAAACAATTGCGTGCTTGGCCGACAGCCAACTTTAATTCAATAACTACTATGGGGAAATGCACAATAGCTCATGTGACCCAGAGAAAGATTATGATGCCTTGCCTTAAAATAATAAATGAAGTCAATGCTTATGCTTTATAGTCAAAAAAATTAATAGAGGGTTAAATAAGCTGTTATATTTGTTGGAGCAAATGTGTCTGGCCTATGTTTTTATAACTGCACATGGCAAAAAGCAATGGTTATATGGGAAAAACTGCAGTACTGTAGGTTTATGGAAGAAACTGTCAAAGGCTTAAAAATAATCATAGTAATTAATAATAATACATAGTACTGAGCTGCCTGAGTCGCAGAAACAGCAACTTACAAAATATTTTTCAAGTTTGGTTTGCTTTGATTCACAGGGTCTTAATATTTGGTGTTTGTCAGCTGCTGTCCAAATATTGCAGCTCTCCATAGTTTTTCAGTTTATTATTATTATTTAGTATTTGTATGTGCAGTATTAGCATTTAGTACTTGTACCATAATGTTGCCCAGGCACTCCAAGCAGATGAGGCCTCATTGTGGAGGGTACTAAGCAAACGCATACTAAAAGATACTGGAATCAAGAAAAACCTGCATGTAACATGACCATTTGTTACAGATAGGAGACGAATACACTATGATTGCTTAGGTCTGAAGGTTGGCCCAAGTCCTCCTCTAGTCACAGGGTTCTGTTTTGGTTATTCAGTCAGAGGACAGAAATGATCTCACGTGACTTAGGTAACCAGTTACACGCACTGAAATGAACCGTTCATGAACAACCTAGCCGATGAAATTCCACTGAATCATGGAAACAACGTGGAAGGGACCAGACGAACTTGTCTGAACCAGCCCTCTGCTCGGGGCAGGATCATCTCTGTCTCAGTTATCCCAATCAAATGGTTATCTTACCTGCACCTAAAAGCTTCCAACAGTGGAGTTACCACTGCCTCGCTAGGTAACCCATTCCAGTGCCTGAATACCCCCACAGGTCTTCCTAATCCCCAGCATCCTATAGTTCCCTTTGTTGCAGTCCAAATTCATTATTTCTTGTCCTGCCATATGTGGATACAGAAAACAATTGTTTGCCATGGCCTTTTTCACAGCCAGGTTTGTAATGGCAGGCTACTATTAAATCCCACCTTAGTTTTTTCTTATAATCCCAATATTTCCAACCTTCTTACAGCTCTCGTGTTTTCTCAGCCCCTAGTCATTTATGCTGCTCTCCTCTTCACTTTTTCTGATTTATCCATATTTGTGCACCTTGATGCCTATAATGTATTTGCTGAATACTCACAAATACTCACTTATGATTAACAAACTGTTGCTGAATGGGGAGACTCATCATGACTGTTTCTCCTTCAGGACTCATCACACCAACTCTGCTTGGTACTTCCATAGCACGTTTCAGCTGAGGATCTCAAAATGTTATATAAACTGGAATTGTGGTAAGAATCAAAACATATGTATTAGGCAGGCACAATAAATATTATCCCCATTTCAATAACGAGAAAATGTAGGTACAAAAAGGTTTAGTGACTTGTTCAAGGTTATATAGTAAGTCAAGGTTATACAGAGATGGGATTAGAAAATATTTCTAATCTGGGGGTGGCAGCGCCACGGGGTGCTGGCTGAGGGGGATGGAGGGGATGGTGGGACAAGCTTCCCTCCCCTGCCCCCCCCCTCTCCTGGGAGGTGGCGCAGGGTGGTGGGTGCGGTGCACCATCCCTGCCTTCCCCCCACTATCATTCCTGATGGGCGATTGGCTAGTTCAATATATAATATAAAATATTCTTATTAATTTAGTTGAAGTGCAGTTCTTAAAAAAGCATCCCTAAGAAACCTGTAGTCACAGAGTACATGGGGGCCCAAGGGCTCCAGCCCCACTCAGGAAGAGGACAGTCATCTGCAGTGCATAAAACTTTCTATGTGTCCACCATTTAAGTTCCCTGCCCCGGGCAAAAATAAAAGTCAGTGCCTATACCCCAAGAGTCTAGTGTAAATCGCAGTCTGCCCTGAAAGGTGCAGCAACGTTTGAATTATTGGTGGTTATTCCTGTGCTTTGTTAACGTGCTCTGCTGAAATTGGTTGGAGTCTGATTGTTGCCATCACAGCATTAATTAACCAACCTATCTGATGCTAGATCCTCAGTTGCTCCAAGCAAGCTTACAGCTGGATTCTCTTGCTGCATTGGAATTCCAGCTGCACCACAGAATACGTCACCTGGGCTGGGGCCAGAAGAGCCAGGGCCTGGAGGACTGTCACAGGGAGAAGATGTTTGGAGTGGTCCTCCTTATGTTGTTTGTCCAGTGCCTAGCACTCGCAGGGGCCTCTAGACTCTTCCTGTCACCCCAGCATTTAAGAATTGCCTGGGCCACTGAT
>NW_017729029.1:43593525-43601350 GCF_001723915.1 Gavialis gangeticus
GGCTTCTCTTGCTGCATTGGAATTCCAGCTGCACCACAGAATACGTCACCTGGGCTGGGGCCAGAAGAGCCAGGGCCTGGAGGACTGTCACAGGGAGAAGATGTTTGGAGTGGTCCTCCTTATGTTGTTTGTCCAGTGCCTAGCACTCGCAGGGGCCTCTAGACTCTTCCTGTCACCCCAGCATTTAAGAATTGCCTGGGCCACTGATTTAGCTCAGTGCCTCTCCCAAGACGTTAGTTGATCTCGAACTTCCACCTGGGCTTTCAAGCACAGATAAGCAGAATAGACTTTCATTTAGGGTCTCCTCTGGAAGTATGTGAGAGCAATGAAATAATGAACCCTCTGGCTTCTATGGGCAACCACATCAGTGCAAACAAGGGTGGGCGATATTTAATAAATCAGCCTGCAGTGTACAGAACCAAAGCAAAGGCATCTTTAACACAGCAACCAGGTCAATGAGACATATAGCAAATGTATCCTGAAGTGTATGACAAGATTGGAGTCTTTGCTTCCCAGAGATGAGGTGCTCTGACAGAATTGATCACAGAAGAGCTAATAAGATGTGGCCTTTGCATTCTCAAAAACATCACCTTGGATACTGGAGCTGCACGGCCAATTTGTGGTCTCTGCCATCACACTAAGAAACATCCTTGAACCAAACGGGTGCTGATGTGATTGACAGCGGGGAGGATGAAGCAAAGGAAGGTTGATTTATTCTCCCAGGAGCCACAGGTGTGTTTGGCATCTTAATGAATCATAAATCTTCTTGATACAATGCAATCTTCCTAGAAGGGAAAAGAGCTGTGAGTGCCCAGCAGCTTAATGTAATCACACAGGATATTCCTTAGAAATCACCAGAGGAGCTGTCATAGGGGGAATCGTTATTCTTGCAGAGCTTTTGGCAACAAGAGATGTTGCACAACAGCAGTTCAGTGATGCCATGTGAACATGTGTGCATGTAAGCATGTGTGGGGATGGAAGATGAGCCAGGAGCTGCATCAGAACATGGAACGGGCATTTGTTTCTGCGATGGGCCTGGATTTTGGCACATCCAGATCCAGACTCTGAATCTTGAGTTTATCTTTAGGGGGTGAGGTGCCGAGTTGGGGCTTGTCTGCACATGCAGTGTAGTGCTGGTAGGCAGGAGAAAAGTGGCACAGCCCATGCACACATAGCAGCAGGGGGAAAAGATGCAGCCTAGGGGCACATCAGTCACACCAATGTGGTCCATGGGGCTCGCAGTCCCTGCTGGTGCAGCCTGTACAGCATCTGGCCCCCTGCCACTTAGAAGCTGGGCATCCCTAAACTACATCCTACCAATCCCCCACTGACAAATGCTCTTGTCTAGGAAGAGTTAAAAAGTAACATTGATTCTGAAATGTCAGACATGATGATTTAGGGTCGGACTTGATGATCTGCTGAGGTCCCTTCTAACTCTAATATCTATGAATCAATGAATCTACGAAAGCAGACAAAACACTACCATATTTGTGGAGAAATATTTTCATAATTCATTCATCTCTGATTTCTGTACAGCTCGAGAAATGGCCAATTAACCTGCTGCAGCTACTACTCAGGATGGTATTTGCCATTAGGTGTCTTGTGAGAAGTGCCACTGCACACACAAAATCACTGTTTCATCATTATCATCATCAGTGTTGATTGACCGGCTTGATTGACCTGTGTTGAGCTACACCACAGCCTGGGCTTTCCAGTTCTTCACCCATTCAACATAAAATGAAAGGAAAAGTCCTGAGGGAGAGACTAGGCTGTAGCCATAATAGTATATCCAGGTCTTCCTTTCCAGCTACCTCCAGTTCATTAGTTCAAATTGAATTAAAGCCTCATGCCAGCCTGTACTCACTAGAGCACAGGCTGTATAGCACGCTGAGAGCTCATCTCATAAAGCAGCATGATGCCAGTCTAGATGCCAAGCTGACCACAACAGTCAAAACACAGAGCGTCCCCCTTCCTCTCACACCACTAGTCGAGCTGGAAAATGGCCAAACCTGGTGGTCAATATTAGAAGAATGAGAGGCTTGCAACTACCAGAATGGGAGGCATTGATTCCAGCGTGAAGACAAACAAAATAATCTCCCATTTACTCACAGGCCCAAGGCAGCAATGAGCAAACATCATAGCTGTACTGAAAAATTTGCTTCCTTCTGTCTAGCAGGAAAGGGAGTGACAGAAGTAAACACTGGGCACATCTACACGAGACGCTATGTCACTGTAGCGACAAGCTATGGTGACGTGGCTCATTGCTACGGCCGTGTAGCATCAGCAGGCATGAACCATGACACCAATGCTACTGCGCAAGTAGCTCATTGCTACTGTGCAGTAGGGTTGGAAATGACCCGTGCACTGCCAGGACTGCACAGTAACACCAGTTACTAAAGCAAGTACTAAATGACTGCAGTAACAACTGCGCAGTTGGACACATGTGTAGATGTGCCCGCTGGGAAGTGTGATTCTCAAACTCCTTTTCTACATGATGTCAGGACAGTTCTATGTGGGCAGGGTTCGGTAGCCTCAACTAAGGCTGGTAGGGAGGTTCCCTTGGCTGGAAATACTGTCTTAGCACAGGTTTGGAAAAATGTGGTATGCCTCTATTAGTCTTTGCTTTCTGCTATTGCTGCTTGAGTCCCCCCACCACCTTCTCTCTCCATCGGGCACAGAATGTCAGAAAACCAAGGGGTTTTGTCTGTGCAGCAGGGACGATGGGGCTACTTGGAAACCAGAATCCCAATGGCTGAGGATGAGGTACCATGAGAAGGACCCATTGGGCTGTTGACTCCTCATCCTTTTTGTGGAAAAGTTGTCTTTTAGCAAGCTTTGCAATTGGTTGCAGCCATGAGTCTTGGTAGTTAATTCAGATCATTTGTCTTTCTAGTAGCCTGGGAGCTGAACAGCTCCTGCTCACTGTCTGAATGAGGAGATGGTGACAGTGACCTCTAAGTCAATTTACTTGAAATGTCTCTGTTGCTGTTAATTGTTGGATCCTGGTAATTTAAAAACAAGTGCTCGATCTGATGCACTTTCCTCTATCACTACTGGTTGAGGAAGCAGACACTGAGACAAGGGACAGTGGCTTGCTGTCCATACTTGCTGAGCTGAGATATGAGTAAATCAACCTCTTGGCTCCCAGACTGAAAACATGTTTAATTTTGCCTTTGGGAGAGGAATGCAGGAGATGCTGTCTCCTCCAAAGCCAGTCACCTCACATGGTTCCTAGTTGGCAAAGATCATTCCCACAACTTCTTGGAAGCCAGAAGTTCCAGCTGTCCCTTATGCAGCTGTCTAACCCTGACAATCTCGATAGCTCAGCTTTGGGTTTTCAGCACAGAAATCTACAGTGCTTTGAAGACTTTGCGGGTAGCCTGAAATGAATTGATTTGCATAAAAAAATGAACAACCTGGGATGTGGAATTGACTGTACTCTGTTAAACAGAAAGAGAGGAGCACTTGGGACACTGCTGTATTCGCATAATTCTGGGGTAACATTTAGCTTGCCTGTAGCCCATAGCATAGAAGGTCTTAGCAGTGGGTGTAATATCAGATGCATTAATAAACTATGTGCTATACCTACCCAGCATTTGTGACACTGTTCACTGTCCACTGTATAGAAACACTCATTGATCACAGTAACATTTTTCCCCACTTATATTCTAATAGTGTCATTAAATGTTTTCATCATGATTATAATTAACCTGGGCAGTATTAACCAGTTTTTGAGGGACTGTGAATTTTAACAAGCCTGATTTGGACATTGGATCTAACTAACAGGGGCATAGGGTTACTGATTAGTTATTTTACTCAACAGCCAGGGCTCTTTTTGCTTTATATCTGCATACAAGCATACATTTTTATTTTCCATTTCCTCTGGATGGATTGGCTGCGTCTTTTCTCAGCAAAGTCTATGTTTATATATGTGTGCGCATATAATATAAGTCAGGCAGATTTATGGATCTGATAGATAATTTCAAATAAGGGCCAGAAAGTCGCTGTTGTTTCAGGGGATGTTCTAAGCAAATATACAAGTCTTACCAATGACACAGGGACTGAACGGTATTCACCAATGACCAGCCAAAGCTTCCATCAGTATGTTGCACACACCCCTTACTGATAGTAGTAATAGTACTAGTAACATACATGGGCAGATCTAGGATTTTGAAAAGTGGGGTGCAGATGTTGTGATGCAACTTCATATATAACACAACACTTTTTTTTCCTCTAGTTAAAAAGCTAAGGGATTTTCTCATATGCTAGGAGCCTAGGGCTGTAGTATTCAGCTTAAGATCAAAGCAAAAACAAATATAAAGTTGTGGGAATGTGCACTAATTTGTTATGTCATATATCGTGTATAAAACACAACCAACTAGGCAAAAGTATAATCTAAAAGATGTTGCATTAGTTCAGTAGTCATTAGAATAAAACGTATATCTGTTATAGATGCATAAAACAAAAGCTAGCCTTCTTGACCATATTAGCAGTGTATCCAGTGCCTCATTAAAAGTTATTTGTGCACCTGGGTTATTGTTTTTACCTAGAGTTAAAAACAGTCCACAGGGCTGTGAATTAGCTGAATTACCAGGAACAGCTAACACACATCGGAATTGTAGAAGAAAGAATAAATTAATTGGTGGAACATTAAGACCATTAGAAAGGAGAGTGTCATTAACACTTCTGGAATGAAGAGTCTAGAAGGAATCTGGTAGACTGTAATGAGCCGTGAAGTCACTAGACACCCTCCCCTCCCTACACTGGTGCCTGAATAGAGATGCTGCTGCTGCTGCCAGGCAGTTGGTTTTAAATTTTATGCAGGGAAGGAATCAAAGGCGGGGAGGGGTGTAACTGCACCCCCTGGGATCCACCCTGGTAATAGTCAACACTCATTGTGCAGACCCTCAGGGATAACTCATTTCCCTGCAGCGTATCAGTCATTACTACAAAATGTTGTAGTGTGTCTTATTAAAGGCAGGCAGTAGCCATGCCTTTACCCTGCCTTCATTATGGTGGTATCAAAGTTCCTGGGTGCTCCTGGGTATTATAGATAATACAGTGGCCTCGATGTAACCTGTTTACATGGGTGCCCCAGATACCACTCTCTCTCCTGTTCTTTGCAGGTACCCTTGCCAGCCACTGCACCCATTGATATCATGTGACAAAGTGCAATAACTGGATCTTCAGCCTGACATCTGGGTGAAGTGATTCCTCTTTGTGATCTGCCCCAGCCCTAAGCCAGATTGGTTTGCAAGTTTGCATAGGGAGACCTCCCCCTACCCCCCAATCTGATCCGCACAGTGGCATCTTAATAGGGCACCAGGCATACACTATAAGGGCAAGTTGTACAGGCCGGGGAAATGTCGCATCCTAACCCCCAAGATGATTGATATACATGCCACAATCTACATCTAGTAGTAACCAGGGCACACCTTGCTGCTGCTTAAAGGAGCAGCTCATTGCACGCTCACTATGCACATGATCCCTATCTGCTGTGGGTACAGGTTCCCTTTTCTGCACAGTATAGAGTCTCCACTCCTCCATGCTTCAACAGCCAAGGCAGCAGCAGCTTTAGCTGTGTCAGCACATAGGACCAGAAGGGGCCCACTGTGCACAATCAAGCCTAGTCGCCTGCATTTGCAGTCAAAGCTTTAGCCAAAGGATCCCCTGGGCCCTCGAAGCACAGGAAGTTTGCAGAAGACCTAATCTCAAATGATCCCAAAGAGGAAATTCAGTGTGGGTGCATCTACATGAGATGCTACATGGCCGTAGCAATGAGCTACGGTGACATAGCTCATCACTATGGCGATGTAGCATTGGTGGGCACGAATCATGACGCTGACACTACTGCGCAGTAACAATGAGCTAGTGCACAGTAGCTCGTTGCTACTATGCAGTAGAGTTGAAAATGACCCATGCACTGCCGAGACAGTGCAATAACGGTTGTTACGGCACAGTCATTTAGTATTTGCTAAAACAAGTACTAAATGACTGCGCTGTAACAACTACACAGTTGGGCACATGTGTAGACATGCCTACAGTGCATAACCAAGAGAGGGAATTGCACCAATATAATTGCTCAGGTCCCCTGAATAGGGGGAGGCAGAACCAGCAAAGCAAAGATAACTGGTATATATAGAATATGGCCCTGAACTACAGCAAGGTTAGGAATGAGGGGCTGTGGAGAACTCGGGCCTGAATGACTGATAGTCAGTCTTATTTGCCTTGCCATGATTCCATGGTTGCTGGGAACATAGGGTTTTTGTATCACTTCAGTCAGCTGTATGAGTTGACACTACTTTGGTGCATCTACTGTATGCATCTAGGTCCATGTGGAGTTTTTTTGTTTTGTCTTTTTTTTTTTACTGCTTCTTTTTTCACTTTTACAGAATTTACAATCAGCCACTTAAAATATGAAAACAAAGCCTCCATTCCCAGGAGAGGAAATGCAGGGAGTTCAGGGTCCTGTACATGAACACCTTAAAGTGTTATCCAGGAATGCAAATCCCCCCCCCCACACACACACATACACACGCCCAAACACACAACCTACAGAAGGGGCACACAACACCATTGAACAACAGTTTGGTTCCTCTGGCCTCTCTAGGATCTACTTTGTGAGACCAGGGAGCAGATTCTAAGGTCCAGTCTTGGTTTCTCCTACCATGGGAAAGCCCACAGGGGAGTCAAGAGGGGGAAAGTGCCCCTCATGGAGGTCATCTCTGTGTTTTACCTCTGGGAGGGGGAGAAGGCAGTTCTCTCAGTAGCTCCCTGACAAAAGGAATTGGCCAATAACATAGCAGAACCACCAGCACAACTGTTTGAGCACTCGTGGCACTTGGGACAGGTCCCAGAGGACTGCAAAAGGGCCAACATGATCCCTATTTTCAAGAAGGGGAGGAAGGACCCGAGTAATGATAGTCCAGTTAGCCTCACCTCTATTCTCAGCAAGACCTTAGAAAAAATCATAAAGGATCACATTTGCAAGGGAGCCAGTGGGTAGCATAATGTTAAGGGGCAACCAGCATGGTTTGCAGCAGACAGATCCTGCCTGACTAACCTGGTCTCTTTTTATGACTGGGTCACAAAACGCTTAGATGCAGGAGTAGAAGTAGATACTGTGTAATTGGATTTTAAAAAGGCTTTTGACACAGTGTCGCACCCAATTCCTATGAGCAAACTGAAGAGCTGTGATGTGGATTTTCTCACAGTAGGGTGGGTGAAAAACTGGCTTATGGGATGTACCCAGAAAGTGGTGGTGGATGGGTCTGTTTCTTCCTGGGAGGTGTAGGCAGTGGTGTCCCCCAAAGCTCTGTCCTTGGACCAGTACTGTTTAATATCTTAATGAGTGATTTGGATGAAGGTGTTGAAAGCAACTTGTCCAAATTCGCAGATGACACTGAACTATGGGGTACAGTAAACACATTAGAGGGCAGGGAGTGAATTCAGGCAGAATTGGATAGACTGCGGGAGTTGGCAGATTAGAATAGGATGCAGTTTAACAAGGATAAGTGCAAGGTGCTGCACCTGGGGAGAGAGAATCTCCAATGCACCTATAGACTGGGGGGTCCTATTCTGAGCACCACAGCAGTGGAAAGAGATCTTGGAGTCCTGGTTGATGCAAAAATTAACACGTGCTGCCAGTGTGATGGGGCAATAAGCAGGGCTAACCGCACTCTTTCTTGCATCAACAGGTGCATCACAAGCAGGTCTAGGGAACTGATAATTCCCCTCTGTGCAGCACTGGGGAGGCTGGAAATGGAGTACTGTGTCCAATTTTAAGCGCTGCACTTCAAGAGGGATGTGGATAACCTTGAGAGGG
>NW_017729029.1:43602905-43605019 GCF_001723915.1 Gavialis gangeticus
CACTCCTTCCTCATTCAAATCTTCCCCTATTTCTTCTTTCCTAAATGTATAGGGTGGGATGAGAATGAAATCATAGAAACTCCTGAGCAGACATTGTCTTTTTGTTTTATATTTGTACAGCATCTGACACACGATTTCTGATGGATCAAAGCCTCTAGATGTAGTAGTAGTAGTAATAATTTGGACCTTAATCTTCTATTAAATTGCTGAGGCAAGTTCTGTCCAAAATCCTTTTACATCTTATCCTTCTGGAGCTCCAATTACTGTTAGCTTGCGTGTGCTCATTCAGCTTGCTCCTTACGACTTCCTCTTTTCTGTGCTCCGTGTCGTTCCGTCTCTTTTTCACACACCAACTGTGTAACCACATGTCCAAAAACTCCAGGCAAGAGACTACTAAATCCATCTCAGCTACTACAGAGACAGGCCTGACAAGAGAACTTAGAAATGTAGATGGCTTCTTGTAGGTGAAGACAAATTTTACCTACATTTAACTCGCATCTAAATCCTGACATAAACTGAATTATATTTGCAAGCAACTTTCTGTAAATCCAATTTAGCATCATTTTATTGCATTATGTAGCTGTAATCTGTATTTTTGAAAACGAAGGCACATTAATTAATAGTCATTTAAATTACTAATTTATTTGGCACGTGATGTGGTTAGATCCTGTAAAAAGGGCTATCAGTGGGATTTTTTGAGATACACAAGATAATTAAGAACCTGCATATTTTACCTTGCATATTGTTGATTTAGCATCCTCTTATTCTAAAAATGCTACCTAACGAATGATTAATGCACTGTATCAACTCAAGCAATTATGCCTTTTGGGGGTTTTCTCTCTCAGATCAGTCCCATCCACCTCCACAGAATCCGAAGGCGAAAAATGCATTCATCCGAAGTAGCAAGCAAGCAAAATGGTGTTGGGGGACACTGCAGATGTAGTATGTCACTGTCCACAGTCGCCCACCGCTGGAATACAAAGGAATAAAAGAACTAGAAGAAGCGAAAGAAGCGCAAGCGATTCCTCCAGTGTACCCTTATCGCAGCATGTGCCAGTCTGTCTCTGCAATCTACCAACATCATTCACCGCTCACGCCAAGGGGGGCAGGCTGAGACAGGTCAGATTTGACAGCCTCCTCCTTTTCTTTCAAGCAGGAAAAAGATAGTAGACCAAAATGCTGCTGGTCTTAAAGGGGAGGAGGCTGCAGCTTGCTGAGCTCCAGACCGCAGCTTTGGCTACCTATGGAACAAAGCAAATGGCATGTGAGCACGCCGAGGGGGTGAGCCCTGATTTTCCTGCTTCTTCTAGGCGAGACCCTCCCCACACACATGCACGCCCCCCAAACACACATCCTTATGCTTTCTCAGCCGCTCTCAGAGGCTGATTTCAGACAAAGCACGTTTCTAACTGAGCCCCCAGCTCCATTGTTCACATCGCCCTTGAACTGATCTCTGGGGGGAAAGGGTCTGAACTGCACCGGCCCCGGGGTCTTACGGTGCAGCAGACGGGCGCTGACAGCCACAGCCCAGCAGCAAGCCCGAGCCGTGCGCCGGGCTGGGCGGGCAGAAAGAAATCTTCCGCGTTTCTTTCTGTGGCTTGATGTCTGCGCTGCTCCTTTCTGCCTCGCACCCAAACGCCACCCAGCCGCAAGGTGGAGGTGGCAACGCCTTCACCTTGTGGGAGGGGTGTCCCTGCGCCTCGGAAATCTTATGAATGAAACTCCTGGGGGGGAGCTCCGTGTGTGTGTGTGTGTGTTGGGGGAGTATGTGCCCATGGGAGGGGTTATGTGTGTGCGTGCGGGGAGAGTATGTGTATGCAGGAGGGGTTGTGTGTGTGTGTGTAGGGGGAGTATGTGTGCGTAGGAGGGGCTGTGTGTCGTGTCCCCCCCCCGCGCGTGCGCGTGCCCGCGTGCAGGGCCGGGCGGCCGCCGGAGCTCGTTGCTATTCCGCTCACACGCGTGTGATGCAGCCCGGAGCCCATCATGAGCAGGAGCGAGGACTTTGACGTCAGAGCGGAGATTTATCAGCAGACCCAATGGGGCAGGAATATTAAGTGCGAGCCGCTGCCCGCGAGCCGCCGCCTGCCGAGCGCCGCCGGCCGCGGCATGCAGCT
>NW_017729029.1:43605824-43613614 GCF_001723915.1 Gavialis gangeticus
CCTGGGCCCGGCCTGCTGCGCGCCCGCCGCCTCCAGCGACGTGTGAGCCCGCGGGCAGGGCGGCCGGGGGGCCCTTCCCTCGGGGCTCGCCCCGCTATGCAATACCAGCGCCCCGGAGGCCGGGGCTGAGGCCGGGGGAAGGGCGGGATGTGAAGCCGAAAGCACAAGGGGGGGGCGAAGCAGGCTTGGGGCTCGGGCCTGCCTGCTTTTGAAGCCTGAGGGGGGGGGTGCCTGTAGATTTCTATAGGGGTCGCGAAGCACTTTGAGAGCCTGCAGGCTGAGGCACTTTAGGGCATCGTCCCCCATCGCGCTGTAGTTGAGGGCAGGAACCTCCTTTCCCAGAGCCGGGCTCAGAAGGGAAAGCTCCTTTAGGTGGTTTCATATCCCCCCCCGCCCCCCTTGTTGGGCCAAGGCAATCCAGGGAAGAGAGGCGCAGCTGGGCTGTGCCCTGCACCCCGGAGCCGGGGACCTGCTTCGCTCACTTCATGGCAGCCGTGACACTGTCATCCTGGCAGAGGTGACGTCAGCTTTAACAGTGTTACGTTTCCAGGGCACGTGGATGTGTTACGGGGGGGAGGGGGGGAGCTAACCCAAAGACTTGTACCCGGGGCTGGGTTGGGTGCCCCAAGGGGACCTCATGTAATCATGCGGTTGCTGTTCCTACCACTAGAGCAACTTGCTTCAGCAGAGAAGCTGCAGCAGCGGCCCCCCCCCCGCTTTGTGGCGGCAGTGAGAAGGCGATGAAGTGCCCTTTCCCTTGTGCTTTGTTTGGGCCAAGTGGACCAGTCAGTGCATCCTTTTGAAAGCATGCTGCCCTTCAGAGCCGGATCCAGGCGGTGCTGGGGGTTCAGCCCACTGCTTCATCAAGGCACTGTATGGGAATTGCTTTTTGGACCCAAGAGCAAGCAGCTCTCCATGGGAGACGGGTGTTGCAAGGGTGTTGCTCTCCTTCAGAGAAGAAGAGAGCCGTCACACTTGCAAGCAGTAGCTCATCCCTGCAGGACGAGTGGCAAACCTGACTTGGGTTTCTACCTAAAAAAGCAGGGGAAGCCCTAACAAAAACGAAACACAGAAAGAACGTAGCTTGTATATACCATAGTGACATGAAGGACAACATGTTCCTGCTTTATTATACAGTAGTCAATATGAGGTCACTTTGTCCGAATACAGGTGCCACCATAGTCCATCTCTGGAACGTGCAATGAAGTTCTCTTTCTAGCTCCTCAGAAGCTCAGCGCACAAGGCAAAACTGTGAATCTCAAACATGTGTGTTGGGCTTGGACTTGTTTTCTAGCTCCTGAAGGCATCCTCTCTTTTTCCTTTTTTTTTTTTTTTTTATGAGCAATCTCCGGCATGCACAGATGTCACTCGATAGTTTTTTTTTTAAATTCTTTTGTTTCACATTTTGTCCCTTCATTTGTTTATTCTTCTGTTTCTGTGACTGCGGACAATCTCTGGCAGTTCCTAAATGTGAAGACTCAAGGCGGAGTGAATGAAAAAACATTTTGAATTTGTGTTTTTATACAACCTGACCTAGAGGGGCAGGTATTTATGTTTCTCTGGGCAGCTTATTTTGTATTTTTCAATAAAATGTAGCATTTCAAAATCAGCTCCGGACACACATCTAAATTGAACATTCTGCATTTCTCCTTGATTTCCAGTTGATCCCTGTTATCAAAGACTTTTCCTCCTACAAAGTTAAATTGTGCAAATGAAATGTATTCACATGCAGGCAGTCTGTAGATTAGATCTGACACAGGTGTGTTATGATCAAAGCCAAATAATTTTCCTTTGTGGCCCTCAATGTTTGGCAACAGAAGGGGGAGTATTATTAGATCTGATTAGCTAAAATTAGCAAGTCACTGATTATAAACCAGCCAACTCCAAGATGATAGAAGCATCTCAAATGCTCATTACCTGGCCAAATCCGTTCCTTGTGCAGCGCCACTGAAGCCTAGGTTCAGATGCTCATGAAATAGTAACTTACTGTACTCTGTTGATACCATTCATAGGGAAAAAGGCTATTGGAGTTTGGCCTGGAGAGGTTACACCAGAACTGTATGTGGCCTGTGCTGCAGTGAATACAAACTGTGATCATCTTGTTCTTTCCTTGTGATTGTCAGTGAGGCTTAAAGGGAGTGCTTCATTTTGCAGAGCTTGTGCTGTTTAGAAATGCTTACCAGGCTTTAGGAAGACTTTCTAAAGCTCTTTCTTTAAGAAAACCGGCAGAATACCAATTGTTTTCCTTAAACGATTTTCTTTAAAAAAGAAAATACAGTTTATTACTTCTCATCATTTTCATTAGCTTGCACCTACCACCTCCTCAGCCTCTTTATCGGTAGAAAATGGACAAGGGACAACAATGAGCAGAAGGAAGGGCCTAGAAATGGGAAGACCATAAAAACGGGGGAACCATGGGGAAATATTTCAAATATGCTGTGGAAATATTTCAAAATGTTTTGACTTGAAAAAACCCTTTATTTTTCATGGGATAATTTAAGTGAAATTTCAAATGAGATATGTTGACCACATTCCAATACTGCACATCAGTGTCTATTTGGAAGAGTTAGGTTAATTTTTGGAGATAATTACCAAGTTACTGATGTTCTTTGCCAGATGACCGTTGGCAGCTGTCCTGCTGCCTTTTCAGTCGGAGGGCACTGAATGTCTTGCTGGGGCTGGTTCTCTTCACCCTCACACCAGTGTAAATCAGAAGTATCTTCACTGAAGTCGATAGAGTGGAACGTGAAGCAAGAGGAGAGTGATATTGATAGATATTGGCTTACCAGTGCAGTGGGTACTTTGCATCATTCTGATTATGCAAAACACCTGCAGACACAGTTTAACTAGCCAGCACACCAGGTTTATGGCTGCTTTGCGTCAGAGGAATGACACACAGCAATTGGAGCACAGCTGTGAATTTGGCCAATGGTTTTCCATTTTCTGTTATAGAATTTATTGGCAAGCATCCTCCCGTCGGGAAGCTTGTGACAGGCTGGTTGGAATCCTGGGCGATAAAGAAGTCATCTTTGATTCAATTGCTGCTGTCTCAAGAAGTAGAGACCGGTGGCTGTAGAGAGCACGTGAGGACAGATTCTTGGCTGATGCATGTTAGCACAGACCCTTTGACTTTGACAGAGCTCTGCTGATTCACACTGGCTGCCGATCTGGCTTCCACAGGAAGGATGGCTCAGTGTTTAGTTGTAAAGGTTATGTATCCATAAAGGCATAGAAGCAGCGATCTTCAGACACTTTGCATATCAGAAGGAATAGAAAACAGAGCTGCAAGTATTACAGTCGAATGATTAAGTTCAGGCTAGATTTGATCTCTTTATGGACTAAATCTTAAGTTTCCATTCATGCCATGTCCAGCAACCCACAGGTTCTTGTTTCGCTCTTACTTAAACTGCGACCTTTTCTAGACCGAATGAGTTGAGCCTGGCTCACTGAAAACTACAGATGACAACATCCCTGATATTTCCCCTGTGGGATGGGCAGGCAGATCTACCAGAGCTCAGTGATGTGTAGGAGCCCACCAAATCAGCCACCTGCCTGGTGGACAGAGCAATGCCAGCAAACTTTGCATACAGCTGTGGCTCCCCTATAGTCAAGTGCATCATGGTGCTATTCTCCTTCTCCACCACCCCCGGGGCCACACACTGCCCCCTTCCCTGCATGAGGCTAATATTGCTGTGAGGGGAGCAGAGTTGCTCAGATCAGCATGCACTTTGTCATAGAGGTTTGCTCCCTGTCTGTGGGCAGTGTGGCACATGGAGCCGCAGCTCTCTGCTCCTGAGCACCAGTCTCTCACAAGCTGTGGAGTGCCAAACTCACACTATCTTGGTGTGGTGCTTTTGCCTCTTCCTTCAGTGCCTCAAGATGCCGGTTCCACCTACTTCTTCTCCCCTTTGCCAGCAGAGGCAGGAAGGATCTGGGGTTAAAACTTGATCTTTGGTTCTTTCTCCCTCATTGAAAAGCAAGATGCTCACAGAAAGCAAAAGGCTTTCTGCTGACACTGTCGGGCCAGATCCTCGTCTTAGTTACTCCAAGGTAATTCCAGCAACTTAAGTGGACTCAGGTTAAGCTTATGGAAGTTTAGTTGCGTGGGGAATTGGTCTGAAGCAATAGCACAAAGTATTGAGCCCCACTTAAAGCAAAGCCAGGATTCTTCCAGCACAACCAGAGAAACATGAATCTGCTTTTTATTATTTTTCCACTTCTAGGTGTTTTTGTTTTGGGGTGGTTTTTTTCCCCTTTCTTGCCCAATGCCCATTGCATGTGTTAGGCAGCAGTGGATTTGTAGGAAATGCTAACTGAGTTGGTATTTCCTGTTTTTGCTGAGGAAGGAGGAAATGAAGGAGAAGAGAAGAGAAGACATTCCTCAGAAATGCACACTCTCTGAAAACTTGGGAAGTGGCTCTGCATGGGGAACTGTCAAAAGCCAAACTGAGTTACTCCAAGGCTGGACCTCATTCCATGTATTTAACATTTCATTCTTATCTGTGTCTTTTTGACTATTGAAACAGGAGGTTTTTTAAAAATTGAATTTATTTGCTACCATTAAAGTTCCTTGTTTACAGTTCAGGTCAATGTGGTCAGTGAAATGATAACTATTGGTTTCACTTTCTGTTTCTAGACTGTTTCATTTGACTAGCAGGAAGTTATCCCCTGTGGGTCTGTCAAAATGTTGCGTGTCAATTTTTCCATCACCAACTGAAAGTTTGCATTGAGTTGCATTTTTATATTAAGTTATAAGCTGCCCCCCCTTTTTTCTTTCTTTTTTTAAAACAAAAACCTTATTTTAGGAGAGCTAAATCTGATTGAGAGTGAGTCTTTCATTTCCATAGTTATCTAAATTGTAGCAATACATGTTATTAACAGTATCCACAATATACTGTTAATTGCCAAGAAAAATGGTATGTTACCTATAGTACTTTTCCTGCAGTTCTTCTCATGAGAGCCAGGCCTTTTCTCTTGGTGAAGTAGCAGCATTTGAGATTTGCTTATCTGTGGCCTCTGGGATATGTAGGTAACATAGAGCTTGGCTATAAAACCACCACTGGGTTTTGCAAAACAAAATCCTACTGGCAAAATTGTCTGAAACTGCCCATCTCTGTTTGCAACTATTGTAATGCAGAAGAGGGAGGAAATCCAGACAGCAGTCTTGAGATCAAGTGAAGCATACTAGCGTGAAACCACATAGGAAAAATCAGACAGGCAATCAGCTATTTTGCCAACAGGAAAGGTTAAGGAGAGTAACAGTTGCCTTCAGAAATTCTGCTTGATGTCAAGTATAATTGAGTTTGAACAACGGCTCCCCCCTTGCAATCTGTGTGTCCTGCGGTGGTCAGGAAGCTGGGTGTCTGACAGGGCATTACCACATCGATAGTTTCTGTAGTCATAGAGCTTTATGATTCTATTGTAGGATCAGGTGATGGAAACACCTGGGTTCCCAGCTCTAATCTCAATGCACAATGTTTCAGGAGTGATCAGCTCTGTACGCAAATGCAGGTAATTCCTGGCAAAATAAACATTATTAGGTTGAAGCTTCTTGTCCAGCACATAGGGCCTGCTTCTCCTCTCCTTCAGGACAGTTTTACAGTGGTGTCAATCAGCTTGTTTCAATAGAGTCCCTCCTGATTTATGCTGACATGAGGTCACAATCAGGCTGACAGACTAGAGTGCACTGCGGGTAGAAATCGAGTCTTAAAACTCTGATGGTTGGTTTCTGGCTTTAGCAACAGCCCTGCTATAAGGGGGGAGGGGAGTGGAACAAATACCAATTAAAGTTGCTGAGGAACAGAAGGTGCAGCTGGATTTTACAAATGAATTGAGAGAGACCGCCAAATTTCAGATATCCAGGGCCAGATTCTGCTGGGTTAGTCTGGTGAACGTCTAGAGTAACTCCTCTGAAGCCAATGGACCAACCATGCTGCATAGGTGAAATCAGAATCTGGCCTGTGGTATTTAAAGATGTAGGACAGTTTCTGCCCTCCAGGCCAACTTTTCTTTTGGAAGCACACGCACAACCCCAACTAAAGGTCAGTGGCTGACAGAGATTCTGCTTTCAGATACGCACAGGCAGGGTCCATTGGAGTTGATGGGAAATGCAGCTATCTGAAGGGAGAATATAGCTGCCAACATCTGGTTGATAGCAAATGTGTTCTGTTTGTTTGTAAGATGCCCCTGAACCCATCATGCCTTTTGGATTGTCTTTGTGCTCATTGACTAGTCATCTGCCTGGGTTTGGGTCTTACCCTGCCAAGTTCTAAGTGACCTCAGACCCCAGTGGCTTCAGGAGGGTGTTGGAGGCACTCAGCTTCTTACAAGAGCTGACATGAGGTCATGTGAGCTTGGAACTTCATCTGACTGGGTTTTCTAGTCTTGGTCCTGCACCCACTGGGGTCAACAGGAGTGCTGTGAGTGCGTGCAGGCTTAGGCTCCAGGGGTGAAAATCTCCCTGGGGTGCAGGGCAGGCACAAGGCCTATACACCCTTGGAGAGGGGCCCTCATAAGGGTGAATGCCTGAGCTGGCAGTCTATCCCTGTTCAATAAACCATCATACACCGGCTTAAAGCTAAGCATAGACTCAGAGAGCCTGGCTGGGCAGGGATGGACGCAAGTATGTGCCTAAATGCTTGGCTGGCACATAAGTGGTATTGAACCCTTGTGCTGAATCTCTGCTCAGGGCAATGCTTGACTCTCCACAGTGGTGAAAGCAGTGTAAAAGCAGGCAGCCTTGTAAAGAAACCGTCCTTTCTTACAGCTCTAGAGCACCGTAAAGCCAGCAGAGGTCTCTCTGCAGTCAAGGGACTTGGAGGAGCTTGTGAGATTGGAGGCATCATAGCTTTTTTGCCATAAATGCCTCAATTACTCTTCTGGGAAGTAGGAAATAATATGAACAATCAAGACAGCAAATTATTTTCACATAACTGTTTTCATTAACCTTTTAACTTGAATGGGTGAGTCGGTCTCAAAGGAAAAATGTATAGTTGTCCTTCAGTTGTGATTAAATCCAGCCCCTGCAACGCACTTTACGAACAAGTGAAAACAAATCAATGCTGTTATTGCACTGTATCTCTATTGTGTATAATACTATACATTCATCTGGTAAGAGTAATTTATTTTTATTACTGTAAATAAAAATGTTAAAGTGATTTGTCAAGAGAATATCAAAACTGAGGAGAAAAAAAATCAAAATTAAAATGTTTTAGATCTGGGCTCTTGTCCCAGGTATGTGCCATATTATTTGTGTCTGTGTTTTTATTCCAGATAAATGAGTCTAGCAAATAGTATATAAAGCCAGGTATTCAAAAGAGCTGTTCAGTGACCTCTGCTAATTAAGCAAGTGGCTGTCAGACATACTGGCCTGATTCTACACCCTTTATTTATGAACAATCCCAATGAGGTCTGTTGGGCTACTTGATGAATAAAGATGGCTTGCATAGGTGCTGAACATTCTCAACTCATGTTGACATCATCTGGATCAGACCCTATCTGCTCACTATGACAACTTATTTTTTGCCAGTCTGTCCATCTCCCTTCTTACCTCCCGCCTCCTTTGGCACGATCGCTAAACAGGCAGTGACATACAGCAAACACAACAATATGCCATAATAACAATCCCAGATAATGGCAGTGTATTTGATCTGAACTTGAGGGGCTGGGATCATTAATGAAGTATATTCTTTCCCTTTCTTTTAAACAACTAAACGGGATGTGGTGATAAAACTATACTTCCCTCTTAGAAGTGATCCAGCTGAGTGAATGATCAGGTAGGAAAGGCTGGG
>NW_017729029.1:43618614-43650443 GCF_001723915.1 Gavialis gangeticus
GCCTCCTTTGGCATGATCGCTAAACAGGCAGTGACATACAGCAAACACAACAATATGCCATAATAACAATCCCAGATAATGGCAGTGTATTTGATCTGAACTTGAGGGGCTGGGATCATTAATGAAGTATATTCTTTCCCTTTCTTTTAAACAACTAAACGGGATGTGGTGATAAAACTATACTTCCCTCTTAGAAGTGATCCAGCTGAGTGAATGATCAGGTAGGAAAGGCTGGGGTCTTGATAGTGGGTCTAATGAGACTGTACTGTTACTGTATGTGCTGGATCTATTATGGGATAATAGAGCTTTTCGGCCTCCAGGGCTGTCAAACCACTATTTCATCAGCAGTGAATTCTCATAGGAAAGACAAGACTAAGAGCATGTTAGAGGCCTCTGACAAGGGCTGATGGGTTTAGTGCTATATGTCAACCCCAACAACCCAAATCTTGGGGGGAAATCCAGGCCCATCTTTGTGGATGGCTCAGGCCTAATAAGCATTGTTCAGTACAAAGGATATAAGACTTCTGTAGCTGAGGAGCCTATATTCAGCTCACCACCCTCTCTAGCAGGGAGAGAGATGATATATAACCCATCTACAGATATATGTAACAGATCTGCAGATCTGTTGCCCAGGTGTGGTCCCCTCCCTTAGCCTATAGTCTTTAAGCTAACAAGGACTAATCCAAGCCCCAGCTTGGCTTATGCAGGGAGGCTGCCTGTGATAGAATTTTCTCTGCAGCTCTGTGCACAAGCTAACTGCATGTGCCTGGGTTTTATTGTGGTATCAAGGGGACTCTGTTTCCATTATACTTCCATGGAAATAGGCACTGGCTTTGAATTGTTTCATCCCTTTTCTTGTTAGTAATCTCAACTGGTCACATAAACAAGAGTCACTTTCTCTGAGGACGCATTTGCTTCCCATGGTACTATTAAGGTAGCACATGGACAGAGTGATTCAGGTGTCTTCTGACAGCCTGCTCTGGGCTTATACCAAAGCCTGTCCCCAATTGACTGAGCTATAAATGAGTACTTGGTCATTCAGCTTGGGAAATCAAAGGTGGGTAGACATGAGGCTAGGCACATTGCTCTCGTGTGCCACTAGCTAAGAAACGGGTGTGTCTTACCCACACTAGCCTTACGGGCTGTCAGGCTCAGGTGAACTACCTACCAGGGCTGTGTGAAATGGCACCATTCTGTTTCGCCTTGAATTTCAAAGTATCAATGGAACAGCGTTTCGTATCACATTTCATGTTGATTTGAAATAGCTGTTCTGTTTTGTTTCGTTGAAACAGTGAGGCTTTTTTGACTGTTTTGGCATTTCACCAGATTGGCCCGGGACAGGCAGTCAGCCCAGCTGACTGAGGACTCCCTGGCCTTACCCGATCCAGCACTGGGGATGGGAAGTCAGCCCAGCTGGGCTGACTTCCCATCCCCAGCACTATGGTCAAAACATTTAGACTTTCGAAACATTTCAACTAGCCTTGTTTTGTTTCAAGGCCATTTCAAAACCCTTTGTTTCATTTCGATTTTGTTGTTTCAACCTCAAAATGAGTCAAAACAATGTCAAAACGAAACGCCTGGTGAAATTTCACACAGCCCTACTATCTACCATCTAACATGTTTTCATGAGCACGATGGTAAAATGCATGATTTCAGCTGCAGTGTAGCTAGTGGATTTGATGAACAAATGCCATAAGCAAGGCCAATGCAGAGCAGCTACTCCTCCTAGTTCTATTCCTTAGTATTTATAGTATAGTTATTTCCAGTCAGGCCAGGTGCTGGACATATAGGCCCCTATCCATGTGCAGCAAGGCTGCTTCGATGTGCTGTAATTACAGCGCATCACAGCATGGTAATTATCATACTCTGGCAGATTCCAGTGTCACATGTATCAGCATTCCCACACTGAAAAATGGTGGTGTGGGCACTTTAAAGCTCATTGAATGAGTTAAAGCACCCCTGCTGCCATTTTTCAGCACAGCTCTTGGAGCCACTCTAATTAAAGTGCCCCCCGCAACTCTCAGAGCAGGTGTATAAATGCCCATACAGCGGCAGAGAATAAACCTGCCTCAGGTTTCTTGGGGGACAACAGCTTGCAAACTGAGAAGGCTTTGTAGACCCTACTCAGCCCATGCTGTAGAAGGAACAAGGTTAAGGGGCAGGGTTTAAATGTTAACATCTACGACCTGTCCCAAGAGCAAGGTGCTGCCAACCTACTGGAGATTCCTAACAAGGACCATGGAACAAAGAAGAAATTAGCTCTCACCAGAGAATCCTTCCAAGATTTTACATTGAGCACAAGCAAGGTTATAGCAGGTCAGAGACAGCTGGATGGCACAGATATGGTCAATAAAACTCAACCTGACTCCAAGTGTCCTTTTTAGAAGCTCCCAACAAATGAGGACACCACTTTCTTGTGCAGAATAATCTTGATGTGACTGGAGGAGATGGCCTGTACATACTCCAAATTTAAAAACTGCTGTAACAAACACTACTATTCCAGTGCATGTACATCTTGAGGAGTTGGGGGCTGGGAAGGATGATGGTTATATGCAGGCATCTGGAAGAATCGGCCCCCACATGCTATTGCTAGGGAGTCTTGTGTTCCAAGCTGGTGGCTTGGTTAACCCTTCATTCATCATTAACTCTTCATTCAAAGTCATTATATCACTAGAACACCCATCTCCATAGGTCAGGAGGATTGACATGCTTGTGTACATCTGTGCTGTGGACATATGTGTTCTGCTTTTTGGAACCCCTTAGGTGCCCATCAACTTGGTATCTAAGCATCATTTTGCTTGTGTTGAGTTTGCCACTGAAGAGAGGGAAAGGGATGGCATCCAACAAAATGAGAGATCCAAGGAGGTCAATCAAGAGTGATAAAGAGAGGCTGCAATAGCTACATCTGCCTTGTTTAGCTAAGTAACAACTAAGTGGGGAAATGCCACAAAGTGCAGCCCTGGGGCATATTTGGACAATCTGGGAGGAAAGTTAATATTCTGGTTGATCAGGAAGAAAAGCAGAACTTGCTAATTGAGCTGCTTTTTGACTCCTGCCTGGGGAAAGTGGTGCAATTCCTGGTGCATGGGGAACTTCAGACTGGAATGGGAAAAGCAGTGGGATAATTGTTCCCAGAACCGATGGAACTGGTGGAGCCGTTTCCAACACCAGTTTCTATTGTTCCACCCTATCACGAGAAGCTGGTTGATCTAACTAAGCACTTGAGTCTCTAATAGCATACAATGCAGCCCAGAAAGAAAAGACACAGAGGTGAATGTGAACATAACTGGACTTTCTTGTCCTGTTATTCAGTTTTTTGCTTCTGGGCCTATAATGAGGGCAACAGACTAATGAGCTGTGCTCATTGCAGGTACAGTTACAAGGCAGCCTCAACCACTGCTAAATAGCTGTGCTTTTCCATTCATCTACTGCTTTCTCACTTTAATGAGCAAAGTAATTCTTAAGTGGTGCTCTGTGTTAGGTGACTCATCACACACACAATTCAGTCCAGTTGTATTTCTTCAGATGCCATGAATCACCATGTGACCAGACTGGTCAAATTAAGAGGAGCGACAGTTTCCAGCTAGGTCTTTCTCAGAGACTAAGCTGAATTCTGCCCTGTTGTAACTCCACTCATGTTGATGGAGTTAACTGGGGTGATTATGGCTCACTGTGATTTCTACCCTAACTTTGCAGGGAGGAGTCTGATCTAGGGATGATTTTTCAGCCTCACACATTAATCATGCGGATCACATCAGTGATTGCTGTAGTTCAGAGGTGTTCAATCTTTCAGCCAAATGGATTGGATGAGTGGCACGGGGTCAGACCTTATGTGGCCCAATTAGGCCCCATGCACCCAGATTCAGCCTTATACCCCCAGATCTGGCCTCATGCCACCCTGATCAGGCCCTGTGCACCTGAATTCCCCCTCACACTACCTGGATCCTATATCAGACTGCCCAGAGAGGGTCCTGCTCTGCCCAAATCAGGTCCTGTGCCACTCCAGCCATGTACACCTGATCTAGCATTCACAGCTATGCTCTTTGCCTACAGGGCTCCTTACACATGGGTCCAGAAATCTGGCAGCTGGGTAGCAGCAATTTACTCTGCCATGGCTCCCTGGTGCCAAATGTTTGGACTTGTGGGGAGCTCCGCAGGCCAGATCTGGACTATCGGCCAGGGGTTGAGGACCCCTATTGTAGTCCACTCCACCAGGAAATATACTGGGGGGAGCATGTGAACAGCTTGCACTCTTGCTTTGTAGCAAGGAGGAAATTCCACAGAAAAAACACCAGCAGACAGCCTCTCTCCTATGTTCTTCTGAACACAATTACCAGGTGAACCCAGCAGCCCACTTCTCATACATCAGTGAGACTTCAGGATCACTGACTGTAATAGACTTACTTCAGTTGCACCTCAGAAGAGAACAGAATCAGTCTAAGCAACAACCTTAGGACAGCTTTGAAAAATATTTTCCTTAAACACAGCCCAATTTAGAAAGCTTCAAGTCTCTCCAGTTACTGGTCAATACATTTATGACAAAAGAGGGTATAAGTAAAAAAAACAAAACCAAAAACCCACCTTTTTCTGTATTTTTTCCCCAAAGTTTTCAAAATAAAATGCCATGAAAATACTAGTTAAGTATCTTTTGGCCTCCTGAATAGGTAGGGGGACAGAAATGATAACTCTTTTGGGAATCCTTTGAAAGAAATATTCTTAAAATAGTATGAAAAATTGTGGAACCCCCCCACCCCGCCCCAAAGGTTCCATTTCCAACAGTTCAGAAATGAAAATACATTTCAGTTCCCAAATATACTCAAACTTAATGACTGATTCATGCAATATGATAAAAGCCTCAACAATCTAACTATTTTAATTACTAAAATTAAATTGGTAAGGATATAGAAAACTTCTCTTGCTTTCAGGTTGCTGGTATGCTCCCAGATGAAGTTAATAGTGACCAAAAGTCATAGAATCATAAGAAGATAGGGCTGGATGGGACCTCAGGAGGTCAGCTAGTCCAACTCTGCTCAAAAAATGTCCGTCCCTCTCTAAACCCACACAGCCAAATCTACCATCTACAGGTAGGTTAGAGCAGGGCAGGATTCATGCATAGGCAAACTAGGCACATGCCTAGGGCCCAAAATGAAGGGGCCCAGTTGTGCTTATTTTACATATTATAATTATTGAGTTAAAAAAGTAATATAAATATACAGGATTAAGTAGGGCCCCACAAGTTTGTTTGCCTAGGGCCCACTAAAGGGTTAATCTGGCCCTGTGTTAGAGGCTACGTAGACTGAATTGGTGCATCTCCTGATGAATAAGCATCAATAGCACTAAAATGCCTCCGGAACTGGCATTAATTGGTAATTTCAGTCTTATTTTCTGCAAATACACTAAAGATTGAAAACATAGAAAATAAACTATATATTGAAACTGATTTATCCATCCAAGGGTGATGTGATGCCTTTTTGCTGCTCATACCATAGCTTTATTGCAGCTATAAATCGACTCCATTTCTCAACGCTGTTAATTCTTCAGATGGTACAGAAGGTAAATGCACATTTCCATATCTATCAAAAAAGGAAGAACTCACCAAGGGGAAACTGATAGCCAGACACAAAAACCAGACAACCCATTAACCTCTTAAAACCTTTATTTTTCTTTTTAGTACCACATGCATAAAGTGTCAACAGTTTGGGATTATGTTGTCCAACATTTTTTAACAAATGTAGTTACAAGCAGTTTTCAGATCTTTACAGTTTTCCCCTATAGACTGTACAGAAGAAAGTTCATTTTGCAACCAGATAGCTCTTACCTTTCTTTGACAGGGTCAAGGCAGGTAGAACCCACAACACTGGGAAAAATACACTTGTTTACGTTTAGCAACTGTGAACAGTAGATAGATACAAGCAGCAACATACACTGATCTATTGACTAAGTGCACATGGTTAAAAGACCCCATTAGACAGTGGCCATCTTTTTCATGTCAATTATACAGTCATGTCAACTACGAATCAAGTAGTATTTCGAGGTGTGTGCAAACTCACAAGGTGGAGACATCTGTCTGACCGGCCAATCAATTTTACCAAATGGAAATTCACTTTAAATAATAATACTGAAATGTAAGAAAACAAACCTTTATCTGAGTGCAGTGTCATTTTGCTGGCTATTTTTCTGCTCTGTATTTCTGGAGTACCCATCACCCAATATCTACAGAACCAGTGTAGGGTCACAGGCTCGCATGCACCATGTCACGGATTCCCTGCCCCACTGTTCTTTCGCTCACTGATACCATACTAAGAGCCTCTCTTGAGGACACAAGTGAAAAGCCTCGTTTGGCAGAAGATCTACAATGACACTTCAGTCAGCAGAGTTGAAACTCTCACCTCTGTCAAAGCAGAAGCACAAACTATGAAAGGCCCGTGTACAGCAAGTGAGAAGGACACAGACGTCTCCCCTTCCTTTGCGCAGGCCACAATGGCTAGCCTGGTGCTCCCCTATTTCCTGAACGCTGTTAGGCTCCTTACCCCCTCCATGCTGCCAGAGGAGCCAGTCTCTTGCAGGGCATAGGAGAAAGCAGTGCTCCCATTCCCCAGGCAGGCTGAGGTCTTCAGCTCCAGCTAGGGTAGTGCAATGTTGTCTTGACCCTCTCTCTACTGTCCAGCTTCCAGAGACAATTTCCCTTTAAAGGGCGTTACTGAATTCTACTTCAGAGTCCAAAGGCTTGGACATGCCCTCAGTCCTCTTGTCTCAGGACAGGTGGAAGGTGGAGAGGCAGACTGGGTGACAGGATCACAGGTAGCGACCAGTCAGAGCACCAGACTAGTAACTGATGGGGAGATCAGTTCCTGATCTGTAACTAAGGCCCAAATCATTGCTCCATTACTTGCCTGACCCTTTCACAGGGCGAATTCCTTTTGAGAACACAAGAAATTTTGTTCATGTCCAAACTGAATCAGAATCAAGTGAGGAAGACCCCAGGATCGAACACTATCAGGGGGATTAAACTCAGCTCTGAGAATGAAACTGTTTCTTAAAGGTGACCTGCAAAGCTTTGGGGAGAAATAGAAAAGATGGAAAATCTCTTAAAATCCACAGCTTATCACACTAATTCAGATCCCAAACACATGCATTTTAATACAAGTACCTGCCCTTCCAGGCTGCTCTCCCTGCCCTGCTGTGAGACAGAGTTCCCCTCTGACCCCTGCCGACATGAGGTCCTCTGCTTGAGGTACCTGAGGTGCCATCAACCCTGAGAGGGGAAGAGCTGGCCACTTGGTGGATAAAGGAAGCAGATGATTTTCACATGGTTTACTGTCACAGGTTGAGTTCATGGTTCTATCTGCAACCGCCGGGTCTTTATGAATTATTAACACATATATACAGTGCCAGAGGCATGTGTGTGGTGTTTCACCATGAGAATAAAGAACAGTCCCAGTCCTAAGGAGCTGATTATTCTCATTTAACATTATTGGGTTGGAGCAGTGCTAGCAGCCCTGGCTGTAATTGCAGCCTCATTGTGCGGTGTCACATTGTGAGACTGTCCCTTATAGCAGAGGAACATAAAGATCCCCTCCTGCTTCACCTTACTCACCTGAGTCATGCCTGAGGCCCATTGAAGCCAACAAAATTACTTGTGAATGCAAGAGGAGCGAGATCCAGTCTCACACTACCACCCCACTTTGTCATCAGGGCACATGACAGCAGTGTCCTTAAGTGCCATGGACCACACATCCCAGTGGATTATCTGTGCTTGGGGATGATGGGGCCAGCACACAGGCAGCTCCAGCCATGTATTGTGCCCCATGTTCCATGTGCATCAACAACAGGCAAGTTGTGGCAATAGGATGTTCACTTCCTCATTTAACAAAATTTTTGCAGTTCCCTTTTGACACTGACTTTGTTGCAATGAAGCCCAGTCTGCACAGGAGTAACACCGTGTGTGGAACCGTGCAGGGGGAGTGGCAATTTGGAGTGGATTTGCAGGATCAGTGTGGGATCTTCATGTCTTGTGTAGAACTCCAGATTTTCAACTGAATGTCACAGATCAAACTTGGGCTTGTCCAGTGCCTAGAAAACCAGCGCCCGCTTACACAACAGTCACATGGCGCAAGGTGGCAGCTCCTGTTCTTGCTCTCCTAAAATACTGCTTGGAGAAATACGAAGTCACAAGGCTCCGAGAGAAAAGGTGTCACAGAGGCCCATAATGTGGCCACAGGGGCAGGCAGCATGGGCACTCACAATTGTGTACATCTACATATGTGGCTGATCCAGTGGTTCCAGTGTACCATGCAATTTGTTCTGGTATTGAGAATGTCAAGGGCTTGCCTTGTATTGGCTGCAGCCAGAGTACAGGTCACACTACGAAGTTTTGCCCCATACTCCCCTGCCAACACCACTGTGCTGACAATGCCCCTGTCTAGACACTTCTAGGCTGACAAGAAGCCTTGCACCATCTGGGCTCATATTTGGGGTGTAACTATGCCAGCAAAAACACCTTCTGCCAGCATCAGCCATCTCTACTACAGGGTTCTGCAGACATAGTTAGGTTGGGGTGACTATAGGAGCAGCAGCTCTATAACGTAGCCAAGCCCTTATGGGAGTGCTGTTTTGCAAGGTAAAGTTTTCTCCACTAGCTGCAGTGTTGCGTAGACATGCTTCTCCCAGAGACTCCTTTGCTGGACTCTGTACAGAAAAACCACCACTGAAAATAACAATGTCCTCTTTCCTATACAGGAACAAAGCTTGATATGCTCTGATATAACCCAAGTGGCCAGAATATGGCTTTGTCCTGCTAGTGGCTGAACTATGTACAAAGGCTTGTGAGTCTTGTATTGCCATTGAGCTACTAGATTTGGTCCTGCTGCTCAGGCAGTAAAGACTGAGGCTGTTAGATACACAGGTCCCCAAGTTCCATCCTTGCAGACAACCCATCTGGGGACATCATTAAACTGGGCTAATTCTGTCTAGGTTAAGGGGCAAAACAGCTCAAGAGCCACATGCAGCTCTCCAACTCTCCTCAGCCACAGAGCACCCTACTCAGAATACAACACACACCTTCATAGCAAGGGATGCTCTTCACAGCCACAGCAGATCCCCAGCTAACAGCTGTTTGCTTCTGTTGTCACCCATATTAATGGGTCTAGCAGGAGATGGACACGGGGCAAGGCAAAAAAAACGAAATGTCTCCAGCAAGCAAGCTGAAATCAAGGTAGGTAACAAGGGCCCAGAACCTGGGAGCTATACACAATTGCCATGTACCATTTGCCTCAGTAGTAGCAAGAGGGGGCTTTGAAATTGCTCACAGCCAAAAGCAGCTCTGTAGGGGGCTAGAAGCTGTAAACCTTCCTCTACACTGACTTCGCGGAGCCCCCTGCTTAGAAGCATCCCCAGGCTACATGAACAGCCCCACTGTCCCAGGCACGTGAGCTAAGAAAGCTACAACACCAGGCACACATGTGCCACAGAAAGGTTTTGCATCTCAAACTCTGTGTCCCTGGGAACTGGAATGGAGATTTTCATAAAAGGCACTTGTATAAAAAGTGAATTTTGATAAAGCAGCACTTCCAGCTTCTTTCTACAAAAATAACATGAAACAAGATTTCTAGCAACTATACATATATGACATAGTGAAGCCTTTTCATTACTAGGAAAGCTGTAGGAAAAAATGTTTCATAAGCAATTCAGACTAGCGCCATGGGAATATTTCATTCTAGAATTTCCCTAAGCGCGTCAAACTGCTTAAAATGGAGAAATTTGGGGAACCATCCAACTTGCAAAAAAACAGCCCTAGAAAAGACATTTCAGGAAAGGTAAGAGAACTTCTATTTGGTACGATTTGGCCAGAATGAAATGCTGAGGTTAAAAATAACTTGAACAAAAAATCAGTGACTGCAACAACAGTCTCCTCAGAGACACCGAAGCTTTCTGCCAAAGATGCACTCCCCAGCACAACCCGCTGGCCTGCTACTAAATTTAACAAGAGAAAGAAATGAGACTAAGGAGGGTGCACCCCCATCCTAGAAGAGCAAACAGGAGAGGCTGGGTTCTGCCTCTGTGCAGAGGGATGATGCATGTCATATTGCATCACCAAAACCCACTGAAACCCTAATCTGAGATCTGAATAGGCCATAAAAGGTGCATGGGAGCTTTGTGCTGCGCTTCAGCACAGGAGAGACTTTAATGTGTGGAAGCAGAGCATGGGTCCTAAGGGGGTACTTTCCTTTCCTGCTAGCGGTGAAATTCTCAAAGGGAGGGGAAAAGGCATCAGAATGTAAATGCAATAAGAAAAGAGGTTTCAAAGTTATACTCCTTATCTTCTCTGCTATCCAGGAATTTTGCTTCCTTTTATGAAGGTGTTGAGCACGTGGGCAGCTTGTTGTGGGTTTCACTCTAGGTGGAGAAAGTGTCAGACATCATTTGCAAGTATTGCCTTGAAAATTGCACTTTGTTTACTACTCTAAATTTCACAGGATCCACTCTCACACAAACACACACACTCTCTCTTCCTGTTTGTTTTCTACAGTTTATATCAACCCTTGTTTAGTGGAAACCAGGGCCAGAATACTGTTGCCATCTCCCAGTAGGTATTGACATGGCCAGCTCCTGAATCAAGAGTGACCAGTGCATAGGAAAGGCTACCAAGACTCCTGTCCTTTTCTGAGGAGCAATAAAAACAGTTCAGGCTGGCTGCGCATACATTGAGTCCCTGGCACTGCAGTAGCACTGCTCTCTCTCACTGATGTGCTGTGATAACAGATGTTTTTGTTACTTGGATTGTTAACATGCACCCAGGAAAGGACAACAGTCATATGCAGCTCAGATAAAAAAGGTCTGGCACAAATTACAGGGACCTCTCTGCTGACAGGCACCACAGGTCAGATCCTGTCATTGGACGCTGAACGGACGGAAGCTTTTGATCCCACTATGTCAATAGTCACCTGCTTCCTTCTCTGTGGACAGTTCCTCACAGTGGCTCTGACCCTGCCATACATCCATATGTACCTGTGAGGAGTTCCACCCGACTCCACCTGGGCTTCCCCGGGGCTGGGTTGCATGGATCTCACGGCAGGATGTAGGCAAAATTCCTCTCTCTGCAGAGTTGCTTGTTATGCCTTCGGGTGGGTACAAGGGATTGAGAGAATACCACCACTTCTCAACCTGTCTCTGGCATTCATTCATCCAGATCCCCCCCTCTCTTGAAGCAGCACTAGCACAACACCTCTGAAAATCTTGGTGGTAAGCAAAGATTATGTTTCTACCTTTAAAAGCACTTTTAAAATATGATTAATTCCCATCTCATTGTTTTAACCAGCAGAAAAATGCTCAGAGCTAAAATGTTCATGAAATGCTGTCACACAACTATAAGAACACACCTATAGCATAGGGGATAGAACCAAGAAAAGTACATAGGCGACATAAAGGCTTCAGCCTGCCTCAGTTTGCAAGGGCAAAGAGGAGAGTTTCATACTGCAGTGTTTCTGGCTTCAGAACTTTGGACTTTGTATATTTGGACTTTGTAGAGCACCTTTCATCCGAGGATCTCAGAGCACCTTAGAAAGACTGATTATCCCTCAGATCCCCTCTTCCAGGCAGGTAAGCATTATACCCATCTTCCAGATCGGTACACTTAAGCGTGGAGAAGTTATATGAATTGCCTAAGACTGTACAGTATTGAATCAGTCAGTGGCAGAGCCACAAACAGAAATCAGGAATAATGATTCCCGGTCCTTTATGCTGGAACCATTAGGTCACATTCCACAAAAGAAATTACAATGCCCTCAGTCTTTCTTCATGGCAACTTCATTAGGCTTAGTCTTGGCCAGCTTTGTTTTCAGTCCAGTTCTCTGATGACCAGTTTTGTATATCAAGTGTCTCCCTTTGTGTCCAGTTTAGCTAGTGCAGTTATCAGGCATCTACAACATGGATTACAAGCTAAAACATTACTGTTAGTAACTTAGGGTCACCCAAAACCAGGCCTTTAGAAATATAACATTTCCTACCATAGCTGTGGACAGATTTCTTTCCTGAATCACAATTTCTTGTGATATCTGCTCAACTCCCTCAGTTCTTCTATCCCCATTATCTATAGCCCAGTTGTCAAATGTGGTCACTGATTATGAGTGCTCCTATTTTTGGGTGGTGAACTTCAGAAGAATATTGGCCTTGATTTTCATGAGTGCTGTAGACTTTCAACTTCAGCTGTAAGCAGTGGGAACCCAGCCATCCAAAATCAGTGCCTGGTTTTTTTTTTTTACAAGGTTGGCCTTAATACAGTGGTTTTCAAACTCTGGTATGATGGCCACTGATGGTCAATGATGAATTTCTGAAAGGTCCACAGAACTGCCTACTGAAACACTTCTTAGGCTTCAAGCAGGAGCATTTATCACTATCTGGAGCCCCATCCAGAACTCTTTTTAAACTTGTTTTGGTGTTATACTGACTTCTCCCTATCAGATCCCCTAACAGAGTGACCACACTGAATGAAAATTCTCAAGAAAAAGGGTTCACTGATAAAATTTTACAAACAAATCATACAAACTTCATACATGTCTGCTTAGCAGCCGTTGTTTCATGTCAGCCTGTCTCAGTCTTTACTGTACATTCATTTCTTGTGTGTTTACCACTTGCATCAAAATCAGAAAAAAGGGGGGCAAACTAAATGAGAGAACCAGACTGTAGAGCCAGCTGGAAGCAACAAAAGGAGATTTAGACCTAATACACAGAAAGTCACATGCCCAGCAAGGGAAACTAAGCAGAAGAGATGCAAATGGCAGAGACGTAACCAAGCACCAGACTAGTTTATTTCAATCTTTCTTCCTTAGTTCTGTCCTTCTGCTCCTTTCTCATACAACTATAATTACTAGAAGGAAATCCTAGTTCTGGAGGGCTGGTTGGGAACATTTCCATGAGATTATGTCTATTTGAAAGAAATATTCACAGGATGGGAAAGTAAATCTCTGATCCATTAACAATTAGCAACTTCCATAGCAGTTAGCACCTTCATAGCTTTGTATTGGCTGATAACAGTTTGTTTGTCTTGCCTTCTGGGGATATTTTAGTTCAGTGCATGCCATTTGCCTGGGCAGGTTTTATCCACGTGTTCCATGGAGTGATAGGTCACCCTCCCACACATCCCATAACACATCTGCCTCTTATCCTGGTCTCATGGAGATGAAGCCAGAGCTTCCCACACCACAGCAAGACCTGATTTAGGAAGATCAAATTGTATCTCAGCTTATTTAGCTTGTAAGTACCACTAAAAGTTTAAAGAGTCTCCAAGGATTTACTCCAGCAAAATACCCATTGAAATGAATAAGTATTTTGTTTGACTAAAAGAAAGCTGGAATAACGACCCTGGCAGTGCTCATGCAGGATAAGCATCTTAGAAAACTGAAGTTCGCTGAACAAAAATCAGATCTGGCAAAAGATCTCCAAAAAAAAGTTTTAAGGGTCAGCTATGTAAAAGTCCTATACAGCCCACAGAGAATCATTCCTTACAGGCTTATTGGACACCAGGGGCATGTCTCCATGAGTGGGAATATGCGTTTCCCAGGGACAAACAGCAGCAACACAATATGTGCCGCTGCTACTTGTCTCTGGGGAACGCCTGTGCACATGCACTCTGGCATGCAGCATGTGGCCCTGGGTGGGACAGGAAAGGCTGGGGCCAGGACCTGGGCTGGCCCCAGCAGCCTTACCTGGGGTCCTGGAGGCCTCCTGAGGCTGCAACCACAGTGATCCAGCAACAGGGAGCCTGACTGGCAGCTGGAGCATGGCTCCAGCCAGCCAGTCTCCAGTTTCAGGCACTGCACACTGTCATCATGTGTGCCACCCCACTTTTTTTAGGCACAGGTTTTTTTACATCAGGATCTCCCAGTGTCAACCCCCTCTTCCCTCCCCCAACCCATGTTGCAAATTAGCAGGGAGCCTAGCTGGCAGCCAGAGCATGGCTCTGGACACATCCCAGGTAAAAATACAGGGAATATCTTAATGAGAATCAATCTCATTTCACTATGCTACAGAGACAGTATTCTCACTGTACAATTCATGTTTCATGATTATTATCTAACAGGCCTAGAAGTTATGGAGTGAAATCATACAGATAGCTAGGTCAGTCTCCCAAAGCTAGAATATATGGCCAGGCATATCTAGCCATGACAACCATATAATTTTCTTAGATTGTTGATTAAAATGTAATTGAAGATGTCATGGTCTGGTTGGATGCATAAATACTAATGCCACCAACCCTCCAAAATATATGGATAATAAGCTTAGTTATATGTTGTGTACATTACATTAATAGAAGTCAAGTATAAAGCACTAGCTAAACACAGTTAGAACACACCTAGCACCATTTCTTCTCTGGTGGATTGCTCTGTATTTTGTGCTCTGGATAGACCAAGACACTATAGGAAGGGGTTCCCAAAACTAATGAAATCCATGCACTGAGTGTGGCATAAGAGTTGTGAGCACGTGCAACTCCAATTGCTGGTCAGGCATTTCTAAACACTCCTTAGGGAAACCAGTCTTCAGGCTCTTCCTGTTGAGTACAGCAAACCTCGTGGTACGCCCTTCTGTAGGATAGCTAGAAAGGATTTAGCATACTAAGCCACATATTCAAGGCTATTCAGGTGACTAAAGACGTAGACAAGCACCCAGTGATACTTTCAAAAGTGACTAGGAAGTTTAGATATCTAACCCTGCTAAGAGCCTACTAGTATCTTTAGACACATAAACACCCCTGAAATATCTGGACCTGGCTTCTTTCTTACTAGATATTTTGAAATCACTATACTTTGTCCATTTTGTCCATTCATGCTATTTGTAAGAAAAAACATCAGTCTATGAGCCTAGGCTAGCATGTTATACCTAATCTGTTATTTCTAGCAGAGAATATGATGATAGGAAGGAAATAATGCACCATCTGTTAGCCTGTGCTATAAACCTTTTACTTCTTCCATAACTTCAATCTTAGCTATCAACACTACCATTAAAAAATGCATGTATTATTTACTATGTCACTGTGCTCTACACCCCATATTATACATATGACAGAACAGAGACCAAATTTAAATGTTACCACCACTAAGTAAGGTGCTTCTCACTTAGTTAGGGTCCCTTTATGAACTGATACCAAAAAACAAAGAAGTTAGGGATATCCACTTTTTATTTTGGAGGGCCTCTTTAGTGCTACTGTAAAGTGCTGGATTGACAGCTCTGGAAACAAAGTACACAAAGTAGGGATAACATAACCTCCTTCCCAACCTTACTAGCCATGGGCTGCAACACTCATTTGGATAGACCCCTCTGAGGGATGACAGATCTGTTCATCTCCACAGATAAATGCTTTCTTGTTGCACAGTTCAGCCTCCATCAATGCATCTAACAAACAGCGTCATTTGTGACCATGCTTGTGAAATGGACATATGCCCACTAGGATTTGGAAGAAAACCCGGCCAGCCACTAAAGAGCCATCAATCACTCCACCTCTCTACCTTTACACATCATCATGTAGCAATCCATTGAGAATTATGACATTATTGGTATCAAGCCAGTTCTACCATGGAAAACTCATGAGCAAAAACACTGACCTGTTTCCTTCATGCTAGGTCAGAAGCATGGCTGTCTCACTCAGTCCACAGTAAGAAGGACAAATAAAATGAAAGAACATCTGGAAGAATGGATGTCAATTTTAAGAAGACCAGTATTTTACTTCCTGGTAACAATCCTATCACTTTGTGAGATGACGATCAGTTTAACCTGCCAATCTCACTTTAAACCCTTCAGTCAGTCACTAGTAGCATGTATCATTTGTGCTCTGTCTTTACTCAGACACTACAGAGAAATCACAATGTAGTGGCGAGATAATTAATGACACCACAGATAGCACCTCATCTGAGGACAAATTCATGAGTATGGAAATGATTGACAACAGATGTCTTCTAAAGTGCAGTGCAGGTTATATGCTCTTTGCTGTAAACTGCAAGCTCCTCAGGATAGAGGCCTTGCCTTTTAATTTTTGTCTGTAAAGTGCCATGCCGACCTACAATGCTGTATACCTAAACAAGAATAAACAGGATTACTGTTTGGATCCAGTTACACAGCTTGTGACATGGGACAAAATCCCCTTCCATGCACAGAGGCTGACAACTTTGCATAGGCGAGTTCCAGGCAGGTTGGACTGCCTCTTCCACGACTCGAGTGCCAGTGGTCGCCACTGCCACTCACCGGGCAGCCTCCGTGGTTACTCTAGCACCCACACAAAGGCACTGTTTGGTCTATGAATCTACTGGCTATGCCTAAAAGTGCCCCTTCATGGGCCTTTTGCTGCAGACAGCTTTGCTCTGTCAGACATGTGCACTCATTGCTCTCAGATGAGCCACCTACATACCCTCCTGCACACTCGGCTCAGTCCCATCCCACTGTATTCAGAATATTAGAATCACAGAATAGTAGTGCTGGGAGGGACGTCCAGAAGTCATCTAGTCCAACCCCCTGCTCCAGGTAGGATCATCCCTGACTGAACCATCTCAGTCAAGTGTTTGTCTAACCTGCTCTTAAAAACATCCATGATAGCGATTCCACAAGCTCTCGCAGTGGCCTCTACCAATGCTCAGCCACCCTCCTACTGAGAGCGTCCTTTCTTGGATCAGAAGATTTGGTCACATCAGGTCACAGGATAAATGGAGAACAGGCCACCAATGATGGACAAATAACCAGGGAATAGCCCCATGCGTCCTTCCCCTTGAAAATCTATGATTCTGTCCTCCTTGTGTTGTTACAGGACATTCATCACTAAAACCTGAATTAAGACAGGCCTGTTTCTGAAGCCCAGATTCAGACACAGGGCTTCGTGGCTTCAGTGGAAGCACAGCCTGAGTAAGGACTACCATGATTGTACCACATGTGGCCCCCATAACATGAAGTACTACCTGAGGAATTGCTAGCACATTGCGCCCACATGGAAACACTCCTAGGCCTGACCTATGGGGAGGTGTTTCTCAACTAGAACAAGTCTGTCAGGCATCTTAAAAGAGATCTAAAGGTAAAAAGCTTTCTGCAGGGCTCTTGGGAGAATCCAAAGTATATATTATGGGTAATCACCAGAATGTCACCTTCACAGGATGGGACATCTTCAGAAGCAGGAGAACCTGTATGATGCAATGCTTCCTCCTCCCCAGTTCACTGCCTCACAGCAGGGTTTCGAAAGTCTTCAGCGGTAGGTTTGAAAATAAACAATCCCTTTTCTTTCAGGTCACCAATCCAGTGAGGAGATCCAGTTGTCACAAGTATCACACGCCTGATTCAGTTGCCACTAAAAAAAGGAGAAAGATTGGGTACAATCCCTGTACCCAAACTCCACTGCACTTTCACTGACTTCAGCAGGACCTGTCCCAGACTACAATATCATGACGAGCCACAGGCATCAGACCTCCTGTATGGTAGCTGCAGAGTATGGAGAATCACTTCCCATGCAACTCAGATCTGCAGAGAGAAGTCCTCAGTGAGCTTCATGGAGCAGAAACTACAAATAATGCCCCATAAGCAGGTTTCAAAGAGTGTGTTTAACTGACTTCAGTACATCTCACGTGGTAAATATACCACATACAGCTTCTCCTGCTAGGAATCTTTTATTTTGAATTTTTAATCTATGTTCATAGATTGGCAGGCATGACGAGACTGATAAAATGGAAACAAGAGCTCTCAATAGATAGATCTGGTTTTTAAATGTTTGGCACTGTGCAACGTGTTGGCACTAAACTATCTGACTATATTTTAACATGAAACATTATATCTCAGTGTACAGTAGGTTTTGCTCAGCTTGCTTCTGATGTACTTGACAGAGAGTAGAAATTTAATCAGCTGTGACCTGGATTGTATCTTTAATGGCTACCAAACTAGATAAAATATTTAAATATTCACTTTTATATTGTGCCACATTGGGATTTAGATGTTTCAGGTTGTATAATATTGCCTGGCCTACTTGTGGTAGTGTGTATGGAAATAAGCACATATACACACAATATTTAACACTAAGCTTATGAACTAGGTTTTCAGCTGAATTACCATAGGACCATGGACTTCATTGGAGCTACACTGATACATCCTAATGAAGGATCTGGTCTTCTACCTATTTAACACCTAACAGAATTTGGAACAAAAATGTATTAATACTGCCTAAAAATACACAATGTTCTTGATCATGTAAGGTGCTGAGCCCCGCAAGTCAATGGCAAATGATCCCCCTTCCCTTCATAGGATTCGGCCCACAGAAAATGTACTCTAGATGGCTAGATTTTTAGATGACACGAAGCAGTGTAGCTTTATAGAACTAAGCCAATTCCCACCAGCTGGGGATCTGGCCCATCATGTCTTCTACACGGATGGATGAGACGCCTGAGTCATGATTCCTCCTGCTTTGCCTTTTGAACGTTTTTGTATGAAATAAGCTTATTTATAAGGGGGAGGAACTGTTCTAAACAGAGCTGCAGTAAAAGGCCATCAGCAAGTGCTAAGAATCAGGTGGAAATTATGAGAGAGAAGAGGGGAAAGTATGGTACCAGAACGGAAATAAATATGGAAGCAAAAGCCAGTCCACTGGTCTCCTGTGGCTCTCATGAACAGAGAGGGTTTGAGGTTGCACTGTATCTCTGCAAACAACACACACACACACACACACACACACACACACTTACTATATATCTTTTTTAAATATCTCAGATGAGCATCTTGCCCTAATTGCTCCTAAAGATATTGCATAACAACCAAGAGGCAATTTCAGGAAGATGGCTAACGCCTCCCCGCAGAAAATAAAATCACTACACATCTCTGTGCTAGGATATATACTACAGGGAACAATCCTCCCCTGGTCTGGCTGGGCTAGCTTGGGCCTAATAAGTCCTAGTAAGGCAACTTCCATGACCTTCACTAGTATTAGCCTGAATAAAACAGGCAGAATCTGTCACTGTGAGTGGCCAATGTCTGGGTGAGTCTGTGGGCCTGATTATGGTTGTCAGAAAAACGAGTGTAATTTGGGGGCATGAAGGTAATGGCATTAGCCAGGTACAAAACCAGTGTAAGAGGAGCATAATTAGGTTCTGCAGTGTTAAGCCCCTGGCCCAGTATGTGGCACTGGTTTCTGTAGGCCATTCTCTAAGGCAGTGGTTCTCAACCTTTTTAGACTCAAGGCACTCTGCACTAGACTCAAGGCCCCTCCATAACTTTTGTGAATTGACTGACACCCATTTAAAAAGCTAACTGATTTACTGCAGTGCTTACCTTCTTGCAGACAGGCCTAGCAGTGGGGGTGGGGAGCAACCAGGCAGGGAGAGCCAGAGCCTGCCCTTATCTACTGATCTCCTCATAGTTTCTGCAGCACCCTTCAAGGATCTCGCAGCACCCCAGGGTGCCCCAGCAGCCTGGCTGAGAATCACTGCTCAGAGGCATCGTGCCTACAGCTCTGCACCACACACCTTGCAAAGTCCAGCTGGCCACTCTTTATAAGATTGCTCCAATCTTAAAAACCCACTATGGTAGGGCAGGCATCATGCCCAGCCATTGCAAAGAGCCAGAAAGGGAAGTCCCTCATCAGTCCGTCCCATTCTTACTGGCCAGTCAAACATAGCAAGGAGCGGTTTAGCCCTCCTGCACAAATGCCTGTCTGTCTCCTTGCCTCTACCCATACTGACAGGGGGAAATGCTCAGGGTTTGTTGCCCCACCTCATCACTGCTTAATCACAGCCCTATGGCCCAAATGAAATAAATATAGAATGAATATAAAAGATAAAGGCAATTAATGTCTTCATTATTCCCCTCTCTATCTCTCTATATTATATACATATATATTTTCATTTTGCAAATAAAAACTTTTTATCTGGTATTTCTTTTCATGTATGTATCATATCAAAACCACACATATATTAACAACACTATACAATAAATACTTATACGTGATTGTTTAAATGTTACTTTCAACCAACAAGGCCTTTTCTTATTTTGTCATAAGGTCAAGTCCTGTCCACCTCATTGAGGAAAGTATCTCCATCACTTCAGCATTCCTCTGCTTGAGCAAAGACATCAGGTTTTGACTACTAGTTTATTCAGCAGTTTGCTGTCTCTGTCTCTTCCACTGCTCAGGGGGACAGTGGCAGAGTGAGGGTGATGTCCAGAGCAAATGCCTCTAGTAACCACTGCAAACCATGAATTCCCAGTTCAGCTCTGCTGCTCCTTCCAAATCAGCTAAACATTCCCTCCTCCAGAGGCTTTGCATGTGAGCTGTTCTCTTCTAGGTCAATGTTGTTGGGAGGCTGTGCTGCATTTTACTGGGTCCTTGTCTTGTTTTCCTTGTCCCTCCCTTTGGCTGGGATGTCATCTGTATCAGGAACTATTGCTATTCAGTTCATATAGGGAATTTTCATATTCCACTCCCTTGTTTCTGTAAAAACCAGCTGAATGCATTATGGGGATTTTCTATCACATATAGCTATCACTATTTTCTGTTCTGGCTGCTGCTGAAGACCAGATATTGCACTTGAAGGACCTGGGATCCTACCTAGTGTGGCTCATCCTGTGTTCCTGGGTCCCTCACATAAGAACCTAAGTGTTGACCACACTTCAGCCATAACATGTTTTGTTAGTAGCAGTCCTATCTCATTGGACTTTAAACCAGGTCTTAATGAGCAAAGCAGGAGCAGGTGTTTGAGGAATAGTCATATCAGTAACACTATCATGACATGAGATTCAAAGATAAAATACAAGCTTATGACGTACAACTCTCACTCAGACGTACAGTCTGATGAAAGTCAGAGATTTGCTTAAGAGAAGACCACACCCCACCCCAAAAGCCTTTTCGATTTAGTTTAAGATACATGGTTAGAACTGGAGAGTCATTCACATAGTAGCTTACTGTGCCTCAAGAGGTCATTCACATAGTAGCTTCCTGTGCTTCAACCCATCAGGACCCCCTTCAAAGGTACCATTTGCCACTCCCAGAAATGGATGTGCCAACCCACAAACTTCTGTACAATATATTACAAGCAGTCCTGTGCACTAGCACTATTTCTTGAGCTCTTCTCCCCAACACAGTCACATGAAAAAAATCATTTAGACGACACAGCACTACCCACAGACTGATCCACATATTTGCTGAAGAAGGAAGAGAATGTGGCATGCCTGGATCTCACAGAGCCACAAACCAATCCTTAATGGTCTAAAGGAGGTACTGGGATGGGAGCAGTTGAATATGGTTAAATTCATGGGACAGGTTATAATTTCATTAGACAAAGCAAGTAATGGCCTCCTTGAAAATAGTTGTTACTGCTCATGAGCAAATAGCAGGAGAATCAAGGTCCTGAAGAACACATAACCTTTTAGTAAAGGAGCTGTTAGTTATCAGGACCACCAATTGCCAGAGGATGGCTGGGATTACAGACTGTATTCATTATGTCTCAACAAGAACAAGTTCCTCTCTAGGAGGAAAACAGCTGAATACCTAGAGTACAGCTCAGCACTGACATTACCAAGTTACTGAGGGTGAGTTTTTGCACCAGCTAAATGGTGCTCTGTATGCAATGACACTTGTGGACTCCAACCAGCACCCTCTCTGTCTCTCACCTAGTCTCTCTACCTTCAGAGAATGGAGCACTAACACTGCGGCTGACTCTTACCTGTCTGTATCCTTCATTTGTCATGGCCTAAAAGCCAGGAGGTGGACCTAAGTGCAAGATTCCCATTAGAAAGAGAGTTCAACTTCCTCCACCATCCAGGACTCTAAAGTCAGATGGGAGATGGGACTGCAGTCAAGGGAAGTCAGAATGGAGATCTCACTGATGAGCTAGAAGCACGTGTGTGTTTAGGTCCCTTACAGTACACGGGCCTTATATGGCCACATACTGCAATCAGAATCAAGACGGCCACTAGCTTGTTTTCTATGCAGCAGAACCCATTTCACATTCTCCTAGAGCTGTGACTGGCTGCAATTTTCAGTATTTCATGCAGGATCCTGTTGGCTTCCAGTGTCTTCTCCCTTAATATCTGCATGCAAATACTTCTTTAAGTTGCTTTCTATTTTAATTAAACCAAAGTGCTATTTTCGGCATTATAACCCAGGGCCCTATTTTGCCAAGTTTTACTTGTCATCACGAGGTTAGCTGTACTCCATCACTGGAGTGGAAGAACTGGGCCCTCGTTAACCCTTTTCTTCTGTAACTCAATAAGCCTGAGTTAACCTCACATCATGCAGGCATATCCTCTAGTGCTAGAGAGTGAAAAACAAAATCAACCCAAAAGGACAAATATTGCTCACTGTGTATTTCAAACAGGTGACTTAAGAGCACCATTTCACTCAGTGAGTTTCCTTGCAAATACCAAATTAAGACAGTTCAAACAGCCATTAATTTCAGGGCTGTAAGAATCTTCTCTAGACAGCTTAAATTAAATTGCTCACTCTTTTGCACCTGCAATATGCCTTACAGCATTCAAAGCAGTGACAAGGGTGTTGTTTCTTTATTGGCTGCAAAAGGACAGCTGGTTCTATGGTTTATACTGAACTTCCCCTTCACACTTTTCTCCAGGGAACCTGAGTGTCAAGATGGAAATTTAAGCACACCATAAACATCTCAGCCTACTCATGAAGTGCTTTTAAAAGTGACAGTGGGATATGGCACTGAACTCGCCTTTGTGACTGTTGCAAAGCAAAGTGAACGACAAAAACAAACGCTTCTTGTCTGTAATTGGCAGAGCAATGAACACAGATTGTCCCTGGTCATGAGGCCCATAGTCCCAGAATTTCAAAGCTCTGAGCAAAACACAAACAAGAACAGTGGTCTCTAGACATCTATAACCATGCGGTTGGGTTTTCTAAGGGAACATGATTCTTTTCCAGGAGTTTTTCATTACACAGTTAACATCTAGCTGAATAAGCAGTGCTGCCTATGCAATTTCCTTTCTAAAAATTCACACCTGGGGCCAGCTTCTGACCTCTGTCACACCTGTATAAATCTAGAGTAACTCCATTGATCCCGACCCAGTAGTGTTTTTCAGCATTATTAAAGACTGAAGTATTGTGTTTACTCCTAGTGCTATTATGGGCAAATTTTGGTTATCCTGCTTCTAAAGTGCATTCGCCCAATGCACTCACCAATGGTGATGATACTGCAATTTTTTTAAACAATGCAACAGAGCATAAAAGCAAGTCACACTACCATAACTGCTAATGGCTTTCAGTATTTACTTTTGGGGAAGCCCACTAATACACACCTGTGGCACATAAGAAGTGGGAGAGAGACAGTCCAACACTGCATTTCAGCTTTCTCAATCTGACCACTCGTTATCGTCCAATTCCGAGTCATCGTCGGATTCACTGTACTCCACTGCGATCCTGCGGGACAGGATGGTAGCCACATCGTTGCCAACTGGTTCCTTCTTTGCCTCCTGCTCCCACTGTTCCTGGACTTTTCGGAGTTGAATTCCTGCATTAAAGAAAGGTGGAAAACCATTTAGGTCAGCAAGACCAGCTTGCTACCAGTTGACCTATGAGTGTGCTTGATGGCTGCCATATTGGCTGAAACAGTGGACTGAACCAGAGACCTCCAGAGATGAAAACACGGTGCCTTCAGTGAAGGACGCCTCATAGCACAAGCACACACAAACACACACCAAGGCACTACCAGGACTCCAAAGCCACTGCCTGTCTCCCTTACTATTATTCAGCCTGTGGCTCTTTGTAGGAAACGGAGATGGAAAAGACCTATTAGAGTATGTGTGCCCCTACTATCAACTAGGATCCTCAAGGTAGCTAATATAAATTTGATCCTTACTAGATATTTTCAAGTTCTCTATAGGGTCCAATGTCAAGTACCCCATGTGATGGGACTTCTACCAGTTATTCTGAAAGGCTAAACTTCAGTGTGAGGAGTATATTTTTTTTTCTGAAATACAAATTAAATAGTCTTTTTGCTCTTTTTCACCCGCTGTCTTCTACTCCTGCTACCCTAAATAATTCCTCTATCACTTTTGAAGCCATGTATTGGATTTTTTCTTAACCAGCCCTGTCACCAACAAAATCTGCTTCACCTCTGTCCAGTAGAGGACCTTCCCTGGATTTAAATGGGCTTTGGACTGGGCCTCTGGAGTGCAGGTCTCTCTCTGCAGCTGCCCCCCATTCTTCTGCACTTCTCTTGCAGTCTCAGCAGAACTTGCTGCCCCACTCACACTCTCTCCTGTAAGGCCAGTGCTGATGTCCAGGGACGTAACTCACCCCTACGAATCGCAGCAAGCAGGTCGCTCCTGGCATCGCTCATTGGTATCAGAGGGATCTGAGGTTTCCGAGGCTCAACCGTAACGGTGGGGGGTGATGCTGAGTGAGCTGGCGAAGCAGTGACTGTTGGAGGGCCAGGTGGAGGAGGGGGAGGGGCAACAGGGGGGCCCATGGGGCCAGTCTGAGGAGGAGAAGCAGAATATGGGCAGGGCGGAGCTGGAGGTGGGGAAGGTGCATAGGACGAGTGAGCCATGGATGCTGTGGCACTGGTAGCCAGAGCGGGGGGTGCTGAGATGGGGCTGTCGAAGGCAGTTTGAGCAGAAGGTATCACAGGGGGTGGGGGCGGAGGAGCAGGAGGCACAAAGTATTCTGCCATGGGCATCTGCTGTTGGCTGCAACAATTAAAGAACAGAAAGCAAATCAATAGCAATAGTGGAATCACTCTCACTGAAACAGATCCTATGCGTCAATAACCTTTCAGAGGAGAAAGAAAACCAAGGACACTCCACTCAGTGCCACCTACCTTAATACCATCCCAGCCAGATCCCAACTCAGTTTGGGCTGCAGCCAACTTGGGCATTTGTCTCTGCTTTCTGATCTAAACTATTGCTTGGTGCAGCTATGAACCAGCTGCCCTGTTTATTCCAGAGGTGGCTGCCTTTAAAGTGGTTCATACCTATTTATCTTATCTGTGTCCTGAAAGATGCACACACATACGAACTACACAGAAGGTGGCCTTTGCAGGTGGATATACTGGGCCGAAATCCAGACCTGGGTCAAGCAAGTGTAACTGCTACAGAAGTGTCAAGGCCATGAAGATAGGTCAGAAAAGGGAGGTATAAGCAGTACAAAAGTATCTTGCACTGATGTGTCATTCATTGAGTATTTAAAATGTGTGTGGAATATATGTGGGGAGTGACGAGGAAGAGTAGACAGAGAAGCAAAATCTGCATAATACAAACTAGAGTATGGAAGCTAACAGAACCTGATGGGAACTGAGACTCTAATCAAAGCAGATTCAATATTCTTGGAAGGTTTCATTTCTTCTGGTCAAGGGACACCTGATTTTCATATTCCCCTTTGAAAAGCTATGCTGGAAACACATTGGATGTCTAATGATTTAAACACAGAAAAAGTCAAGGGAACACAGAGTTCTGGCTGAATCCATCATGTTCCTAGGCAGCAATTGCTGTGACAAGGGCTCACAGCCTGACACACTGAAAGCTGCACCAAAAAGAAAAAATGTCACCTAGCTGTTATTTGAAAAATGTCTTTTGGCCTGTGCAGTTTCAAAGGGCTGGGTAATAGTGTTGCAATGAGGCCTTATACATTCATTCAAAAAGCAAGTTATCTCACTGCATCTTGCCAGAAACAGCATTTGCTATTATACCAGCAAGGTGAGAGTTACAACAGCCACCAGTCCTCACGCTTCAGGGTTTGTTTGGCATCTCAAGGGAGGAATAAATTTCCTTCCCATTTTATAGGATTGTGCCATTAGATTAATTTTTAAGATCAGATGAGTTTATACCTTTCCCTAAAGCATCTGGCATCAAGTCTCCTCGATGTCCAAAGTGATGCTGGACTAGGAGAAGCACTGTGTCAATGCACAGAAAACTTTGCATATAGAGCTCTGAAGGCTGAAATAGTTTTACTTGAAGGGGAAACTGGCCAGATACACACACACACAATGGTACCTGAAGCCCAAATGGGCCATTTGGAGGACTATGGCCATATTTCAAATGAATATGATGAATTATTTTTAATCCTGTGCTTTGCTCTATATTTTGCCTCTGGGGTAAGATCTCCCATAGGAGGCTGACGTGCACAGAGATACAGGAAGACAAAGGCTTGCAGAACAGGCCAGGTGTCTCCTATGCAAATGTCAACAGAAAGCTGCCCAAGGTTCTGGACAGTTTTCAGGCCACACTCCCATCTCCTAGTGGGCAACAACCATCTTGATCTGAATTCTGCTCTCAGACATATCTTTGCACTCAGTTGTATGGTTGTAGTAGGGAGCTCCTGTTACTTTAAGAGGAGAAAGGCTGGAGACAGGGCTCAGGTGGCACTTAAGGGAAGAGGAATGGAAGGGGGGCAGGTTTAGAGAATATATAAGCCCAGGGCCTGAGCTGCAGCAGGTCATGAGAGGAATTCCAGGAGGCCAGCAGAGGAGCCCCTAACTTACACCATGGATACCTTGAGCCCAGGAGAAGGACAGGTAAGTACAATAGTGTGGACTTGCCTGGAGAGCACCGGTGGTTTGGGGGTTGGGACTAGTGGGGGAGATTGGAGGGCCCAGCAGGCCCAGGAGCAGGGCCAGAGTCTGGGAACAGGGCTGAGCAGGTAACATATCTGGAATCAAGGCCAAAGCCTGGGAGTAGGGCATAGAAAGAAATGGATATGTTGCTAGAGAGAGCCCAATGTGCAGAGAGGGGCAGAGATGGGGCTAGAGAGCGCCCAGCATCCAGAGGGTGGCAAAGATAGGGCTAGAGAAGCCACTGAATTGATTGATTGGTAATATATGCAAGGCTTGGGCATGGCTAGAAGGGGAGACGATGGGGCCACAAAATTAGCCCTTAAGGGATGAGCAATTAGACCATAGCTTGTGAATGATGTGCAATGATAGCATGGATGAGTTCTTGCTCAGGGATCCCTGGCCCCATTTCTAAATATATATTCACATTAGGGCATGGCAGATGAGCAAAATGGGAGGGGGCCTCAAGAACAAGGTACAACAGAGGCTAAGCAGCCACCAGGGGGCTTCATGGCTGCCCCTGGGGCAGGCCCTTGTTACAACAATATTACAGAGAAGTGACTGAGATTGGAATTTGAACCTGTGCACGACTGTTTTAGCATCAGTTTCTGTTTGGGTAATGATAAAGGCTATCCTCTATTTGGATGATGCTAACTGCTGGGAGAGGGCTGGATGGGTCAAGGGACTGGGAATAAGGCAGAGAACTTCTCAGGTGTGGACTACTAATCAGAATTCAAACCAGTCTTGAACCAGTCCAAAACTCTCACTAATTGAGCACTGTGGTGAAAGGAGATGGTATTTTTTCCAGTGCTGTTCTTTTTAGACATGTGTTGACTTCACATAAACCACCCTCACAGACAGCCGTAACTGGTGTTCTTCAACCTCCTGAGAAGAAGGCTGAAAAAATGAATGGGCACTGGAGGCTGAATTACGGTCTCCCCCCTCAGGAAGGCTGAGGGGACTGCCAGAGGGCTAGCCTATGTGACAACTGCTGCCTAGCTTATGCTTGTCATGGATAGAGGGCTTCCCTTTCCAGGGCAGTTGATGTCATCTTTTCAAAGCACTACACTCATTTTAAAAGGGGAAAAACAGGTCTCATAATGAAAGAAAGAAGGTTGAATTCCATACCCATACTCTTTGACTATCTGAGGTCTTGGTCCATTCAGTATAGTCTCTGGAGGTTGTGGTACATGGGGCTGCTGGACACGGCTGAGACTGTTCTGTCGACTTCCTGCTGCTGAAGGTCTGTATACATGTTCCTGGGCCTGGCTGGTCACTAGAATGACCTCTTTGTTGTCTGTTGACAGATGTGATGCTGGAGCTAGTATCTGTTGTGCAGGGTGGTTAGGGCTGGCAGGGTATGAGTGATCAGCTGCATCTGATGCATAAGATCTGTTGCACACAAAAATATCAAAGGTTGTATTCCTGGATGGAGGGCAGGAATGGGAAGTGAAGTTGGGAGAGGTCAAGGGGATTATGATGGTACCTATTGGCATTTGGGGTCAAGGCATCAACATAGGGAGATGGGAGGTGTTGCCACAAAGTACAGCAAAAGTTGTGTTATCCAGCACTTTATCAACCAGAAAGCTCCACTAACCAGCATCCAAGGGACACAGTAAAAGTGAAACTGGAAGTCCCACTTCTGGTTTCAGCCATGAGCTAAGTTCTTCTCCTTCACTTCTTCGGCCCATGGCCAGGAGCAAAGCAGCCTGCTCAGGGCAAAGCAGCCTGTGCAGGGGCCCCCTCCCTGTCCCCTGGCACACTGACACCAGGGAGTACACCAGACGGTGCACATTTGATTTTTTAACTGGCATATTTTTTCCCAGGGGATGCCGGATAACAGAGCTTTTGCTATACAAACCTACAAGAGGCAGTATTGGGGCAGTACAAGCAGAGTAGGAAGACAGGAAGAGTTCTGCAGGGTAATGAACCAGCCTGACACCTCTGCAGATCTAGTTTAGGTCCCAAATGGAAATGTCCCATATTATCGCCTGTCCACAAGGAGGTCACAAAACCCATGTCACATGAGACATGGTTTGTCAGACTCAGGTCCAAACCAGCAGGTGGCACTGTACATTAGGGTAGAGGTGCAGTGGGCTGGGGGCGTTGTTGGCACAATGCCTGTCTTCCCTAAGCCTGCTTCCTAGCCAGCACTAAGAGTCCTTCACTGTCATGAGCAATCAATATATCCAGAAAACTGAAAAGAAAAAGTGAAGAAAAGCAAAGAAAAAAAACAATGGGCTAAATGTGTAATACATAAAACCTGCCTATTATCTGGGGACAGTGATCCTTCCGATGAGGCCATGTGATATGGGGATGGTGAGAACCTGTTATCGGGTCGGAATTCTTTATCATACGCCATCATGTTCCACTCCAGACGCCGGTTACGGGCTTTTCTCACTTTCTTGACCTCCCGAGTGGAATCTTCTACTAACCGCTGCTCCTAGAAGCAAATAAACACCTTTCTTTTAACAGGTTGGGTGACCACCTAACAGCTGTAGACAGTGCTATGTCTGCCTGAGCTGGATGACACACAAGGAGTTTAGACTATGTGGATGAGGGTAACTATGACAACATATTATTCACATTCATATTATTCTAGATCAAGGTTCCCCATCACCATGATGTAGTCCTTCAGTAGCTTTTGCTATTTTTTCTAAGTTCCTGATCCTTTCCTGATCCACGAGTCCTGCTGTTTATTCATGTATCTATGTCCCAGCCCATCCAAAGCCAAGCTGACCTAGATGCCACAAGGCTGAGCTTGGACCAGGCCAGTACACATATAGTTGAAAACTGTGAGCAATATTTGGTATAGCAGACATGTAATCTACTGGTACCATCACCTGTGAGAGCTTTGGTCCTCATAAATCCTAGAGATCTTCTGTGGAATAACAGGTCCAACCTACCCACAGATTTGGAAGCCTGAACCACAGTACTGACAAGCCAGAAAACTGAACCTAGAAATTCAGGTCTACTCAGGCTTGCTGCAGATAACAGCTTTAGGGTGGATAAGAAACTCTTATGAGTAAACCTTTACTGCTTGAACTAGCCAAGCCTTTAGACTTAATTAATCCAGCCCTACTTAAAGTGCTCTTATACCTCCCATTAGACTTATACATTAACCAAAATGAATGGGACAAGAGAGGAGGCAGCAACATCCAATTGTGAGAGAGGAGTGGAGAAGTAGAGAAACAGGCTTTATACCTATTCTCTTACTGTGAAGAGTACTTGTCCACATCATAAAGGCAATGGTGTAAGTGGAAAGGGATCTATTCACTACAGCTGAAACCCTGATTTCCTTTGTGTCTCTGCTCTCAGGGGCCAACTAAAGAGAAGCAAAGCATTCAGCAAGCTCCAACTAAGGTTGAATGATTTTTAAACCATAAAAAGTTAGACTGAGATCACAGCGTGATATAAATCACCAAAGAGGCACATCTTCAAAAACGGCTCTCAGGAGGTTCATGTATTACAGTCTACGGAGTAGGAGACCTATATGTTTCCTGAATGTAAAAGCCTTGCAGTTGTTGACTGGCACATAGAAAGGGATATGAAAGCCCCAAGCCTCTTGGCCTGGCAGGGGCTGTGAATGCCACAGAAGCCACAAATGCAAGCACTGGTTGAGACAATAGTACGTCTCCCCCATGAGTCCCCTTTCTAAGCAGCACTGTCATGACATGAGATCATGACTAGAGAAGATAATAGGTAAGAGGCACCTTGCAAATGACAAAAAGAGATACTGTCCCTGCACCAGAGACAGAAAAGGGGATGGAGAAACAAACTAGAACCACATAGTGTCAGAATTTGAACTAATTCCAGACTTGGTCCCAGGCCTCATCACAGCCTGACTGGGAGCTTTCTCTGTTGCTTTTACCTTTTGCCTGCGTTTCTCCTTTCTCTTATCTTCAGTTGCCTGCAGCATCTTCTCCTTCCATAAGTTGAAGAAATATGAAGGGTCAGTGTAGAATTTGAGGCCGTCCTTCTTGTCATCTCTGAAATTATGAGAGAGAGGAATTTCTTAGCAATGGGATCAACCATTCTCACTAATTTAATGGTATAACTAATGATACATGAATGTGCTCAGTGCTTGGGGAAATAACCCCAACAGGTATGAGTGAATGGAGACTAGACCCCTCTGCATTGGCCTGAAGCTCACTATTCCCTTCTCTCTTCCTATCCCCTTCACCTTCCTCCTTCCCACTCGCTTCTTCCTTCAATCCCCTTCCACTACAGTGAAGATTTTGCTTATGGGATGCAGTCACAAATCCATAGGCTTTAAAGTCAGTGGTTTATTAAGGCATGGCTGATACACAGGCTGATGAAGACCCCAAGAGGAAACCCTTTAGCTTTTTGGAGAAGGCCTTAGATATTACTGCTGCTCCCCAGGGACACAGCGGAAGTTTAGGGTTTCTGCTCTAACTTAGATCAATGTCTCATGTCTACCACTGGATAAAGCACATTCTGTAAATACAGACTATTATTTGTATTAAGCAAACTTGTGAGGCTGAACCCTATTCCAGGGGCAGGCAAAGTCTGGCCTGCAGGGTGGATTGGGAACAAGGAAGCTGCTCCATGGCTGGGATCTTGCAGCAGTGACAGCATGGTCCAGAGCTGGGGCAGAACTGAGATCCGCTGCCCACACGCTGCACAGTCACCACTGCAAGGTCCCAGCCCTGGCCCTGGAGTAGCTCCCCACCCAGCTGTGTGTCCTGGCAGCGCTGCTGAGGCCAGTCTCCTTGGAAACGCTGGTCCCACACTGTCATGACCCTGCCACTGCTGGGGTCTCCTTGGAAACTGGCTGCAATGACACAGGCAGGGGCTGCTGGGAAATGGAGTCCGGCCACCAGCCAGATCCACCATTTTGCCCACCCCTGTCCTGTTTCATGTGCTGGTGCCTCAGTGGACTTAGGCACCACAAAGGGCATCATTTCTTGTGCACCCACCAAACAGCAAATTGATATTTACTTGTAACCACCCAATAACTTTCACCGGTGACTGTGACCTCAGGATTTCTCCATCACAGTGGCTCAGAACAAGATCACCAGTGGGCTGTCTCCAGAAGAAACCCAGTAGAGTAGCAGAAATCATGAACAACTGGTGGCTCCCAAGACTGGGCGGGCACCATTTGTAGGTGGCATCGTCAGTGGTGAGTGAGGACTGCCTGCAGATGCTGGCAGTGGTGTTGGTGGTGGGAGGGGAGGGGGGTTGGTGAGTAGGAACCACCTGCAGACACCAGCAGTGGTGTCGGCAGCAGCAAACGGGGTCGCACTCAGAGGGTGGTGGTGGATGGGTCATATTCGACCTGGGGGGAGGTGGGTA
>NW_017729029.1:43650466-43667683 GCF_001723915.1 Gavialis gangeticus
CCCCCTTCCCTCCTACATGTCACCTATGGCAGGAATAGAGTATCTGGCTTGGTTCTGATCTCACTTATGCTGGTGTAAATCAAAATAAACACCAGTGAAGGCAATGAAGCAATATATGGGTATAACCAGTATGGGGCAAATCAAACCTGGGTCCTTCACATTTTAAAGGAGAACCTCTTCCAAAGGAGGATGGTGATTGTCTGGTCTACAATGAACAGCTTGTCGCATGAGCCAGAGTCATGGTGTACATGAAGAGCCTTGCTTGGGCCAATGCTGTACCTGTATGGGGTGAGGATATTCAGTGGTGGAGGCTTGTCACAGCGCTGGTACATTTCCATCACTGGGTTGGGGATGGAGTTCCGAGAGACCACCTGCTGGTTCTGCACAGTCGAGCTCTTGAATGCCTTCCGCATGTTGATGTCCTGCAGCGAAACTGTAAGTGCAAGAAGGAAACTTTAAGGAACCAAGGAACAGAGTTAGGGACTACTGCCATTTATGTTCTCACCACAAACCTTACAGCATTTGCTCAGCATCCATGCTCTGAGGCTGGCCTTTGCTTCTGGCACCCAGCCATTGCAATGCATCCTATCCTTTACACTCAACCTTTGGCATTTGGGCACTGCTCTGTGGTCTGTGCTCAGCACCTACATTGCCCAGCTGATGTTCTCAGCCTGTGCCCAGTACTCATGTTACACCCCTATCTTAAATCAAAGCCATTCAAAATGTTAACCAAATTAAATGGTATTAGCTCATGTATAGAAAAAACATGCCAGCTTACTGGATGCTAATGGTGCCCAGAGCATCACCATTTCCACCTCTTTACTGCTTCACTCTGAAAACCAAGCCCTTGGGAAGAATTCCTGAAATCCCCCACAGTTGCTCACAGTCTCTTTCACCCTTTCTCATCAGCCTTTGCCTATGCCTCTCCTGTGTGTAGGCACAAGAGGCAGAACTGTAGGGTAGGGAGAGGGAAATCAAGCCTCCAGCACAGCAGCTTGAGCCATCAAAAGCTTTGCCTCTGCCAGGCTGACATGCCAGCTCGCCTGCAAGTTGTGCTGAGGGAGCTCCCACTGAGTGGAAAATAGCAGTGGGCACAGGGAACAGATCAGAGCTCACGCATAGTCACATATGGTGACAGCCCTCCTAAGAGGTCTCACCGTCTTCCTTCTTTTGAAGGGAAGTGGACGTCTTAATCCTTGAGTTTTGGGTCACAGTAGGCACATGAAATTAACGTGACAGAATAAACTCTGGCACAGTTCACACCAGAGTTTAGTGCTCATAAGCACAGCGTTTACACATGCACCCAGGACCGCAGCATGTTAAGCCAAAGCTGCATAGCCCCAGCTGGCAGGGGACCCTGGGGGTCAGCCTGTCAGCCTGGGGCTGCTCTGACTTGGAGGGGCTGGTTAAGGCATGAGGAGCTCCAGTGCAGGGCTAGCCAGTAAGCAGCCTTGCACGGTAGCATCTGTGTGCCCTAGCCAGTCCCGTCAGCGTCTACCCTTGCACTGCCATAAAACAGTACTTGTGTTTGGCATTACTATCCTATGGTGGAGTCAATCAGTTTACTCCATTCTAATAGCACCACATGTATGTGATGTTTTCCTGTGGAGCTAATTAATCAACTCTGTAATAAATGCCTCATGTAGATGTGTCCGTGAGAGCTGTGGAATTGCTTCAGGCAAGCACAAAAAGAAATTCCCTGTTAGCATAAGCTGTCTGGACCCACTGCACATTACAAAGGCTAAATGGCTAAGGAAAGACAGACTGTACCCCTCTGCAGCAGTGTGCTGTACTCCCTTAACCACACACGCCATGTACAGAGGCAGCTCCCAGCTCCTAGGTAAGTCCTCTTTGCACACAGCAGTGGAACTTAGAAAATGCCCCTCCTGGTGACTGAGGGTCCTCACATCTCTCACCTCCATAAGTACTTTTGAAGTGTGGTCTACTATATTTGTGTGTCCATCTCCCCGATTTATCCATAAAAAGTTTCCAGCACACCCCATCCTATGCTTTTCTCCCAGGCCAATCTTATGCAACAAGCTGACCAAGCCACTGCATGTGTTCTCTCTACTCCCAAACAAGACAACTGTTCACACATTTGCCTGCAGTATTTTCTCATCACATATTCAGCAAGGGAGGCTACAGAAGCAACCACTAAGGCCACAGGAGGTGGAGATGTAGCCTGAAAGGAAGGGGTGGGGACTGTTTTGATCTTCTCTTCAGTTATCATTCAGGGGTACTGACAGACTGTCCAGTTCTCCTTGTCCAGGTGAGTATTTTCTGTGATCCCAAGTGAAAAGTGACTCACTGCACTCTCAGCTAAAAGACAGGACCTGTGAGGAGTGCTGACAAGTTACTTGCATTTCAGGAATTTAGTGAAATAAATAACCATAGCAACTGTGACATCCCAAGGTGCTGCCTCTGAAGCAGTACAGCATAGGAAAGATCAGCTTAAAGAACACACAACAAAAGGAAAAACACAGGCCATAAGAATGGCTTCTAGCAAGCTGAATTCAGCATTCACCATTTAGGATGTGGTGTTAGTCTTGAGTTATTGTTTTCTGCAGTTCAGGCAGCAAAATGCTTGGGAGTTATTCTTTGCACCCAAGTAATTTCAGCAGGCTAGAGAATATACCACCTCCTTTCCCCGCTCCGCCCTGCCATGATCTGGATCACTTCTGCAATCAACCTCTTATTGTCAGGGCTGTTCTAATTTCTGCTTGGCTACAATAGCCCCAAGAGGCTGTTCCATCAGCTAAGAATAGCTCCTGTGGCTGTGACTTTTATTACTCAGGGTTAAAAGATCAGGGGCTTAAAACAACAGAGTTTTGGAAAGGATATAAAAGCTTTAGGGACAACTTTTAACTAAGAAGATGGGAGGAGAGGGGGGAGAGAGATTTTCCCTGCGAGCTAATTACCACATAACTGAACTGCACAGAAACTTTTGTACCTTCCTCTGTGGCAGCTGGCCCTGTCTACTGCTGGTGACAGGATGCTGGGCTAAGTGGACTAGGGCAGGGGTTGTCAACCGGGGATACGTGTACCCCCAGGGGTACTTAGAAATCTTGTACGGGGTACACAAGGACAGGCAGGAGGGTAGGGATGGACCGTGCCCCGGTGTGTTTGCCTCTTATCTGGGACAGGGATGCACTGGGTGCTGCTGGCCCCACACAGCACACCACAGCACCTCCCTGCCCCCCACCTCAGCTCACTGTCCTGATTGGCCACTACCCCCCGCAGCAGAGCTGTGAGGGTCTGAATGGAGGTGGGGGCACAGAGGGGGAGCACGTTTTGTGCCCGCCCCTGGCTGCGCACAATTGGTCGGGCACAAGGCCCATCAGCAGCCCTTGGAGCCACAACCAGCCAGGAGGAAGTGGCATGGCGTGTGGCCAAACAAGGCAGTGGCAGTGGCAGCCAGGTGCGAGCCCCACCCCCGTTCGCCATCCCTTCCCAGCACCACTGCTCTGCATGCCCCCAGGAGGGCATGGGGAACATATGCCCCAGATCAGCACCCAGTGCAGGGCAGGCTGTGGGCCGCTGCAGGCTGGGGTGTTCCTGGTGGGGGTGTTGGGCCAGGCTGCACTAGGAGGTTGGGGGGCTACAGCAAATTTTGGGGTGGCTGCAGACCCTCCCATAGCCCCACTCCCAGCGCCAATGCTGGCTCGTCCAGGGATGCAGATGGGTGGCTCCCACCACTGTGTGCACCACAGGGGAGCCCAGGGGGGGCATGTGCCCCCTTCCTGGGCTCCTCCACACCATGCCTTGGGCCCCAACTGTCCCATGACCTGGCCTGTCTGGGGCACCATTCCCGGTGAATGGGGCCCCGGCCAGTCCAGGTTGTGGGACAACCCCCACATTGCAGAAGGGAGTGGGGCAGGGGTGAATGATTTGCCCCTGCCCCACTCCCTCCTGCACTGTGGGGGTCTTGAGCTCCAGCGCCACTTCCTCCCTCACCACCATGTGGGGAGGGGCAGATTGAGGCCTCTGTGGTGAGGGAGGGAACGGGGCAGGAGGAGGGGCCAGGGTAAGCAGGGCTCCAGGGGCTAGGGTGAGCGAAACACCCCCAGGTCTCCGCTTGTCCCACCACCCAGCCCAGCCAGGGCCCCACTCCTGCCTGTGCCCTGCTCCCTCCCTCACTGTCGAGGTCTCAATCTGCCCTCCCTACCCCACCCCCCACCCCTTCCCACACAGACTTACCTGCTGGGGGGTGGGGGCCCCCCAAATAATGTTTTCTCCCTCTGCCTTTGCAGAGCCTGCCCCAGCCCCACTACCTCCCTCACGACGGGGCCTCGATCTTCCCCCCACCCTTTAAAAGCAATAAAAAATATAAAGGGCTACATGAGCTGAAACTTTGAGACAGAAGAGGTACACTTGTTAAAAAAGGTTGAAAACCCCTGGACTAGGGGAATTCAATAGCTGTTCCTAACTGCCTCCATGTTGGTGGCTGAATACCTGCCAGAGAACACCTTTCTCCTGTGCTTTCATCTAGCTCCTTCACATGTCCGGAGCAGAATCAGGAGTCAGGCCTGTATATTTTGCTCTTAAAATACCCTTTTAAAATTTCCACACACACACTGTGTTCCTTACAGAATGGCATGTTTTGCTCAGTGTTGAAATTATGTACTTCCTTACTTACTGCCTCCCTAGCTATAAACTTATTTGGCTGTGGCCATCACAGCCTTAGCAGCAATATGAATACATTTCTGTTTAAATGGCCACTAAGGCAAGAGTTTAATAACCTCTCTTTCTTTGGATTGACTCTCCATGAGCTGGTCTCCTACCAGAAGTAGAGAGGAAGAACAGGGCGAAGTTTGAAATTTCTACCAACTACCAGATCCCACAGCCAGACTAAAAGAGATGAACAGAGACAGCTCCTACTGACCAGCTCCATCTTACCTTCCTCCACAGTGGAGTCCAACTGAGTGACCTTGATCACCAGCAGATCCACCCTCTCCTGCAGGGAGTTCATCCGCATGTAGAAACTATTGGCTTCATTGAACAGTTCTCCAAATATGTCTTCAGCATGTCTGCCTTAGAGAACAAAAGAGAATGGGGGTGTCCACATAGCTCAACAGAGAAATAACTGATTTAGTTGTAAAGGAAAACAGAGATAAATGTAAGGACTTTCCTACAAGAACACCTAGACAGAAGACAAGTTTAGCCCAATACATGCCTGGCCTTCCCATTTGTTTTCTATGATATTGTCTGCATCCCCAGCTATTCTTTTCCAAGAGCCTCCAATTTGCTCCCCTCAGTATGTGCAGTGCATTCCTGCCAAGAACCTGGGAGACACTGAACAGAGGCAATGAAGACACTCACATGGTCTTGCTGCTTGCAAGAATCCTTCTGTATTTTGAGTGTGCCCCAAAGTGATCTCTTTCAATGGCCAAAACAAGTGCTAATGAAAGAGGGGAATACGTGCAATGGAAAAGATTTCTTCTTATTTACTCAACATTGCCCCTGTCATTTTCACATATAACTTATATAAGTTATATAGAGCATACATGGAGTGTTTCTTTTGTTATAAGCTGACTGGTGTGTGGGTGTAGGTATGTGCATGTGTGTATACCAGTACCCTCTCCTGAACAGAAGCAGAATATCCACCTTATGCTGCCTGCTAATGACATGTTCTCATTGAGCTCAAAGGAGAACTCTTCTTTTCAAGCCCAAAGAAACTGATTCTCTTGTCTAATACTGCCATGAAGTTCTCAGGGGTCAGGATGGCTGCCACCAAAACCAACCCATCCTTGTGCCCATGAACTGGTTGCATTATAATCAAAATCAACAGCAAGCTGTTGTGTACAACCCAGAGTGAATCAGGTGGCCATGGCCAAAACAAGAAGGAAGTGGCACAGGATGTGATTGACCAAGGTCACAGGAGATCACTAGGAGAGCTGGGAATAAGAATAAAACCAAGGCATGTGTAGTTCCAGTCCCACTGGAGAACACTGCCTGTGTCCAACAGAGGGGATATAAATTGAACTGGTGTAGCCAATCCAAGTGTTAATCTATGTGTGTGTGTGTGTGCGCGCGTATGCGTTCAGTTTAGTTGCTTTGCTAGGGATCTCTTGTGCTGCTGAGAGCTGTATTGTTCTCTGTAATATCATCCATCTCAATTCAAGTGCCCTGAAAGAATTCAGCTTTGAACGTACAAAAAATTACACTAAGCTTGAGTCAACTGCATAGAGGAAAATGCCCACTACACATTTAAGCTGAAAGACCCTAAATTAAGGCTGCTTATCTTATTTCACAGTTCATCTTCCACTGTGGGAAAGGTCTGAGTCACTCACATAATGCTTTTCAGAGCACTACTGTCACCTGCAGGTGAGAATCATATTGAGCATGATGCATTTAATTAGAGCTCCCTCTCTCACTTTTTTCTTCAGCTTTAAACATAGTGCCTTTAAAATGACAGTCATGAGCTGCTTGCTTCAATTTCAAGGAGCAAAAGCTCCTTGTGGTTTTACATCAAGGAACTTAAAATGTAAATGGACACTTCATTAACAGCAGATCCTGTGCTCTGTCGCTTTCTATCTGATACAATCAATTCAACCAAGCTTAATGTAGCTTTGGGATTATTTTTCATTTCCATTCTTTCTGATGAGCCGAGCGTGTGTGTGTGTGTGTGTGTGCGCGCACACACGTACGTGAGCACGCGCGCACACACGTACGTGAGCACGCGCGCACACAATGCCAGGTCATATTTGCATAGAGAACTGGATGCTTTGCTGGTCACATGTCTTTGCCTAGAGCAGCTACAATACACTAATCTCAAAATAAAACACTGTAGCAAAAAGACCGTGTAGCTAAGGAACATATGGTGTTGGCTTCTGACCGCACTCCCCCTGTGTGGTTCATTACTATCAACTGTTGGGCTCTGAAAAGCTCAGAAAACATTCACTGCAGTTTTTTATATACAAGTGAATTTAATGCTAATGAAAGATATGAGGCTGACAGCCCAGGAGAACTCAAGGCTTTTGTATATGGACTAACTGCATGTACAATAAGCCTGGGTAGCCACAGTGTAGGCTTGCCCCAGAGAAAGTAGATGAGAAGCAAGTTCATTGTCCACATCTTACTTTCTCCTTAGCCTCTGTGCTGAACTTAAAGGGACTGAGGATGTGGGAGGAGTTAGTAAGCTAGATCCCTACCAAGAACTGGGAAGTCCCCTCAAAATTAATTTTGCAGAGGGTAGTGATTAACTGCCAGAGAATAACAACATGAGAGCCCATCTGGGCCAAATTCACGTTGCGATTCTGGAAATAATTGGTTCCAGAAGTCCATCACTGATCCCCTAAATTGTTTAGTGTCTTGTAATGGGCTCTACAGCAAGGCAGCAAAATCTAGTATTCAGGTCATTAGACTGGAAGTCCAGAGACCTAGATTTTATTCCCAGCTCCAAGAAATCTTGGGCAGGTCACCACATCTCTCTAGATCTCTCTTCACCCATTTTTTACTTTCTTACATATTTAGAAAGTCTAAGCTTTCTGGGGAACAGACTGACTCTTGGTACTTGTATGTACAGTGCCTGGCACATCAGAGTCCTGATCTTGGCTGTGGCGCCTGGCACTACTGGACCAGACATAATCAGAATAACTGAGAAAAAATATTATAAATCTGAACAGTGAGAAAATGGTAATCATGTAAGTTACTCTTAGATAAAACAATGCATTATTCATTTACAGTCATTACTGAAGCAAAAATACACCTAGTGCTTTAGTCAATATTTTCAAGTCCTGCCTTGTAGATAAAACAGGGGCCCTTCCTACTTGGTGTAGATCCCATAATTTAAGTTTTACTAGTAGAAAAAAATAAATCCTGGCAACATTGCTATTCACGGCAGGCGCTATGTGCCAATGAAATTACTACACTCAGCTATTCTGTGGTACTGGACACTCCACAGAGAAGTGCATTTCCCTACATCTGAAACCCAGGATGGGAACCTGACAAGAAGCCAGGGTGAATGTGACTAAGTAAGCTGGTTTCTCTGTCGAATCGTAGCAAAGTACAAAGGAAAGGAAAGAGCCTCCAGGGTGCACAGCACATGTAAATGTTTGGATTTGGGTCAGTCACAAAAGGTGCTGCTGCACATAAGGATTTGTAAATTTTTTTCTTGAATCTCAGCAGCAAACACTTCTGTAAGGTGGGCGAGGGGAAGCTGACACACACTGCTTGGCCATAGGAAAATTGTTTGTTTGGTTCAAGACTGCCCAATAACTTCCAGAGGGACTGCTTTTCTGTCACTGAAAGGCTACCAGAAATGGAAGCATAACTAGGAATGGGCCCTCGGCATCAGTTCAGAGGGGGGCACCAGAACAGCTGCCCCTGGGGAACTCTGCACCACTGCAGTAACAGCAGCCAGGTACAAGGACACCGTACTGCTGCTATAGCAGCAGCAACAATTCGGCACAAGCAGCCTGAGTCCCCAGGGCAGGTAAAACTCGCCCCCACACATCCACCCACATCACTCTCAGGCACTTGGCACCCCTCTCCAGCAGAGTTTTGCCCAGGACACAAAGCTTCACGGTTACACATCTGATGAGAGCTAAGGAAGGATTAGGTAAAGAAAAAGGGCATTAGCAGCACTGTGTTTGTTGAGCGTTAGCCCTACCAGTTTCAAGCATGCATGGAGAACTGACCAAGCAGTCAAATTCAGTGTTTGCCAGCATAAAAACTCCTTGGGATTGGATGCTTATCTTGCTGGGATCCTATGACCCCAGCTGACTTCCTGCCCTTCGGGCGGGGGGCTGGACTGGATGATCTTCTGAGGTCCCTTCCAGCCCTAATGTCTATGAAATCTATTAAATCTATAATAAGCATCCTGCTCTGAACTGTCCCCACACACTGCATATTGGCGATGCACCTAAACAAAACTCACAGATGTAGCACAGATCTGTAAGATTTCAAATATTTTTCATTTTCTTTGTTTATACAATACTTGTGCCATGAAAACCTCTTCTCCCAGTTCCACCAACACAAAGCCAAGCTGACACCATTGATTTCAGAAGCAGAACTGAAGCCAAATTTAGCCTGTAGTCTTTTGCTTTAGGTTAGTGCTATTCATTGGTCCTGCTCTGGCCCTCATTAAAGTCAATGGAAGCTTTATGGCTGACTTTAACAGGATCGTGGTCAGGGCTGCCCAGTATCAGTTGCACTGCCTATGCCATTTTCTTGAGCTCTTTGTGTTGTTTCATCCTTTGGCTGAAAGAAAAATGTAAGATTATGAATGGCACTAGAAGTAGAGGGGAACTTCCCCAGGAATTCAAAAAGGAAGAAGTCTGGTTAAAAGGCTCTGAGGAAAAGAACTGTGCTCATTACCTATTAAGTATTTACATTTTGTAACATGATCTGCACCACTATAGACCTGACCTTTCACAAATGAGAAAAAAGCACCATTTTTAAAGAAGGAGCTCAGCGACATCACACATAAAAGTATCTACATTGCTCAGACAGGCTGTAGCTTGTCCCAGTCAAAAGGTTGTTAAATATCACAGACACACTTCACCAAGGCTGTTCATTTTGGGTTTGCACTTCACCCAGCTTGCCCAAAGAAACAAACCCACTCAGTTCCCCCATCTCTAGATTGGAGCTTTGTTTTTATATAGCCAAATGTATGTCCATGGCTCAATAGCAGAAAAAGGTACCCTTCCTCCTGCTGTTATGTTTCTTTTAAGCATGATTTCCTTAATTACAAAAATCGTTCTGCTTTTACTAGTTGTTATCTAAAAAGTTCAAGTTAAGCACTCATTGAGGGGGGAGGCAGTTGTTTCTACGACTGTTCTATAAGGCCCTTTAGAAAAGGAGCAACATTTTATCCTACTAAAATTGATTATTTCCTGATTCTGGACCAGGAAATACCTCAAACATTTAAGCTAAGGGAGCTAAAATTTCCTGTCCATATGGGCCAGGCAGCCATGAAAGGAAGCAGTGCCAGAGTATCTTAAAACAGTGCTGCCTGGGCCTTCAAATGGATAGAGCTCTTTTTTTTTTCCTTGTTATTGTTTTAGCCAAATTATTGGTGGCTTTTAATGTACAGCTCTTTACACAGCCTGCGATTCTTCATAATCCTCAAAATATTGGTAATGAAAATAAAATACAATGATCACTTTGCCCCTCAGGGCTGTATCCAGCTCCCGCTGTAGTGGACTGAAGCCTTTCCACTGCCTTCCACAGGAATTGAAAGTCAGCGGGCCAGATTCCCAGCTGGCACAAGTCCGGGCAGCTCCACTGAGGCCAGCTGACATCCTGCCCTGTGAAGTCCAGAACTGATGATCTGGAGGACAATGAACAAACCCTGGCTCTGACTAGGTCTCCCTCGGAGGAAGCAGACATGCTCTACCATCTGCAACTTACTGAGGCTTCCCAGCTGCTTGATGATGGCAGCCAGGGTGCTGTTGGTTACACATTCCAGCTCACTGGTCACCCCATCGGGAAGCGCCCCACGGCACAGGTGACGAGGCTCGATGTTTCTCTTTACCAGCGGCATGTTTCCGGGGGATTGTCACAGCTTTCCCTGCAAAGAAGCAGAAAGAGGGGAGAAGTCAGCCCGTCTGGAACCCCCTGCCCATCGAAGGAATCCTCCTAGCAGCTGCCCTTTTATCACAGGGAACAGACGTCTCCGTTCAACCTGCCTCCAGCACAGCTCTCAAAATAGGCCTCTGCCATTTGGCTGCTGAAGCAGCAGTTGAGCCTGGCTGGTTGAGCTCTGCTTCCCTTCCTCCTGTGGATCTGTCATGCTCTCACTTCACGCGCTGTAATATTCTGAAGGCTGTGGGCATGTCAATGAATGGCAGCTGACGCGCAGGAGCCGCCAGCCTCTGGGAACTGCCCAGACAATGCGGTTTTGCAGCTCACGGGACTAAGCATGTGTGCAAGATGAGAGCATGCGAACTCACAACTCTCTGACTAGACCCCATTTCCACAGCATCAGCCCATACATGTCCACGCACTCAGAGAGGAGGGTGGGTGGCTGGACCGCCTTCCCATGGAAGGAGCCCGTGCTCAACCGAGGGCAAAGGTTTCTTTCTAGCTGCTTATGACGTTGAATGTTTAAAGCCACAAGCTTTAACAATAGAAGCATAATTCATTTTAAGTGAATTCAGCACTAACGAAAGACACCAGACTGACAGCCCTGGAAACCACACTTCACTCTCCAAGAATAAGTTCAGTAGCAACAGCCACAGGGCAAACCCTTCTCCACCCAGTCCTCCCGGCAGGCTCAGGACATCACCAGAGGGCAGAGATTCCTCATGAGGCTGTGGCCCATTCAGTATTCAGCCTGCCTAGTGAGACACTACCGAGAAGCCCATTCAGTCTTGCTGAGGAAGTCACCTGTATTGAGACCAAACCATCGTCAAACAGTAAGTGCGCCCTGACACTTACCTTACCCGACCTGGATTCTAAGCAGACCCCTGGGACTGTAAAGCTCCACGTGCCCTCACCCAACCCTTGAGCTGTCCCAGCTCGTATCCTCGTCTCTTGAAAAGCCTTATTTGACCCAAACTGAAACCAACCATCGGGCATAATTCTGTTATTTCCAGCTGGGTGGAAATCTCTTTGGTTTTCACTTTTAACAAGCGTGCCACAATCCACCAATGTGAGTTGTCTGCGTCCACCCTGCCCTCCGCCAGCACATCAAGCCTTCAAAGGCATTTTTGTGCGTTGGCTATTTCCAATTGTTTTGTATGTGTTTTGGATCCAAATGCTCCCCCCTTAGCTTTTTCCTCATTTGAACTGGGTTATTGTCCATCCGTTACAAGAGCCCAGCTGCTTAGAATGGAAAGCAGCGCATAAATCCTGCTCACACAGTCTGCCAGTTCAGCGATAGCCCGGAGCAATGAGCACACTCTATTAACTGTTATCATCACACGCTGGCAGGGAACCAAGGGACTGCAGAAGAATCAAGGGGTGTTTAATTTTCTGATGGGTTCAGTGAAATGCTGGGAGATCCCAACGTTAAGTAAACCTTAACAAGCTCATTTCCCATGGCCTCATACCTCCCCTTCCTGACTGTACCATACAAAGTTCCTGTCCTGAGAATCTGCTAATGTAGATGGGACCTGGTTACGATGAACAAGCTGAAACAGTGCAGGACAGATTTGTAAATGGAAGGGCTGGAGAAGCTAATACCTTAATAAGGGCAAGGCTACATCATTAGCATAAAGAACAAATGAGCTAGTGATTGTGGCAAAAATTAGCAAAGTGTCTAGGCAGATATGCATGTGAATATTTAAGCAGAAGGAAAGGACATTTATCATAAGCTAAAAAGTATCTTACTGTATATTATTTAACTAGCATGCCAGCACATTAATTACTTCACAGTCAGTGACAGGGCCCTGTGTTCAGCAGCTTACAACCTCAGGGCCCAATCCTGAGCTCATTCACAACAGTGTATAACAGGCTTTACTACGCTATAGCCCATGGATTTACACTGCTGTAAACCTACTAGGAAAGGAAAATCAGTCCCTGAAGGGACAGTATGGAGGCAAATGAACAGCTCACAAAAAGCAAAGTACTGGAAGAGTGGCATTTAGTTTTCTTTAGTTTCATGATTTTTTGGGAGGGTTTTTTTTTTTTTAAGTAAGCTTTCTGTTGACTGTTTCATCACTCTTTCTTCAGAAAAAGGGGGACTGAGAGCCCAGCATTTACAGACATCCCAGAGAAAGTCAGTGGGGCAGGGAGCTTGTAGGCATGCCGTTTGCAGCACAGTCCAGAACTCAGAGGATGTGGCATTAGCAGTAACTCACAGGCCTGTGGTCATTCCAACATAAAAGTTCTTCTTTTCTTGACTTGTGCACAGCTTTGGGTTACCTTCCATGCAAGGTCAGGGACAACATGGAAATCAGCATTTATTAAATAAGGTGAGCTCATGGGACTGGTGTTGTGCTATGGTGACTCTCACCTTGAGGTCACTGGGTCAAATCCAGCTTAAAATTGGTGATGATCTGACACACTTACACGAGTCCTGTGGCATATGTGAAATAAGTCTAGTCTCAGTTTTTTTTCCCAGTAGAGGCATCCACAGAGCTAAAAGCAGCTATAGCTGCTGACAAAACCTGGATCCCTTGCTGGATAGACTCAATTAAGAATTGAGAGTTGAATAAGCTATCAAAAATGAACTCCCCTTTCACCTCCAAAAGTCACCCTTTTGTTACTCCAGGGCACAGGTAAGGATTCTTGCTTCCACCATTTTTCAATGATCTCCCAAATCTTGGCTGATACAGGCTTGAGTACAAATACATCATTCAAGTGATTTCAACCAAGCTTACTGAAGAGCTAGCCATCCCCTGTTGCTTTGAGAGCAAGAATGAATCCCAGCAATCAAAAGATCATCTTTTTGCTTTACATTGGTAAGCATGTTCAAGATGTGCTCCAAAGCATCATCATAAAGAAATCTCTTCTGCTTTTGCATGACTTGCACTGCACAAGAGATTAATGGTGGAAGGAAAGAGCTTACATCTACAAATGTTCTCTTTCTGTGTGTGTGTGTATGCGCACACACACACACACGTGCATGCATGTGTGCAGTGTGTTAAACTCCATTTTAAAATAATTTATTGTTTTGTACCTGAAGATATATAATTGGCCCAGCTGAGCTTAAGATTTGTGGAGCCTGAAGTTTCCAGACAGGCAGATTCAGTTATGAGTTAATTCTCTCTCTGAACCCAAGCCAAAAGGAGCTGAACAATGAATTATCTCTCCTTGCCATGGAGGGTTGTGAGCTGAGGGGAAAAGCAATTTCCTCCAACCCCACTGGTAGGATACAGCCAGCCTGTGAAGTGGGAGCCTGTGCACAGCTCCAGACAATTGTTTACATTGTTTGCAATTAAAGCTGGTCCTGACAATAAGATAATAAAGGGCTCGGTCCTTGGGCCCACGCCCCAGGGCTCAGTCCTTGGGCCGGTGCTGTTCAATTTCTTTATCAGCAATTTGGACAATGGGGTGAAAAGCACCCTGTTTAAATTTGCTGATGATACCAAAATTTGGGGTTAGGTGAGCACACTTGTAGGGAGGGAAAGACTGCAGCAAGACCTGGATAGGTTGCAGGGGTGGGCCAACAAAAACAAGATGCGCTTCAATACTGACAAGTGCAGGGTGCTGCACCGGGGCAGTAGTAACCAGCAGCACACTTATAAGATGGGAAACGCCCTTCTTGAGAGCACGGAGGCAGAAAGGGATCTTGGAGTCAGTACCAACTCCAAGATGAACATGGGCCAACAATGCGAGGTCACGGTTGGCAGGGCTAACCGGACCTTGTTGTGCATCCACAGATGCATCTCAGGCAGGTCCAAGGAGGTGATCCTCCCCCTCTATGCAATGCTGGTCAGGCCGCAGCTGGAGTACTGTGTCCAGTTCTGGGCGCCGCACTTCAGGAGGGATGTGGACAACATTGACAGGGTCCAGAGGAGGGCCACCCACATGATTCGGGGACTACAGGGCAGACCCTACAATGAGAGACTGCGGGACCTGAACCTGTTCAGCCTTCACAAGAGAAGGCTGAGGTGGGATGTGGTGACCGTCTATAAACTCACTAGGGGGGACCAGAAGGGTTTGGGAGAGACCTTGTTTCCCCTAGTGCCCCCTGGCATAACAAGGAATAACGGCCACAAGTTGCTGGAGAGGAGGTTTAGATTAGACATCCGTAAGAACTACTTCACGGTCAGGGCGGCTAGGATCTGGAAACAACTTCCAAGGGAAGTGGTGCTGGCTCCTACCCTGGGGGTCTTTAAGAGGAGACTTAATGCCTACCTGGCTGGAGTCATTTGAACCCAGTTTTTCTCCTGCCCTGGCAGGGGGTCGGACTTGAAGATCTACAATGTCCCTTCCAGCCCTACTTCTATGATACGATTCTATGATACGATATGACAGGTACCAAGTAATCTGAGCTAGCTTGCAACATATGATACAAATTCTCCCCTCAGCTACACCACTGTTGTCAATAAAGCTAAGTCTCCTGGTTTTGCATCCCAAGAATTCTCATGGGGACACCCATGTTGTTAACAAAATCCAGTTATATTTTTGCAGTCAAGGAAAAACAGCTTACAAACTCAACTGTTAATATGTCAGGGCGAGTAGCACAACACTACCGGTGAGTACCAGGAATTCTGACCAGGTCAGAAGCCAGAAAACTGCAAAGTTCAAGCGTTTTTGGTCCTTCAGTGTTAAGAGGAAAACAGTTTCCTATTAATACCACGAAGTCAATTTTTCTGCCAGTTCCAGAGTCACACTTAACAACTCACCCTTTGTTCAAACAGTGCCAACTGTTACATAGTTTTCAAATGCAAACCGATTTCAGTGGATGCTGCTACACTGCACCACAAAGCTGTTCCTAAATAATTAATACTGTACTTTATTAAGGGCCAAATAGGGATCTTTGGTCTGAAAACAGAAAAAAATCCTGGGGTGGTAAACCACCTTGCAGATCTGACAGTGCAAATTGTCAGACTTTAGGATTTTGTGAGAGCTACACAGCTATTCTGCTGATTCACTGTGAAGGCCAGAATAGGTGAGTCTCATCACTTTCTACTCAGGCATGTAAACAGTAGAGCCTCTCTCTCGCTCTCAGAGATACTGAGGAGCTGGACAGACTGCAAGGAGAAACACTGAAGAAACCCAGCTCAGAAAAAGACATTAGTATCTAGATTTATACGTGTATAAATATAGTTCTGCCTTAAAGCTGTGTTACTCAGAATAAAAATAAAAGCAAAGCCCAGAAAAGGAGATGAATTTGGATAACAGCCTCTGCAAATGTGCATTCACACAATGAGTTAAGAGCAGGGCGAGAAGTCTCCCCAGACGCAACCCTTTGGAAACCTAGCATATCACAGCATATCTGTAGCTTGGTTGCAGTAATAAACTAGGCATGAGCTCCTTATGCTAAGCCACACAGCCACATTCCCAGAGCCTCTATCTTGCATTTGTATTAAGCATTAGCACAGCTCTACCTCCTCACTGGCTGTGTTGGAAAAGGAAATCTTCAGACTCTCTCTGCAATAAAATATTCACTTGAATATTTGTGCATGTAACAGATTATGTATACAAATGTAGCCAGAAGTCACTACCGCAACTGAAATACCAGTCCAGACTTGGCTGTATATTCTCTAATTCATGGAAAATGAACATAGCTTCACAAAGAGAAGGTTGCTGCCAGATTTATTTAACCTCTTCTATGCTTTGTTAATGAGTTTGTGTGTTTAGCACTGTGATGATGTAAGACATCAAGCATGTTATCATTAAGCCAAATCCTAACAGATTTATCAAGCTTTTTCTAGAGACTCAAGTCAATGGGAATTTTACCTGAGTCGGGACTCAGGTCTGAACAAAAGACCTCTAGGATTAGCCATTATTGGTTTTTTTTCAGATGTAGTGAAAATGTACAATATGGGAGTGGTCACTTAGTATGAAGTTGGTGGGACAGCCCTGTGCAATAGGACGTGAAGCACACTTTCACGGGACAGTTGAGGGAAAAGAGAAGTGCCTTTTAAGACTCAGACAATGGGGAGTAGAAACCCTGCCTTGGGTAGAAAGCCTGCCCCCAGAAGAGAGGGGAATAAACCCTGCAGAAAGCAAGAGAAGACAGAAGGGATTGGGAAGTAGCAGTGGAAGGAGCCTTCTTCAGAGAGTGAGGAGGAGGCAGCTCCAAATGGAAGGAGCAGGGACTCTCCCTGTAGGAAAGCTTTATCAGCAGGGATCCTGGTTTTCTCTGTTTAAAAGTTGCAACTTCTCTGATAAAACACCACAAATTCTCTGATTAAAAACCTCAGAATCCACGATTAAAATGAAATGCCACTGATATATATATATAGGTATCAGTTGAGCACAATGTTTTATTGACATATTTACAATTTTAAAGAAATTTGGAAGCCTACCAGTGCCTCAATCATTATAATAAAATTAATTTTTAAGTACCTATACATTTTGGCATTTGATTTTGGATTTCTGATTCTAGAAAATCAGAGCTCTCCCTGCCCCCTTTGCTCACCAGGACGTGGGTCCACCTGCAGCTGTTCCCTCTCCCCCCCAGGTGCTGAGTTGTGGTGCTGAGCAGCTATGACATGCCAGAGCCCTGCCCCTGCCATTGCCCCTCACTCCTAACCCACAGCCCCCCGGACCCTGTTGGTGCCCCTCACTCCCCACAAACAGCCCCCCACCCTCCCCAGCCCTGCCAGAGGGGGCCCCCAGCTGCCAGGGCTACACAGCCAGGGACCCATGTCTGCA
>NW_017729029.1:43667693-43668058 GCF_001723915.1 Gavialis gangeticus
TACACAGCCAGGGACCCATGTCTGCAGACCCCTGCCCCCCCGCCCCAGCAGCGCCCAAGCCCCAACTGCAGCTTGCTGGAGGCAGCAGCTGCTGCAGCAGAGCACAGCATGGAGCCCAGCTCCCTCTCCCCCATGGGAGGCATGGCCAAAGCAGAGCCCATGGCAGTGGGGGGGCGGGCTTCCCACGGTAGGCTCGGGCTGACCTCCCCTGGGGCCTCCATGGCCCAGTGGACAGGACCCAGCACAGCAGGGAAGAGTGGGACCTGCAGAGAGTCTTGTGCCAGCACTGGGAGCTCTGCGCAGACCTGACAAAGCACCCCCTGCCCGCCCGGCAGCAGGGGGCACAACTCTGCGCCACTGCTCCC
>NW_017729029.1:43668332-43693819 GCF_001723915.1 Gavialis gangeticus
AGTTGCAACTTCTCTGATAAAACACCACAAATTCTCTGATTAAAAACCTCAGAATCCACGATTAAAATGAAATGCCACTGATATATATATATAGGTATCAGTTGAGCACAATGTTTTATTGACATATTTACAATTTTAAAGAAATTTGGAAGCCTACCAGTGCCTCAATCATTATAATAAAATTAATTTTTAAGTACCTATACATTTTGGCATTTGATTTTGGATTTCTGATTCTAGAAAATCAGAGCTCTCCCTGCCCCCTTTGCTCACCAGGACGTGGGTCCACCTGCAGCTGTTCCCTCTCCCCCCCAGGTGCTGAGTTGTGGTGCTGAGCAGCTATGACATGCCAGAGCCCTGCCCCTGCCATTGCCCCTCACTCCTAACCCACAGCCCCCCGGACCCTGTTGGTGCCCCTCACTCCCCACAAACAGCCCCCCACCCTCCCCAGCCCTGCCAGAGGGGGCCCCCAGCTGCCAGGGCTACACAGCCAGGGACCCATGTCTGCAGACCCCTGCCCCCCCGCCCCAGCAGCGCCCAAGCCCCAACTGCAGCTTGCTGGAGGCAGCAGCTGCTGCAGCAGAGCACAGCATGGAGCCCAGCTCCCTCTCCCCCATGGGAGGCATGGCCAAAGCAGAGCCCATGGCAGTGGGGGGGCGGGCTTCCCACGGTAGGCTCGGGCTGACCTCCCCTGGGGCCTCCATGGCCCAGTGGACAGGACCCAGCACAGCAGGGAAGAGTGGGACCTGCAGAGAGTCTTGTGCCAGCACTGGGAGCTCTGCGCAGACCTGACAAAGCACCCCCTGCCCGCCCGGCAGCAGGGGGCACAACTCTGCGCCACTGCTCCCACTGCTGCCAGGTGGGCAAGGGATGCCTCGCCTGGGCAGCATAGGGCTTGCAGTGGAGGCACTGAATTTCCCCACCTTGCTCTGCTGCGCCAGGTCCTGAGCCTGCAGAGGGCAGCCTGCCCCTTCCCATGCCCCATGCACAAATCTGGGGGGTGCATGCACCCCACACACACCCTGAATTCACCTGATCAGGGAGGTGAATCCAAGAGTCCGAGGCTCCGTGGGCACTGTTCAAGAGGGACCAGAGGCTTTCTAAAGACTGGGAAAGCTCTGGACAGACCCTAAGACACTCCCATAAGGATTAGGGGGTGGCAAATCAAGAAGGCTCCTACACAGAGTGCTTCTGAGCTTCTCTGAGTGGCACTTAACTGAGACCCCAAAACAAGAAATGACATATGGATGATGAAGTCACTGCATGGTGCCTCCACTTCTTTCCCTCCCCCAGTATGTCTGGCTCTAAAAGTTTCTATAGGTACTTCTGCAAAGGTAAAGTTTCTGACTCCCGATCAGAAGCCAAGCTTGAGAAAGCCTCAGGCCTAGAGAGGGCTATGCAGTATTGTTGTATTCCACCACAGAGGTGGCTGCATTTCACAGGGCTATGGACTGATCCCTGGGCAGTCCACACAGTTTTCCAAAGTGAATTTGGAGTTCTCCAAGATGGAAGGTGACATAAAAATATGCACCTTTATGTTCTCATCCCCAATCTTGGAAGACTTCAGCTTTACCAAGGGATTGCCCCTAGTAGGTGAGACCCCCTGCCATTCCCACTGAAATATCACTTGGCCACAGTGTCAAACCACTTTCTAAGATTATGTCAATGGGACAAGTTCACCCTGGAAGTTAATGTAGTTATATCAAGGATTAATTTGACCCAAGGGGTTGAATAATTCAGACACTTAAGGAGAAACCAACTTGTTCATATCAACTAAGAACTTACCTAAACTTTCACCAAAAACTTCAATTCACATCAAGCCTCGCTAGGACTTCCAAAAATCTGTGCTGAGACGATCTCACAAGAAAGTATGAACAAGAACCACTAATTTACATCATAGTCAGCAGCTGCAACACAGCTTTCTTCCTCCCTCCTCCTCTCCTCCAGATCAATGCATCATAACCTGTGGCTCCAAGGATCTTCAAAAGTTTTCCCTCAAAGAGTTACATTTTAAAGGGAACGTTTTTCCATCACACACCATTTTTATGGGGGCCTTTTGCTGCATGCTGATGTGTGAGTGAGCCTTTGTCAGAACACAACCCACTTCCAAGCATCCATCTGGTTTAGATGCTTGTAGTCCTTTCCTTTTCGGTAGCACACACACACTAATACAGGGGCTGTGGCAAACTATAAATGGAGACTATAAAGCAGGAATGTGAGCAGGAAGTCCTAAACACGAATGTCACAATACTGGATCTCAGACTGGATGGTGAGCAGGATTAGGACCCTAATCCAAGACGGCCACTTTCCTGTGCAAGAGATTTTGTAGTGCTGGGGCTGAGGGTTGGGATCCCCAGTACAAACTAATCACTCAGTCATCCCCCTCTGCTGCTCTTAGCTGCATCTCCACCAGGAAGCCCTGACAACTCTGCTAGTAAAGCTTTTATAGCAGCAGCCCCATGCTATAGACTAGCCTGAGGAAAAGATGCATTTCTTCCATTTCAGGTATTTAACCCCTTGTGCAAACACATGGTAGCTGGTTGTGGTTTAGCCTAGAAGGAATCCTCTAGGCGATGAATTGAGCCCTGATGTTTCATCTCACATAAGCCACCAAAGTCCACTTAGATAGCAACAGCTTAGTGCCAGCTTTGACCAGATTCAAAATGCTCCGTGTGCTGTATAGTTCCCCAGGGTTCACACAGTCCCACAATCCAGTTTGCTCTGAAATCCAGCAGGACCAGTGGCCAGTACAGGACAGGAAAGCAAGGGGCTGCTGAGAGGGGGCTGAGCATTTAATGAGGTACTTGAGCTGAACAATTAAAACATGGAAACAAAGAACCATTCTTAGCATCTGCAAACTAGCTGTGATCCTGTGCCATTGGCCAGGGCTTCTGTCCTGCTGACACAGGCTGTGCGCGCTCTAAGAGAATGAATGAAAAGGAATGCAGGCTTTATAAAAAGATGACTACCGATAAAAGGCCCACTGGGCTTCATCCAAAACAAATACAAGTGAGTGGAAAGATTCACATTGTCTTCAATAGCCTGTGGATCATGGCCATTTGGTAGGTCATCATCTTGCCAAAATGGGTCACCCCAAAGCACAGCTTTCCCTTGTTACAAAAACAAGAGAAAGAAAACATTAGTGAGGCTGGCACTGGGCAACTCTCATGGCAGAGGGTGGAGCCCAGCCATGTGCCACTTGTGTGGAGCCTCCTAGCTTAATGGTTTTGCCATAAATAGCAACCCCTGGCCCACAGCTAATCAGCAGGGATCTGGGTTTTCTATTTCCCATGGGAAAACAAAAACTAAATGTGGATTTTCCCTTTTAACTGAGAAAAACGTGGACTTTTCATCTTAACAGAGAAACATGGATTTTCCACTTTTTCAAAGAGCTGTCTGCAGGCTGACAGAGTTGCACCCTGGAAGGGGCTGGGGGGATCAGGAGACAGGGGGCACCATGTGCATGTACATGCACATGGCCACCATGCAGCCTGGAGAGCAGCTCCCACAGGTAAGTCGGGGTGGGGATGGACGACACACACTGAGGTCCTCATAGGGACAGAGGGAAGGAGTAAGTTAGGCAGAGCTGGGGCTGCTGTGGGGCTTGGGCCCCAGGGCATGCACTGCCAAAAGGCCTGAGCAGGGAGCAGAACAAAGCCGCAGGCAGCTTGTCTGGGGAGCAGGAGGGTGGGGCTGGCTCCCTGCTGCTGTGTGCACTCCTGAGGGGAAGGGCAGAGGGGGCACATGCTGCCCAGATCTGTGCAGGGGTGGGCTGCCTAGGACAAGCTTGGGCTCCCTGCCCTGATGCCTCCCCCCCGTGGGCTTATACAGCCCAGTGGGCAGCACCCAGTGTAGCATGGCAGTGGGGCAGAGAAGTTCCTTGCCCCGCACTGCCCTGGTGAAGCAGCCCCTGCTCGCCCAGCAGAAGCGGGGGTGGTGGCACAGTTATGCCCCTTGCTTCTGCCAGGTGGGCAGGGGGCACTTTGCCAGGGCAGTGCAGAGCTTCCAGCAACAGCAACAAGCTTCCCCGCCCAGCATTGCTCTGCCCTGCCAAGCTGGGTCCCACCCGCTGGGCTGCAGAGGCCTAGGGGGAGAGCAGCAGGACAGGGAGCCTGCAGCAGGCAGCCTGCCCCCACTCCCACGGGCCTCACACTGAAGGTGCTGCCCCCCAGGGAGGGGAGCCGGGCCCTGCACTCTGCTCTGTTGCAGCAGTCTCTGCCTCCCGTGGGTCACAGCCAGGGCTTGGGCACTGCTGTAGGGGGCTGTGGACTTCGGTCCCTGGCCCCATACCCCTGGCAGCTGGGGGCCCCCTCCAGCAGGGCTGGGGAAGTGGGGGGGGGGTCTGTGGGTGGGAAGTGAGGGGTACCAGCAGGGCCAGGGGGCTGTGGGTGGAGAGTGAAGGGCACCAGCAGGGCTGGGGGGCTGTGACTTGGGAGAGGCCTGGACCTGCATCCTGGTGAGCAAAGGGAGCATGGGGAGCTCTGATTTTCCATGATAAAAAATCCAAAATCAAATACCAAAACTTATAGGTATTTAGAATTTATTGTATTGTAGTGATTGAGGCACTGGTAGGCTTCCAAACTGCTTTAAAATTGTAAAATGTGTTCACTTGGTACCTATATATAGTGGCGTTTCATTTTAAACATAGATGTTGGGACTTTTAATCAAAGAAATTGCATTTTTAATTAGAGAATTTGTGATTTTTAAACAAGAAAACTAGGATTCCTGATAACCAGTTCAGGGTCAGAGGGAACAACTGGTAAACAGTGATGGGTTCAGGCACAGAAGAAGCAGCAGCAAGTGGGATGGGTGACTGCATAGTCTGGGATGGTTCGAACAAAAATGTGTTTTTACATCTAGGAAGTTGTACATCTAGGAAGAAGGGAGCAGGCTGCAACTACTGAATAGGGACTGTATTCAGGGTGATGACTGGAACGTCAGAATGGACAAGTGGTGTAAATCATTGCATGTGTTCTCTCTGCTCCTACATAAGGCAGCTGTCCACATGTTTCCTCTTCCCCTGTTTAGGATGGAGTGCTTCAAAGGCAGGTGCTAAAGCCACAGGAAGTGGAAGCATAGCTTGGAAAGGAGGAGAAAGCACTATCCTTCATTTCAGGCCTCATTTGGGAGGTGTAAGGTCTAGCACTAACCACTGGATTCTCCAGGTCCAGATGGACACAAACAGTGAAGCTGAAGAACCACTGGAACAAGCTACCTGCGCAGGTGGTTCCCCCTTAACTCTTGGCATCTTCCAGTGAAGACCAGACATTTTTATGGAAGACATATTTTAATCAAATATGAGTTATTTGGCTCAGTACAGGGGTGACTGTGTAAAATCCAAGGCCTGTCATACACATTCCTCTCTGAAACTACAAATCTGTTGTCTCAGGGAACCACTTTTTCTTTGCAACCTATACAAAGGCTGACTTTCAGCTTGCAACAGCTTGGGATCATTTGAGATGCAGGGATAAGCAGTGGCCAGCCACTAATGCAGGGCTCACTTCTGTATTCAAATCTACCAGTCTCCCTCCAGCAGTGTGTTCCTTATGCCCATTGCTGGAAGCAGTGGAGTCTCTAGTAGAAAAACAGCTACACAGTAGAAACCCAATACCCTCTTTCTACAGGAAGGTTCTTTGTGTCCATTTTATAGGAACCTCACAAAGTTAGATATGCTTCTGCCCATTTAAAAATAAGCATTTGGCCAGTGTGCTTTCCTCACATTGAAAAGTAAGCTGGGCACTATCAGTAAGGACTGGAGTAGATTTCCATAACTGTGCACTCAGGTACCAGGAGTAGACAACTGCTACAGTGATGGATCATCTGCTCTGGTAACCCACCTCTAATAGTGACCAGTACCAGATGCTTCACACAATACCATGAAAGGTCAAAAATTCCCATAATATACAAATCATGAACTAATCCCCAAAAGGAAGTCACTTTCTAATCCCCATCAAATCAGGTCTAGCTTATATGCAGCATTAATATCCCTTGCATGTCATACCATACCAATGAACATAAATGCATTGTTAACACAACAGCCCTGCATACGTAACTGGCAGCAGAGATCAAACCCAGGAATTTCTGGATCCAAAGCCTTTAGTATCTACTGTCTGTGTGCTAAAAGACCCACTTCCACTAGTTAAGGGACTGTAGGAGTGATGTGACCCAGCCACTAAGACAGGACAGAGGGCTAAATTGGTTAGGGGTAGGTTACACATAATTACACAGATGCACCTCACATTTGTGCATGCCATTACTGCAAGTGTGTGCACAACTTAGCAGCAGCTGTAAGGATTTTGCAGGTAGAATTCTTCCTTATAAACACCAGTCCCATAGTCTTTAGGAGCATTCTCTGGGTCTGAGAGCAGACCTAACAGCACACCCATTCAGTAAGGCCAGGGGTAGATTAAGGATTTCCCACCTGCACCCCACTACTCCAAGCCTACTCTCCCCACAACCAGTGCCAGTACTGTGGGAGTCTCTGGGGACTTTAAGAGGGTGAAAATGCTTTTCCTTTCCCCTTCATGCTGAGAGGCATATCCCTTCTCCTCCTTTTCCTCCCCTCCAACCTGCTACTCCTGCTTTCTTGCTCCTGGGGGAGGGGGAAATGATACTCACACCTACAGCTGTTGTCTCTATCCCCAGCTGAGCTCAGCCCCCACGCAGCCTGGCTGGGGTGAGCAGAAGCAACTCTGGAGCTTCTCCCACCCCCAGGACAGCGGGGGAAACAGCAGCAGCAGGGGAGAGGAGGGGGAAAAGACGGGACATGAGCACAGAGGGGTAGGGACAGGAGATGTTCACCAGCTTTAGGGACTTAAAAATATACCCCAGGGCTCCCATAATGAAATCCAAAAAAAGATGTGGTCATGCCACTGCACCCCCTCTGGATCCACTACTAAGTAAGACAGTCCTATTTCGTGCAGTCCCTCTTCAGAAACACACTAAATTGGCCTCAGACATCAGCTCTGTCTTTGTGCATGGTGTAATTTCGTTAATTCCTAACAACCTGCTAGGCCGGTCTAGGCTGGTTGTTGGAATATATGTATAATGCCTTCCTGCTATTGATCATCTCTAACCATCCTTACAAATCACTTGTTTTTTGGCAGTCTGCCTTCTGATAAGGCCCTCCCCCTTTATCAAGCATTTTTCATACACAAGAATCCCTATCAGAAGTGCACTCTAATTAGAGGGGAAACTCCCCCAGGAACCGATCTCGGAGCCTGGACTTTTCAACAGTAGGTGGGGTTTTTTCCCCCTACGTTTTTAAATATATCAGATGAAGATCAAGTGACAGTAAGCCTGCTACTAGTACCACGTGAAGCTCATGGGGGTTTTACTGGGCTAGTAGCAGTGCTCCAGGGCCATCCTCTGGGAACACAATACTGATCAGAGAACAGGGAGAGTCCAGTTGAAGGCTGTTTTGAAATCATCAGGTCTCATCAAGTTTGAGAAGTTAGATATAGAGGAAAACATGTCCCAAGGCACTGTGAATCAGGACTTCTGGGTTCGCTCACCAACTTCGCTGCTCCAGACCACCATGCAGCCTGGAGCTAGCCAGCAACCCTTCTGTACCTCAGTTTGTATATCTGTAAATGAATGAAATAAGACCCATCTCATGACCAGTGAATTGATATGAAGTGCATAGAGCAACTTATGTGAGACACTACTGAAAAAAAAAATCTGTATTTAATCCCGATGTTATAACCAGCTGGAATCACCCTTTCTTTAAAATATCACAAGATACAAGCACCACTGACCTTAGCTCTGGTGTGGGCACTACAGACACCAGAACAGGTCTCCCTTTGCTCAATATGTGGAGGCCCGTGCAGGCCTATGCCAAGTCTCCCAGCTGATGGCAACATATTTCTCTCCCTCTGCTTCTCACAACCGGAGGAGACCCTGTTGACCTGCTCTTCCCATCTGTCCAAGTCCTGGCATGGCAGGAACAAATAGTTGAACACCAGCCAGGGAACAGCCCTTGTTCTGTTGGGCAAGTCCTCATTCGCCTCATTGCTGCCCTGCTTTATCTGAAGCAGAATGGGGACCACTGCCTGGGTGGCTGACTGAGGAAGAAGAACAGGGGGTCACGTGGAATGGAAGGAGGTAGGATGGGGGAAAGGGGAGGTTGGAAAGGGAATAGTGAGTAAAGGAACTGACATGTGAGATAGCAAAGGGGGAGAAATGACGCACAACTGCCTCCAGGACTGAACACTCTCTCCTCATTACTGAGCAAATGTTCCTCAGGCCCCAAGCCTGGATAACACTGCGTGGAGGCTGAAACTGAGAAAACCATCTAACCTCATTTCTGTAAACCAAATCCTTACCTGCCCCACTCCCCCAGCACCCCACTTCATTTACACCTGGGCCAGCCAGATGCAAACCCTCTCCTGATGCCAATCAATGCAATTCTGTGTCAGTCAGCAGAGCTGCATCGCTCTGCCTCTACAGAGGATCTGCCCCAGTACACAACTGCTCCATGGGCCTCGACCTCTGCCAGAGATCTGTGTATGGCTGTCAGCCAGAGGTGGCTGCAGGGTGGATTCCAGCTCTGCGGGCTGAGCTCACCTGCCTTTCCAGCAACTGCCTGCTCCTGTACACTTTTTTTCCCCTGCAAATTAACCTAATAGCCTGTTTACCTTCAGAATCTCATTAGCAGGTCTGCAATTGTATTACACATTATGCAAGAGCAATTAATCAACACCAGAAGCTGCTACACTAAACTCCGGGCATTTAAGGCAATTTCCCAGAGTACTCCTTATTCCAGGTTCATCCTAAAACAGCCAGAATAGGGCGTGGCAGACGGAGGGTTGAGTGAAGGCGTTGTAATCAGAGTACTTTGCACTCTGGTTATTCTGGCAGGCAGGGCATCTCCTAGGCTACTATATGAGGTGAAGGTAATTTAGAGCAGCCACCAGGGGTGTCCTAATTTGCTGGATGCTAGCACTGCATACTGAGCCCCGTTTTGTTTGCACCTTCGGTGCTGGGCACCACCCACAGTATTCTAAGCAATGAGTTGTTGCTGCGTAGACAGGAACTAATCGGACAGGATGAATATCAGACCTCCAGTGGAATCTAGTGCTGATCCACAACTGACTGTGTTTGGTGCTACAGCATCCACCCTTTTAAAGTGTGTGTCCTGCTGCAGAGATTCAGGCAGCAGCAGATGGGAAGGCTGCTCAGCTGACATACATTTTCCCTTTGAAAGGAGAAAGATATGCAGTGAGAAAAGGAGCCCCTGATAACCTCTCCCCAGTAGCAGGCAGCAGTATATTACCAGTCACAACCATTTAACTTCCCACTCCATCGGAAGGAAGAAAAGGATGGCACAGTCCTCCCTTCAGGCTCCTTTCAGACTAATTTGTGATTTAAGATTAGGAAACATGCCAGCACTCAAGGGTCTGGGGCTTTATTTCTGCTCCATCTGAGAGCACATTAGGAGATGCAAGCAACTGTAGCGAGTTGCCTCCAGAATCCAGTTCTTGCAGGCAGCTCCCCATTTTCCTGTTAGAGCCCAGCACTGCAGTAAACCCACACACTGATTTCTCAAGGATACTCAGTGACTTCTCTGGATGCTGCAATGCTGTATGTGCCTCCTCTGAAGCATTGGACTGGCTGCCAGTGTGGAAAGCAAGCATTTCTAAGGGTTGCAACTCAACACATGTCCTGAACACAGGTCCACACTTATGAGAAAATAATGGTAGGAATGCAAGCTGAGAAAGGAATTCATTCATTCTCTGGACCTATTAAATTATTTTGCTTTATATTATCCATCATTGCAGCTCCACCATAATTAGCATCAGTGGGAGTTAGCACAGACAAGGCTATAACCCTTCTGCCACTATCTAACCCTACTCTGGCCAGGATCAAGACAATATCATGCATCAAATACTACTAGTTTCAGTGGTGGCAGCAGTGGTGGAAAAGTAGAAGAACAAATACTTAGCAAAGACTCAAGGCATCAGCAGATCAGTATTTAAAAAGGTAAGAGTGGCAACTTCCCAGAGATCAGAGGTTCTGGCTTCCCTGCCCACTTCAAATCTACTTGACCCAGTCTTGGGTCCAGACCATCATGTGTCCTCAGTGGCTCTCTTATGTTTTGCTGCCTTTATGTGCTGCACATTTCACATAAGAAGAGTACCTTGGATGGCAGGATTTTGTGCCTGGGTAGAAGAGCACATCTCAAGCTCTGATTTTGCACTTCTGCATTCACAGATGGAGGCTGCAGATTATGCATAGCATTTCTGACCTTGGGCTGCCTGGTACTGTAAGACAATGTTCTTTATAAAGCGTTTCATCCCAAGAAGAAATTTTATCTCTACAAGCCTATTAAGTTATTAATGAGTTTTTACCTGGGCTTCCCCCTACTGACCTGTTTATTGACCCTGACATGTTCAAACTTTAGGATGCTTGGCTCATGGGATAGTTTTTATCTGAGTCTGTTGAATTTCCTTTGGACAGTGGGCATCACCAGAATCATACTTCGCTTACCTCGCTTCTAATTCTTGTCTCCCCCATGCTTTCACTGGCAGTCTTGGAAGCACATCCCTAAGCTGACCTCACTTTGGGTCTAAAATGTCTCTGTGGTCCATTCAGTCCTTCCTCTTCATATGAGGGCATTGTCAATAAGGGGGCCAGCTAGAGGGAATTACTATCGTGGTTTCTTGTGATTTGGACTTCTTTCTGCTAGGAACTGTTAGTAACCCATTTACTCCTTTCACATAAGTCAGTAAGTAGAAAACAGATGAGTACAACATTTAGTTGCTGCTGATTCTGGGACTGGGTTTAGGTAATGAGTCAGAGGTCAAAACCTCTTTATCCCATTACCAGTGCCCTAAGCTTCCCAGTACCTGGAGCTAAAATGACAGGGGGTAACTTCTAAACTAATTCTGCACATGGGCCTGTCTATGCTGTCTCTGTTCTGCACCGTGGAACACCATGGGGAAGCAGGCCTCCCCCACTTGATCCTGCTGTGCACGTTAAATCCTGAAAATGAGGAAATTAGCTGCCTCAGAGCATTCTCCAGGACCTGCTCACGCACAGCTCATAGGCTCTGTCTCTGACATCCTCATTAACATACAGGCAGAGCCATTTTCAGGTGGCTACACTAACTCAGTCCTGGGATTCTGTGTACGTGGAGCAGGAGTGAGTAGGTGGCATGTGTGTCATGTCAGTGCCCACGGGCTGGAAATGATGGTGATAAGCCCTTTGCCAGACTCTGAGGGACATGTTGTGCCAGTTTCCGATTTCATTTATATGGGTTAAAAGCCACTAGCTTTTAAATTCTACCGTTCCTCTCACTCACACCAGGACAGATCAGGAATAACGCCAAGGAAACTAGTGAAGCAGCCCTGGTATAGAATGAGTGTGCAAAGAGAATTACATCTCCTGAATTCAGTGGATGTTTGTCTGAGTGAATACTGAACTACTAGGTCAGCCCCTTTTCACACAAGTGCAGCGCCCAATATTCTACCTACCAGCTGTCTCTGTCCTTTCCGATCATTTGAATTAATCAATAACTCTGAAAACTGACTATGCTGGGAAAATCTTTGAATAAATACAACCTTGACAGCCCTCACTGAGCCATTACAGCACCAAGAAAGTCTTCGGTCTCAATGCTGACTGGAAACCGTCTGCTTCACAGCAGCACATAGCTGCTTTCGCCTGTAGCCCATTTCAGCTTCCGTAACACAGTGGTCCAGCATCCTTGGCATCTCAGCTGGGTCAGTTGCGCTGACATCCCCAAGCTGTTTCTGTTCTGGGAGATGAGTTGGTTTGCTCAGTCCAATTCACTGCACTTGCTAAATCTAGCAGAGGGCCTGGCATTTGCATAGGAGAGTGTGCTATATTTCAGCCATGCTTTCTCATGTAGTTGCCCGGGGTTACATGAACTTCAATGTTTTCCAGGGCTGCAAAATCCTGTGAACTGCTGTGTACTGTGGAGTCCTGGATGAGCTCAGATTCAGCCTCAAGTCAATGGTGAAGAAGAAAGAGCACCTCATGCCTCACTTGGAAGATCCTATCAAGCCTTCCCAACCAGCCAGCATTGTGAGCAGCACAAAGGAACTCAAGGGAGACTCGCATCCACTTCTACAGAGCCAGAGTGAAGGTCACCATGATTCAGATTTTAAATGCAAGGAAGGAGTGAGGTAGAAAAGAGCAATGAACTTCACACTACTCTGGAGATGATCACCTTAGAGGAAGCTAGCTACTCCTCCCTCAGGAAGGATCATGGTAGCTACATGACGCTGGCATGCAGTGGGTGTAGGCTGCTGGAGGACCAACAACCACCTTCTCTCCTCCTGCCTGTTAAAACTGTGTAGAGCAAGTTGCAGGGTTTAGAAAACGAGTATGTGCAGCAACAAGACAGAAGAGGGCTTAGCAGTGTGGTGGGTAACTGGGGGAGCATTGACTTCCAGGTGTTGCCGCTGATGCTGGTGTAATTATGCACCTGCAGCCATTTTTTCTGCCCACCCCCCCAGTCGGCACCCAGAACAACTGACCTGGTCACCCCACCCTAGTACAACACTGAAAGAGGGATCACTGTCCTGGCTACCACTGTGGGCTAGATTCAACTTGGGAACAGAGCGAGTGTGAGTAGCATGGCTGCTTCTGGGACACTGGCTCATAAAGTTCATCAGAGAGACTCCCTTAGGGTCTCTTTCATTCAGGACTGTTGTGAAGGGCCACTGAAATGCTGAGTGCCATTCCTTGACCCTGTTCACTTCTGGCAGCCTTAAGCATAAGGAGTCCCTCTGAGCCCTGTAGCAGAAGCCCAGAGCATCGTGCTAGCCACACTGCCATCCAGCTGGGCTGTGGCACAAAGCCTATTTGCCCCATTTTCCTGCTCCTGGACAACTGTGTTTCAAACTCAATGCCTCCAGTGCCTGGGGGGGTCCAGGAGCCTCACAAACTAGAGAGAAGGGGCCACAGAGAGGCAGGCAGAGGCTCAAGCATGCAGGGGTATGGGATAGATGTTACAGGAAGGAATTGCTCACACACACACACAACTTGGACAGAGCCCTGCACTTACTAATTTACAAAGGGCCGCTGCATCTGCTCTCAAACTTCCTCCATTTTACCTCATACATGCTGCACCCAGGGATATATGCAGATGGCCTTTTTAAAGGTTGCTACTTGGTACATTTAGAGAGGACTGATAAAAAGAGCTTTGTGTTCAGCCATCACGGCTAATTATTCTCTGAAATATCTGTTCATGTACACAGACGCACTAGCCCCCTCATTCAGGGCTTCTGAAAGCTGCTCTCCATCCTCCCCTGAACATGGCAGTGTTTACAAAGGAAAGCTAATTCCTTGCAGGTCGTTTTGGCCTGGAATGATGGTTGCTGCTGCCCACCGCCTCTACCCTGCAGGCACGTGGCTTGCCGGTGATCGAGCACACCTGTGCCCTGGGCCTGAGCCCCTGAAGCTGCGGTGGAGCCGTGTACACTAAATGACTTCATCCTGCGCCAGCAGCTCTCAGGGAGGTCACTCAGAGGCCTGCAGGCAGAGGCTGACTGAGCACAGCGCCTCAGCTGAACCAGCTCGCAATAGCTCCTCCACTTTTCCACTGTCACAGTCTCAGCTCCTGTCATATTCCCCACCAGAGAGATCTGCATCTGGGCTTACACTGGTAGTGGGTCCTACTCTGTGACAACCCCTCATTTGAGGTCCCCAAGACCAAGAGCCTCAGAGGGAGAAGTTCAGCTAACTCAGGGGTGTCCAACCTTTTTGAATGTGGGGCCGGATCATGAACTTTTCATCACCCAGTGGGCTGGCAAGCCATATACAAAGACCTCACAGGAAGCAGTATCACATCACCCCCCCCAAACCAAAGTACAGTGTTTACTTTCATTTCCCGTCACAGCACCTCGGGCCTCAGAAAACAGCTTGGAGGGCCGCATTGTGGCCCATGGGCCGCATGTTAGACAAGCCTGAGCTAACTAAATGCAGGCATGAACCCTCATCCAAAGCTCATCTGAGCCATTTCAGGTTTCCCAAATTGGCCTGGGGATCTCAAGGGTACAGGCTTTCTTGTGAAGGTCAAGACAGAGGTACCTCGAGGGAAGCCAGTCTCTGCATTTCTGCACCTATGTTTCAAAGCTTGACCAGAGCAAAAAAAAAAAAAAAATGATAAGCAAACATATTGAATACAAGGGGGGAAAGTTAGCTGGACTTTTTTCAGTTCTAAAACTTTGAGAAGTGATTTGGCAAGTCCTTATTCATGCAAGTTCAAAGGAATAATGAAAACAACCCAGGGCAACTATGCAGCAAGTATGTAATAGAAGCTAAGACTAACAGGAACCCACGATTCAGTCCACCTCTATGATCCTGGTGAAAGACGAGACATTTTAGGCTTTGGCTTTCAGAGGTCCCAAATTCTCCAAAAGGCCCTTAGACTTTCATGGCAGTTGTGGGGGGCCAGGACTGCTTAAGTCCAAGATGTCTTATATTGAGTACCAAGAAACTTAGGCAACCAAAATCGGAGGCCACTTGTGAAAATTGGAGCCACCGGCACCTCTGCTTGAAGGTCAACAGGAGATATTTTTGATTAATGGCAGATAAAGAACCTGCTCCTTTTCAGATACCAGCTTGCATGCGTGTCCTTTCACCTTCGCCTGCCATGATCAGCCCATTTTCACTGTAGCCACATGCTCCTTCCCCCTGCCCAGCTACATCTTTGTCACCCATGGGATTAAGTCTTCTCCACTGACTTCAGTGGAGTGATAACAGTTTACACCAGGTAAGGATCTGCCCCCTGTGCTAAATTTTATCTCCTACCTTCTCGCCTCTGTTCCTGTGCTGCCATGTCAGAGCTTTGTTGGAGTCTTCCCACAAATATCAAAGTGGAAATCATGTTCATCTAAAGCAGGGGTAGCCAAAGTGTAACCAAAGGATGCAGAGTGGGCCACACTCCTGGCACTCCTGTGGAGGTCCCTATGGGCTGTGCTCCACCTTTAACAAAAAAGCTACATAAAAGCATTGCATGCCAGGAATTGCACCTTACAAGGGCTCCACACCTGCCTTCTCATCCAACATCCCCATTCAAGACAGGCCATAGCAACTCAAGCCATTTTACTTAGGCGCAGCCCAGAGGCTGCTGGCAAGTTAGCACTGAAGCCATCAAATTAAACAAAGATTTAATGCCTCTCTGTGATAGTCTGGCTGTATTTATTATGACTGACTCATCTGCCCTTGAAAAGAAGTGCTGGCTGTGGAGTTGAACCACTGTGGACTTGTGTGGAGACGTTTTGGGAAGGCAGTTAGTAACACGTAACTTTACCTCCAAAGGAAATGAGAAAGAATCTACTATCCAACAGAGGCACTAGATAATGTATATAGCATGAGATAATGTAAAATTTCTTAGTCCATAATACCCCTCAGTCCTGACCATCAGAACCTCCTACTGAATTCACATGGGCTTAAGCCGGTGGACACATGCAAGGCATGCTGCTGAACTGCATAATGGTAGTGAAATGCTCAGAAAAAACACTGAGCTGTATCCTATGCTGAGTTTGAACCCAGGTCTCCAGAAGTAAATGACTAATGTACTACAGCCGCCAAGTGTGGGAGTCTAAATGACTGCATTTATAAACCCAGCTTAAGAGGCAGCCAAAGTGCAAGTAAAGGAAAATGTTAATGGAGTTACATTAAACAGAGCAAACCAGATGGGCAGGGTAAGTGTGGACCTGCTACACAGTTGCTTTCTAATTCAGTAAAAGCATTAAGCTAGAAAGGGAAATGCCAAACTTGGGGTAAAGCCATACATGGAATATAAATAAGCACAGGTACTCTATTTTGGGACAAATCTGGTAACTAGGCATCAATCACAACAGCCCTAGCAGGAAACCTCAGAAAGATTCAGAAGTTCATGACAACCCCCCAAAGCTATCTTACCCAAACCTATGCAACATGGGGCTGCACATATTGCAAGGAGAGGCATACAAGGTTTGTGCCAAGGCTTGAGGTCAGTCCTCATTTTATTCCCATCCATTTGCCCACACTTAGCTATTATTGTAGCAGCCCTGGATAATTAGCCACTTAGAGTTTCAGAGATGCTACCAGAAGCTAGACCATCAAAGTACTTCCAAACCCAGGATATCAGACATGCTGCCAGGAACGAGAGTATGAGAGTACTGCTAAAAGGAAGAGTCCTGGACTCCTGCCAGAAGCTAGAGCAGTTCAAGAAAATTAAAGCAAGGTATTGAATATCTATACTCCAGGGAAGGAGAAGGATGGAAGGATTTGCAAATAAGGGTTAAAAAACAAAAACGGGGCTGAGGGCCTGGTTTTACAGCTCATATCCAGAGAAGCAGCCCCCTTCATATGTGCTGTCCCCTGATGTCAAAAGGAGTACTGGGGTGAGAAAGGGTTATAGGATTAGGCTCTTAAGCTGTACACGAAAGCAAAACACAAGAAAGGCTTTAAATATTTAAAGGAGCATAAAGGCAGGAGCAGGAGTCAGGAAGAGGACGAGAGATGGAGATGAGAATCAAAGGAGAATTCTACAAGCTGGAAGGGGGTGAGTCTCCAGACATTCACAAGGGAAGGAGATGTGGTAGAGAGTGGGATACAAAAGGATCTCCAGGGCAAGTGAAACATTAAAGATTCTGCTGTCACAGGAGGAGCAGCTGAGAAACTAAACCCAGGTGCAGGCTGCTGGACCCAGATAAATGACCCCTCTGCATTAAGGAGAGATGAGACACTACTTAAAATACCTGATGCAAAGAGTAACCACATATGGATTGATGTCAGGAAGATTGTTTCAAGCAGGGTTCCACAGGGATCTGTTCTGGGCCCAGTGATGTTTAACATTGCTACTAATGATTTGGATTCAGGAATAAAGAGCTTCCGATGACACAAAGCTGAGAGGGGCTGCAAGCACTGGCAGAAACTAGGAGTAGAATTCAGAACGATCTAGACAGATTGGGGAACTGAGCCCTGGACAAACAGAAAGGAATTCAACAAAGATAAATGTAAGGTGCTACATGTGGGGAAGAAACCCCAAATGCATTGACAGTGGAAGATAACTGGCTGGACTTCAGTATTGTTGAAAAGGATCTGGGGCATTGGTAGATCCCAGATTCAGAATGAGTCAGCAGTGTGGTGCAGTGAGAAAAAGAAAAAAATAAAAAGTTGGGCTGCATCCACAGAAGCACTGGGTGCAAATGCAGTATAAAGCATTTGTCTGAGGTGGTTTAGGAATTAATAGCATTGGGGTGACTGGTGCCTCCTGAGAATGGGGGGGCAAAAGCTCCATATCTACTCCTATACTTCTGTGCTATGGCTTAGCGCTCCCCCTGCCAGCTCGCTGCCGGCCCACACTGCAAAAACTGCCCCGTCCTGAGCAGTGCTGAGTTGGAAGCCAATCTCAGGGGCGAGGGGGAATGTGCCCCCCGCATCAGTCACCTGTGAATAGCAAGTCCTGATTTTGGGGTGGGGGTTGGACTACGTGACCCTGGAGGTCTTTTTCAACACTATGATTCCAAGAACCCAAAGCTGCCTGCACTTTGTCACTGTTTAAAACAAACAAAATCTTGTAATTCCCCCCTTAGTCTCTTCCCTCATTGCCCTGCACTGGCTGTCTGGTTTAGCACCAAATATACAGAAATACAGCCACTCTTTCCATCCAGGACTATCCCACCACCATTTTTAATAAAAGAGCTACCATTAACCTGTCCAGCCTTCCTTGAGACCCTAAACTGTGCTGTACAGAGCTGAGAAAGAGACTACTGGAAAGAAGATGAGACCTGTGTGTGGCAGGACATGCCACTTGAAGAGGTTAGGCAGCCTACTGAGCCACCAGCAGGTGAGGGTCAGGGCTAATTGCAGAGTCAGCTGACTCAAGAGGCCAGCAGGTGAGGCTAAGCCTGAGCAATTGAGTCACCTGGTTGGAGGAGGGCTGGGTATAGACAGGGTATAAGTCCAGGCTGAGAGAGAGAAAGCATGAGAGCACAGGGATATATTTAGAGGCCACATGAGCCCCAGAAGGGTCTGGGTGAATCCAGAGAGTGGGCCACAGTGTTGGGGGCCTACTGGGCGGTCTGAGCCCCAGAGAAGGAAGGGGCTGCATTAAGAAAGACCTGTGGAGGGGCTTGAGAGGGCTGACAGCCAGAGGACTGACCCTGAGAATCTCAACTGGTCTGTGCAGGGCCAGGACCCAGGAGGGACTGAAGGATGAAAGACCACAGGAGAGACGGCCAGAGCCTGGAGTTCTCAACTGGCCTAAGGCAGGGCCAGGGCCTAGGAGAGGCCAATGGTCCTTGTGTGGACATAAATGAGAGAAATGGGTCAAGGGACATACAGCCTTGCATGATAATGGCTGGTGCTAGGCCATCTGATAAAGAGGGATCAATGAAAGGGGTCCATGAGTGACCTGGGAGCCAGAGATTGGATCCAGGGCCAGGGGGCCCAGTGGTTAGCAGCCCAGGAGGAACATAGGACATCTAGGGGGAAGCCAGAGAGGGACAAGCAACGTGAGGTAGGCCTAAAGACTGGTTCTGGATAAGACCTGGAACTGCACCATACTGGGGCTAGCTAGCATGGTGGGGCTACCTGTGGCCTCTATGAAATTCCACGCATGGGCCGCCGCAGGGAAAGGTGAGGACAGGGTGCTGGAAAGCCTCAGCTGCCAGTACCTTGTGGGTTACCCCATGGTGGAGGAAGGCTAGGGGAGCATACCCTGACAGAAAAGAACTTGTGCCCTGGTCTTCCCTGGCCCTTTGCTGGCTCCAGTGGCCCACCAAGGGGCCAGGACCACATGGCTCCTGCAGCCCAGTGAGGGGCTGGGGAATAGAGTACAGGACCAGACAGGTCCAAGGGTCTGAGGCCTGTAGTGGGACTGGAAGGGTGCAGCAGCCCAGCAAGGGGCAGGGAATAGACTGCAAGACCAGATGGGTCCAAGGATCTGGAGAGTGGCTGGGAATGTGGAGAACTAAAAGGGTCCAGGACAAGGGACCAGAAGGGGCTGGCAGCCTGGAGAGGGGCCAGGAGGGAGACCAGGGGCCTGATAGCTCAGGGAGTGGCTGTGCAAGACCGAGAGGTCTGAGAGCCCAGAGGAGCTGGAGGAGAGACCGAGGGGTCTGACAACCAGAGTAGGGTTGAGAGGAAGACCAAGGGGTCTGGTAGCCCAGGAAGGGGCTGTACGGAGATACTGAGAGGTCTAAGGCCAGGGGCTGAGAAGGGCCTTCCAACCCTTTGGCCTACAGAAGGGCTGCATCTACAAGTGGTAAAATATCTGTAAGGATGCCATGTGTGAGGCATGGAGCATGGTGTAGGGTTGGTATGGAGCCATGCAATTGGCCCATAAGGCCAGGACCACAATCTGGGTGGTCACTACAATAAGACCAGGACAGCCTCCTGCACTCTGTATAACAACTAATGTCAAGGTATGACAGGAAAGAGCTAGGCAGACACCCTAATCTGTGTGCAATCTCAAAAAAAAGTTTGGGGTACCCTGTGACACTATGAACTGCTATTTCACAGGTGGTAGAAGACAGCAGACAAAACCAGTAAGGGGACTATCCAGCAAGCACTTCATGCAATTTTAACCAACTACTAACTGTGGAGAATTCTAGCTCACTGAATCAGTCCTGTCAGGAAACCAAGCACATCCTTCTTTTCAACCAATATGTGATGCACCCAGAAGATTTTTAATTTTAAAATGCACACCCATGATTTACAGCTTCACTGGTGAATGGTAATGGGTCAATATACCCTAGACATAAGTCCTCCAAGGAATATGTTTATGGCAGGACCAGGCAATGTGAGTTGTTTCCTCACCAAAGTTCCTTCCTCAAAGGAGCGGATGGTTCAAGCTCCAGACTCAGCATCCTATCTTGGGTTTTAGTCATTGATCAGGCTGCAAAAGAAAAGAGAATCTAGCCATGATGACTTGAGTGATGGTGTCCTCTCAATCAGTGAGGGGATAAAGAGCATAAAAACTGCAGGAACGAACACCCAGGAAACAATGCAGGCAGACGTTGAGTTAGACCCATTGGTCTCTCTCGGTCTCATTATTGCTTTTGATCACCATCCAGCTAAATTGCTAGTTTATTTTTGTCTGCTAGTTCTCTCAGAATTGGGCTCAAGGAGAAAGCCCTGTGGATGGATTATGTCTAAACCAGTGGTTCTCAATTTTTTTCAGACTCAAGTCACCCCTTAGAAAATGCCAGCTCTTCGTTTTCACTCTTTGTTTACCTACAGAAAAATAAGTTTTCTGTTGCAAAGAACTCAGAAAGACCACAACTATGGATTCTACTTGAAATCCATGGATTTATGTCATGAATCATATTTGCACCTAACAGTGCTAATGTTGTGTGGCACCCTTGCAAAGATACCAAGGCACCCAGAGTGCTGTGGCATCCTGGTTGAGAATCATTGCTCTAAAAGCATTAGCTGGTCAGAGAATGTTAAACCCAGTTTGCATAATAAACCACATGCTTCCCTTGTATGAGTAAGAACACAAATGCCCTCATTAAGCTTAGATGCCACTTTTTTAGCCTGATGCCACCAGGATTATAGCAATGAAGACTGAAGTACTTTTTTTTTTTTTAAACTGTCGACGTAAGATGTCATTTCCTCCCCTAAGTCCTGACAAAATGACCCATCCAATGCAGGTAGCTTCTCTATGCTCCAGCTCCGCTCTAAATGGAGCACTTCTGTGGAGGAAGGGGAGGGATCACTGGTTAGATGATCAGCCCAGACCCATGTTCCAATCCTTGTTCCACCACAAACTTCCTTCATGGTCTTGGGCAAGTCTCTTTTGCTGATCTATCTTTAACATAAGGGTGACAGGATTTTCCTGCCTCACAGGAGTGTTGTGAGTATGCAGTGGAATGGGATTGGGACTACAGGACAAAGAGCAGTAGTGAGGGAAGATGTACATGCATTAATGATTGTGAGAGGCTCAGATTCTGGGGCCATATCTCTATCTTGGCTAGATAGGAAGTGAAAGGGCTTCTGCTCCCATGCCCTGGTTAGTCTTTGGTCTCTCATCTAAGGATACCAGCTGGCGTAAGTGGTGGTGGCAGCTATGTGTGAAGTGGAGATACCTGCCCTGGAAGAACTAGACTGAGGTTCACCAGCTCATGTCATGCACAGTTTCCTGAAACTAGGGCCGTTTACACGTGAAGGGAAAGCCAAACACTCAAGTCCGACTGTTGAACCAGACTTACAATGACTGGTTTTCATTTATGATTGAAATACATGGATGAAATACATAACAATGATCATTCTGACAACTATTTTTGTTCATGCAAAAAAATGCTGTGTCTTCAAGTAAAACTTCTATTGCAACAGAAATGGCAATGGTCAGAAGTTAAATCCATTTCCAAAAACATTACTGATCTTCAAGAGTCACCACTATTTAAAGGAAGACAGAGATGGATTCTCAATAGTCATGAATCATCCTAGCTTTGCAGCCCTGCATGGAGTTGCGATAATTTGTCAGCTTAGGGTTTGCCTCACAGCCTCAGCTCTAAAAGGGCTCCATACTTGGAAACAATCACTGTTAGCTTCACTTCAGAAAAAGCCAAGAGAAGCCATAAGGACCTCACAAAAATTAGCACATTTCATAAACAGGTGTCAGACAATAAAAGGCTGCACTACATGCCGTGTAATGCGGGTGTACTGAGGCTATAAAATAAATGTCAACATTTCTCAGGCAAACACAAGTGTGAAAGGAAGTGGGGCGGGAAGCAAAGGTAATTAGGAACACAAAGCAGAGCCTTTTACTTTACTGGATCCAAGGAGACTAAAAGTCACAGCCATGAACTAGCTGCATGGTGGCCTATACAAAAGGACTTGATAGGCCTCATTCACAAGGCTCTACAGGAGCCTCACGGAAGTGCTGCTGGCAGAGAGGTCAAGAGCTGAATGAGCCAGAGCCTGAGCTGTGGTTTGGGTCTCTAAGAGCGTGTATGAGGTCCACTGCAGGGCAAGTGTGAAGGAAGTTTATATTGCCACTGTCTATGTGGCTGTAGCCTATTGAAAGAGAAAAGGCTTCTGTCTCAGGGGAACTGGAAGAGGCTAATCTACCACTTCAAGGGCCTGCAGCCAGCCAGCCCATTCAATTATCAGAGCTAACTGAAAAGGTGTTAGGCTATAAAAAAGGCTGAGAGTGCTGCATTGTTGGAGTGACAGGAGGGAGATGGGCTCCTGTGGCTATCCCTAAAGCAGAGAGGTGTGTTACTCTGGGAGCTTGTACCTGAATTAACGCACTGTTCTTGAGGGAAGATCCTGAAAGAGATCTGGGTTTGATGTTTTACCTACCTTGAGCTGGGGAAATTGGCCAGCAGCCCCAAGAATGATCCATCTAAAACCTTCTACTAGTACTGCATTTATGTATTAAACAAAATCTCAAAATCCTGAGTTCTAACAACAGTTGAGGGTTTCACCAAATTAAAATATTCCTGTGAAATGCGATGCAACATTTAATCACAGCTAAAAATATTCCTGTTACTCTACTGAAGGGCTTGATTAATAATCCACATCACATTATGCCTCTCATTCTTGCACTCTAAAATGCTCTAGATCTAGGAATGGCAGTTGACTAAATTGCCTTTAAATCACAAATTTGTTTGAAAACTAGGTTCTGCCATAGAAACTATTAGCTCAAAGTCTATTTCTTATAGGGATGTCAAATGCAAATGCTTGTTAACCTCTTGGTCATTGTAAAAGCCCAGCTCTCCTGTGAATCAAAACTCCCAAGGATTCTTCTGTTATAAAGTACAACATTAAATGCTCTTTTACAGATAAAAAGTATCAGAGCTTACTTCATAATCAATGACTGAATTTTCACTGTTATTTTCTTTGTGTTTTCAAAATTGTGGCATTCTTTTTCCTACGTTAGATTTTTTTTTTAAAAATATAGTCTTCGCGATGCAACAGTGCTACTAAAACCACAGTTCAGCTGCTCAGCACTATCATCTTCATCTGCACTGTGCTAGAGCCAGGGGCTCAGCTCATGGCTCGGGGCCCATTGAGCCAGGCAAGGTGTAAACACACTGCCACAAGATGGTGCCCTTCTTCAACATGCTTATAATCCAAATGTTAAATGACAGATAAAGCGATGGATGAAACAAACAAATTGGGGGAGTGCCAGGAAACAGAGAGATGATTAGAAACAGGATATTTAGTCGTGCTCACAGCACATAAAGCTACCAAATCCAGACAGTTTTCCCTCTACCTACATTTTGCCTCCTGCCAGCCACTACTTTCCTTGACTCCTCCTACACTGGATATTCCCCGTGTTACCCACACTGTCTAGAATCTCCTTCCAGTTCCAGCCCATATCATTCTCTTCCTTCAGACCCCTTAAGTCACATGCCGTTTTTATTTCCTTCCCACCTCACTCCTGATGTGCTTTTACAACCTTCCCCTAGGAGCAGAATACACTGACATTTTAACACTGAATACAGCATGGAATCAAAAGATGTAGAAAAAACCAACATCTTGTGACCGTTTCACAGACCCCCCTTGCAGCAGACATGTAGATGGTTCTGAAGAAATGCTTAATAACAAACAGGCAAGTCTTGGAGACCAATTATACTCCAATTTGTTATTTTTTATAAACCTTTCAAGCTTTTCTTTTGGCTGGAATAGCACCACAGTGATGGTTCCCCCCCCCCCTTTTCTGATTTAAAAATAAGATTTTTTTTCCTTCTATAAAGGCATGCATCAGTCAGATGTAGTCGCTGCACCAAGACTATTCTTCCACAATATGAAAGTACTTTGATAACCCCAGGAACAATGTTTGAACAGTAGCGTTTTTTTTTCTGACCAGGTAAAATATTTGTCAGTGTGGGTACCATGTTCTTCTGTGACACTAAATGCTCTAAAAACTTCCTTGCTGTTAGCTTCCCAAAGGGAAACATTATCATGTTCCCCTGAAGTATTGAACAGTAGGGACTGTTACATTTCTTTGGATAAAATGATTCCAGCTGAGAGTCTTGCCCTAGGATACCCACCTCCCACTGACTAAAGCAGCATTTCTCAACCGATTGGTCATGACCCAAAAGTGGGTAGCAAGAATATATGAAAGAGTCGCAAACAAACTTCAAAAATGGATTCTCCTTTAAAGGAGAAAAGCGTGGGAAACCGTGGCTTTTCCCTTGCAAGCTGGCAGCGTTCCAGCCTGAGGGGCTGCTGGGGGCTCCCCGTGCCCGACACCCCTTCCTCCCCGCCCCACACACCCCCCTGCCTCGCACAGGGAGGGGCTGGGGCCTGAGGGCAGCGGGTTGGAAGTGAGGGGCACTGGGTCGAGCCTGGCCATCAATATCTACAAATGGGTCCTGGTACAAAAAAGGTTGGGAGCCACTGGACTAAAGGAATGGAGGGCACCCAGGACTAGGTCTTCTCAAGGCTTGGGTCCAAAGCCGTCTATGGAAAGCAAATACCTGGTTGCCGAATTGGCGAGGCATGCATACTTTGTCCAGCTGTGACCATTTTTTCAGTTTGCCTAGATCTCAGGATGCTCAGGTCATTTTAATGCTATCGTAAACTGGAGCTGTGGCTGGTGACCATCATCTTCAGTGTAGACCTGCAGCCTGTGGCTCCAAGAAAAAGCTGCTTCACCTGAAGAGGAGCTCACATGCTGCGCTCTCCCTGCAGGCTCCACCTCTTCTTTCAAGGGGCAAGCAACCAAGGACCAAACTCTCCCGTTAGTGCTCTCACTACGTCTCAGATAACAGAAATCCACGGTACCAACCGACCTTCCTTACAGAGATGTCATCTTGGACGGGCGTTTCTACAGGACTTTTCTGTGCTACTGTTGTCTGCAGGGGAATGCTTCTCTGATAAAGCAATATATGGAGATCTTCAGAGGGAAAGGAAACACACTGCTGTTGTGGCTGAGGGAGACTAACATCCCCCATGCAACACATGGAGCATAGGTAGCCTGAGCCAGCAAGTAATGAACACACTCGGCATTTCGAACAGCACAAATCTGGTTTAGGAGATGCATTAATTCCACAGTTGCAGTTCTATTTATAGCTCTAACGAGGTTCTTAGCTGTCCCCTTTGGACTGCATCTGACCAGGGATACAAAGCCACCCCAGACAAGCCAACTAGACGCAAGGCAGCTAGGAATTTGACTGGAAATCTCTGAAATCACAGAAGCTGCCGGGAAGCGGGGATGGCAAGGGGGGAACGACCCCCACCGGAGAAGAGAAATCCCCGAATGCTGGCACTCCCGGGGGCGAGCGGCACTGCTCCACGGGCACGCTGGCAACCCCCGGGGAGAGCCGCAGGGCCAAGGGAGATGCCCTCGGGGAAGCAAAGGTGTCTTTCATCCCCGGCCTAGGAGCGCGGTCACTGGCCAGGCCCGGGCACCTCCCGGCCCGAGGGGAGGGGCAGGGCAGGGCAGGGGCAGCTCCTACAAGTGGGAGACGGCGGGCCTGCGGGAGCCCCTGCGGCGCTGGCGGGCGGGATGCGGGTGGCCGGTGCCAGCCCGACCTCCCCTCCCTTGCAAAGTTACGGCCACTAGCGCGGGG
>NW_017729029.1:43694156-43697666 GCF_001723915.1 Gavialis gangeticus
CCGCCCGCCGCGCCGCCCCCGCGGGCTGGGGCAGAAGGAGAAGGGCAAGGGCGAGCCTCCCTCCGCCCTGCCTCGTGCAAGAGCCAGCCCTCCTCCTCCTCCTCCTCCTCCTCGCACTGCCCCTCGCAGACCCGGCTTTGCCTGGGCCTTTCTGCCCTCTCCGCCACAGACCCTGCCCGCCGGGGGCCTCCTGGCAGGCCATGCTCCTGGCTGCCCGGGGTGACACTTCAGAGGAGTTTGTGAAGCGCACAGGTGCCCTGGGCTGGAGGAGGGAATGGGGCACTTGCCCCCACTTTGACTCCTGCTCCGCCCAAAATTTAAAGCCGGGGGCCCCGTGGCTCCTTAAAATCTACCGGGTCCCTTCTGCACTCTTCATGCCACAGGTGTTACCCACCCTCTCTCCTATTTAAGGGTCCGATCTTCCGCCAATGGAGCTAGCCTTTCTTCTGCGATTCTGTGGTCTGCTCCTGATCACCCAGCTCCTATTTCACAGTCTTGCTGACTGTTTTTAAATCACTCCACTAAAGTTATAGTTGTTGTTGCTTCAGTCTTAAACCCTAGACCGCTAGCATATCAGGATTAGTACAGGTTCAGGTTTCTTTTCACCTGGAAAAATACATATATTGTGTTATCATGGATGATGCATCATACCCTCTACACCCCTTTTTTTCAGACTCCTAGATCTGCCCATGGAAAAACCGGATGGACGGACAGACAGCTCCATTCATGGGCGATAGGAAAATGCTACCTTGGCCAGCTCCATACCTCACAGTGCTATGTGGGTTAGGAGGATAGAAAATATTATATCCAGAACCTTTGTAGAGTCACAGGCTCAGGGTTGGAAAGTACCTTAAGAGTAACCTAGTCCAACCCCCCACAGGGTTTCAGGATGCACTGTTTTTATACCGCTCCACAGAAATGCATATGCAGCCTTTTCTTGAAACCTCCAGTGAAGGGGTTTCTACAGCTTCCCCGGGCAGCTTTTTCCACGACCCTATTGTTCAGATGGTCCTTTTGCTGTTACAGCATTTAAGGAGGTGATTTTAACTAGAGCAGCAGAAGAATTCCTTTTGCAGGTATAAGCTGTTTTTCCACTCCAGGGATTTATCAATGCTACGCAATAAACGCTTTTTGTAGTGTAGACTTGCCCTTACAAGAGATAATCACACAGCCCACTGCTTGATGGTACCATTCAACAATGTAACGAAGGCTCAGGTAGCCAGACTTTATCAGCAGAATCACTACTGCTTCTCTCAGCCCCACCTTTGGCATCAAATCCATCCATTCATTAGGTTAATCTGTGTTCCCATCACAGTTCAAGCAGTCCTGAATGTAGCTCTCAACAGGCATTTTTTTTTCCATTTCTGCATCTGTGTAGAGAAATGATGAGGTCAATAAAGCAAAGGCTTTAGGAAAAAAATATTGATCCCATGTTTATAAAACTGAATGTGCAGTTTCCAGCAGCAGGAAATGATGTTCACTATGGTGTCATTCCCCCTAAGCCACCAAAGCATGAAGTAAGAGCCTTATGGCTTAAATGACACCAGTGAAAATACCAGCTCGTCATTATCTGCTCCTATTGATGGAATCTATTCTGTTCTGTCCAGTTGAAGGTAACTCACCATTGACGTGCTTCTGTGAGCTTTTCCCCTGGATGGTATCAGACTCACCCCCTGACTGTCTCAAGGCATCATAGAAAGCTAATGGCTGGATTTCTCACACTAGCATAACTCATTGCTGTCCCTTCCTTCCTCCCTATGTCCTGCAGTCTAATGACCCAAAGGAGTCAGACAGGCTTTGTATTCTTGTATCTCCATCATGGTCTGTCTTGCAATTCAGCACATCACATCTTTAGATTTTTATCTAACTTTTTTTTGCGCAACATGCTTCTTGATTTACTCACTGCCCTTTGCCAGGCTGGAGAGCATGGTCTTTATACGGTGGTTGTCCTTCATCTGGCAGATGTGTCAAACAGCTGGAATCTCTTCCTAATTACCACATGGACAACTGGCTCTTTTAGCCCAGTCTTTTTCTGATTATATGTTCTAGCCAGCTGACCTCAAGCAGGTTGAGTGACCACCTGGAACTTTTAACTTCAAAGGCCAGGACTCTTTATGTAGCATCCTGCTACAAGATCTAGATCTTCATCGCACAGAGCACATCAAAAACATGCACATCTGGGGCATCCCAATCTTTTGTGACTAGAGTGGTTCCTCTGTCTCCACATAGCCTGCAAATCACCCAGAGCCACTTGCACCAATCTTATTCTTACTATGATCTACTTAGAGTTGTCTTTGTCCCATGTGAAGAGGTTTTCTACACAGATGCATCTATTCACAAGGTTCACCTTGCTGCCACCTTTTTAATATCTTCTTATTGCCAGACCCAGACCTGGACAAAGTAGGAAGAAAACAAAAGAGGGGAGATAAGCACCATCCTAGCTAATTAAGCCAAGGAACCTAGTCATGAAAAGTACTCAGAGAAAGGTCTTTACTCTTCTAATTGTGGTGTTATTTTCACAGTGTACACACCTTATCCTGCTTCCATTTTTTTCCTGGGGAATTTTCTGTGAACTGTAAATGTAGCAAGATTAGGATTTAGGGAAGCTAGAATCAGCTGCCCTGCATTAAAATTGTGTTCTTTTGTCTTGTGTGTACACTTAATTCCCATTAACATTACAGGAAGTTGCCAAAGTTCCTGTTGGGGGAATCAGACACTTAATTTTGTTGCTAATATGTAGAAATAAAATTATTATTACCTCTAACTTGCATTTGAAGTTGTATTTTAACACTGATCATGTGTTCAGAGCTGTATAAGACACAGAAGACAACATGGTACTCCCTGAAGATGCTCACAATCTAGGATCCAGAGCCTGACAAGAGTTTAGCCTAGTCATCTATGCTTTTCTCTTGCAAAAGAATCCACACACACAAATTCCTCTGTTCCTATGGTGATCCATTGACTTACATTCCAAATAGGCATATGTGGCAGACCAGATGGGTGAGCAAATCCTTTTGAAGATGAAGACCATCACTTACTTTCACACAGAATCCTTCTGATGGTAGCTGTGGCAATATGTGCTGGCATAGGCTTTGTGGGATTAGACCTCAGTAATGTAATTCCTTGATAATTATAGTCTTATGCACAATGCATATAGCACACAATTGATCATATACTTATATACATCATATACATATATCATACTGTCTCTCACCCCATTCTCATTAGGAAGCTGGGGGACTGTGGCGTAGACACCCATACAGTCCAATGGGTCGCCAACTGGTTAGAGAGTCGCACGCAGAGGGTGGTAGTGGATGGGTCCTTCTCGACCTGGAAGGACGTGGGAAGTGGGGTCCCACAGGGCTCGGTCCTTGGGCCTGCACTGTTCAATATCTTCATCAGTGATTTGGACGAGGGGGTGCAAAGCACCCTGTTCAAGTTTTCTGATGACACTAAGATGTGGGGGGTGTGGGCACAACTGAGGGGAGCAACAGGCTACAGTTAGACCTA
>NW_017729029.1:43697887-43700424 GCF_001723915.1 Gavialis gangeticus
GCAGGGGGTCGGACTAGATGATCTGCTCAGGTCCCTTCCGACCCTAGAAATGATGAAACTATGAAACTATATACGATTTATAGGTATAATATACTATAGATGAGTTTACAGAAACCTAATGATTTGTGGGCACTTATGCCTTCTGAATCCAAACTGCAAAATGAAGGCCAACGGCAGATGCAGGAAATTATTTTAAATCTTCTCTTGGCAGACGGGGTCAGGGATTGCGGAGTTATTTTCACTTTATTCAAATCATTTAACCACACATGCAAGTAACGCTTACAAAATGTTTAATAAATCCTATGTCCTGCCATGCTGGGAGATTCAGGGGAGTAGGGTTTTGCTCTAAATGCTGGTATGGTCAACAGGGGAGTTTTCTAGATTATTTTTATGAAGCATTATGTATCATTCTGTTTATCTTGTGCTACTTCTTACCTTAGCTCAAGGGATTAACTTCTTTCCAGAAGCACTTGTTGCTTGTGAAGACCAGGCAATCAATGGACAATTATATGTGTCCTGTAGCCATGAGTGGACCATGATTTGAATACATCTAAATGGGCAAGGCAACGGTTATGCTAAAGGAAATGGCCGAACCAGAAAAGCTGATCCTACCAAGCACCTTGGTTACCAAGCAACCAAATAGGTAAGGCTGCTCAGGAGTCATCTGGCACAGTGTTACTTTAGGGATCTCCCCAGCTGTGTTAAAAGGTATTTGGGTAGGAGGGTAGAAGGATTTTGACTTCCAGAGGGAGTGGCTTTAATTCTTTGAGGATTACTGAAGCCCAGAAATGCTAAAGAGTGAGAAGGTAGCTGTGACTTAGAAATGCACGCAAATGCTCTCATTGCTTTGTCTAGGTCTGTATGCTTCTTGTGTTAGCAAGAGCGAAGGGTGATTAGTTTGATGAACTCTTGAGAAAGTCTGTAGATCTGTTTACTTCAAGTAGCCTTTACCCCTGCAGGTGTAAGCAATAAGCCCTCAGTGCCCACAAGTCTGAGTTCTGGAAAAGGGTATGCTGAAGACACTGGGGTGCTGAGAGGCTAGTGCTTGTCCCAGGAACATGGGGTATCTGAGCTTCAAGGTCATGTTTCCATAAAGGGGTACCAAACAGAAAATGTGCACCAGCAAGATAGACCAGGCCTGGGCTGGAGCCTGCTGAGGTGCTGGGATGCTTAGAGCACATAGGTGTTGAGGCCCATATGCAGTGGCCTGATGAGTGTCCAGAAAAAGAAGTTCTACCAGGATTGAGTGACAGTTGTACAAATTTCCTTCTATCTCTTACCCAGCAAGAAATTACAGTCTCAGTGGTGGTGCTGTACTTCGAGCCAAGCTCTTGGATCTCTTTACTAGTGCTGGACAGTTGATGTTGCAAAGCACTGCTGCTCTGCAAGAGTTTCCTGTGAGACCAAATGGGAAGAGGATGACTGCAAAGCAGGAGAAGGAACAACACTGAAAGGGAAAAAACTTCCCAGAAAAGAGAAATAAAACTTTGGATGTGGATTTATCCTCTTCCCCAGAACGAAATAATACAAGTTTCACAATTTCTGCCCATGACATACTCCCAAAGAAATTGTCCAGCTGTAGAGCCGCTCAACAACAGTTAGAGACCCTGTAGATCATTCTTATGCCCTATGTGGGATGATGCTTCTAGAGAAGAAAAGAGATGTGGGGTGAATTGGGGCAAAACAGGATGCTCCCCCCCACTGCTTCATGCTCCCTTCTTCAATAGTAATGACAGCTGTATCATTCAACAATTCATCTCATCTATGGTATCACCTTCTAGCCATGGTATTTTAAATGGCCTCTACTGCTATAGTATTTGAGCAGCTGCCAGTGTATTTGTCTCCAAGAAGTCTGTGGTGGGGTAGGGAATCATACATGGACTCAAGAGATCCAAGTTTAACACCCTAAATGCTGTATTGTCCTTTCACTAGTATTTGGTTGGTTGCTGTGTATTGTTATTTAAAAGGTTTGTCTTGGCCCTTGCTGCATGTGCTTTGAGCAATTCAGAAGCCTTTGCAACAGTTGCAGCAGATCTTCATAAGAGGTGTGGTAGCTTTCATTACAAAGCACTGTGCTGTCCATCTGATATCCCAACCACATGGCTGAGCAGAGAAAAGGAACAGACTTATGTATGGGAAGATGGAGCTCAAACAGCACAGTCAGATGAGAATGGTAATTAATTAAATTCTCTAAATTCTCCACCTGTAGCAGCCCTTTATGCTTGCTATAAGGTATCCTCTGTCAAGAATGCCTAAAACCATCCCTACACAGACCTCCAAGTCAGGAGAAACTAACTGCTAATCCATCTCTGAGAATGACACTAGTCTATGGAATATATATATGTACAGTAATAGGATGTTTTTATGTGAAAAGTTCAAAGTGCTGACAAATTTTAATTATCAAAATGTCATCACTTCTCTGTGAAGTAGACTAAGATGGAGAAATGAGATACAGACCACTGTAATCCCACCCCATCCTCATTAAAAAATTGGGCGACTGTGGCATTGATGCCTACACAGTCAGATGGATTGCAGAT
>NW_017729029.1:43701259-43709229 GCF_001723915.1 Gavialis gangeticus
GCTGGGATCATTTGAGCCCAGTTTTTTTCCTGCCTTGGCAGGGGGTCGGACTTGAAGATCTATAAGGTCCCTTCCGACCCAACTTCTATGATTCTATGAAATGACCTACTACTTCCTGCTCTAGCTACTGGACAACAGTGATTCCAGTTGGGGTCATGTATTTATTACCTATTGACTTTTTTCTATGTCCAGTGGTAACCCCTAATATTGAAATATTGGCCAAGGGGTCCTGTGTTGGCCAAAGAAATAGACTAGATAACTTGATAGAGCTTTGTACTCTTGATCTTCAAATCTATGATCTTTAAAAACTTTAAAAACTGCTGAGTTACAACCCAACTGTTTTGCATAGGGTTTGTATAACTAAGGGTGATTTCCTTTCAGTTCAGTCAATAAACTGAAAATTGGCTGTAAACAAGACACTAGTCTAAAACAGGATATTTGCTTTCTAGATGTACAGGCCACCGATGAAATGACTGATGACAGTGAAGGTGAAGAGAATACAAATGTTTGCAGTCTTGATTACAATCAGAAGCCGACACAATGATTGTCAGAGTCATTCTGTATTCTGAAATACCTCCACCAAGTGTTGATTAGCTCCTCCACTATAAACAAACTCCATCAAGGAGGGGAAAAATCTCAAGCATCTATCATTATCAAACACCGGGGTACAGCAAGGGGTACAGCAAAGGTGTAGCTAAGTCGGAAAAGTGGTCATGATTAGATCAAAGCTAATGTAGCCAAAAGCATTAACGATTATCACATCCCTTTTATAAAAGATAGACCTAATTCTTATAGGACCTCTGCTGGCTGTGATCAGCACAGGTTGAGTGTTCTCCACATGAAATGTTATTTCCTTTGATTGTTTCTATGTTGACTGCCCTTTAATTTCTTCAGGTGATTTCATCTTTGAATCTAATGTGACAAAAACCACTCTCCCACCAGTTCCAGGCACAACCCTTTATCCTGGCCATGTGGAATTTTGTGCTGCTGCATGATTAGCATTTATAGTTATTCAGACAAGAAAATGGAAGAACAATTACAAGCTGATTGCCACAGGGGCAAGTAACAAGTTTCTCTGTTATGCACAGAATTATACATTTAGCTAAATACATTGTGCAGGGTTTTTTATACCTTCATGTGAAGCATAAGGATTTATGACTGCCAGAGGTAGGATGGTGGACTGGAAGGATTAATGCCTGACCTTTGTGCATAAGAAATATTTTAGGACAAAACAGGTCTTGCTATATGAAGTAATGCTTTGTGGATATTTATTTTATAAAAACCCCTTTCACTCGAATTACAAAGATGGTCATATGCCCATTCGGGGCTGTTCTTTATTTCAAGTCTCTTCCACTGGCCTCTGCCCTATGCCTCTAACATACAAGCAACAGTGGATGTCTTGTTTTTTATTGCCATGGAAAATACAGACATAATGGTACTGCAGATGGACAGAGCAGAATGCATTAAGAGCCACTGGACATCTGAGGAAATTCCAACGGTGGGATGCACTTGGGGAACTAGTGGAATTTATAAAAGAATATTTTTGACCTTTGCTTTATTCTGGCTGCATTCATCCATGTGAGTTTTCCACCTGAAATGGTGGAAACCTCATGAAATGATCTGTTTTTTGCAAGTTCTGCTACTGAGGGCCAAAATTCTCACTCAGGTGGCTATGCTTACTGACTGTGCTGCATGTAGCAATATGTCTTTCCTGCCTTTCTGAGATTCTACTACAGACAGTGCCTTTAATTTGTGAATGCAGACGCAGACGTATGAGGAAAAACACAATCATATGGTCCTTGAAGGCTTTATTCTCGTTCAATTTTGTTTGGCAAATCTGAAGTAAAAGCTATTCAGCATAAAAGCATGGGGCCAGGATTTCATATAGAAAGCAAGAATGATTTTGGCCTCCTCCTAACTTGATCCAATAAAGATGTCTCTCCAGGTTTGGGATTGAAAAATAAGGTAAACTAACACTAGAGTTGGGTTTAGATCCAGAGCCCCAAGTATAGCCATTCTCCATGTACCTCAGAACTAGTATAGTTTATGTAACAGCTTCTAATTTGAGTCTGCCATTAATTATAATAAGAACTTTATTAAGGAATCTCATAATAAAAAAGCTACCCCCTAATATGTACAGTGACCTGTACATGGACATACGAACAGCATATTCAGGAAATGGATAGAGTGCTATGAAGTTACTTTGACAAGTGAGCTTTCACAGGCTTTCTTTGTATTCTAAATGGTGTAGAGACCCCATCAAGCCCCTGAGTGTTTTCGGAAGGAGACTGACTCCTTTTCTTTCTTTTTTATTTCTGCTGTAGATCAACAGATGTTCTTCCATAGGTAATGTTGTATATGTACATATACATACAAGTTCGATGCCAAATTCATCCCAGGTGTAACACTATGCACAGGTTATAAATATAGTCCAGTGGTTTGATCCTGACCTCACTGCTTCTGTCTTGCACCAGGACTCTCCTATTGACCTCAGTGATGTCCTGTAATCTATTGACATGAATAAGAAGAGAACTGTAGCCTTAAAGAGGCTGGCATGCTGTGGCCTTCTGTGAAGTGGGACAGTGGGCTCGATCCTTCTGTATACCAGCACAGTCTGGGAGACGCACTAAAATAGGTGACTGTACTTGGATAGCCATCACTGAGAGGCTGTTGTATTGTATTTGAGCAGTAGTAATGCCCCCTAGCCAGGGGTGCTGCTGCACACATGGGAGCACGCATCTCTTCTTTCATTACAATCTATCAAGCTTTCATCAATCTCTGCACATAACAGCACTTTGGCAATGTCACCATCAGTAACAGTGAAATGAATTGCTAAGCCATACCACTGACTGACTTTGCCACACACCTTCTCTGCTTCACCTGCATTCTTCCTACTCATTCCTCTTCCCTGGATTTTTTCCACGACTACGGAGCAGCTTGAAAATAAAACCAGTGGGTGTTTGATCAGCCTGTCAGCAGAAAAATATTTTCTTGTTTTCCTGGATTTGCTTTGACAGAATTCACACTTTGTACATGTACTTCCTGCAAGCATTCCTACCCTCTTCTCCACCTGACTGGCATGAAGTAAGCCTTTACGTTTAAAATATTCCTATAAAATAAATGTCTTCATTTAAATTAATTCTTCCATGAGCACGAAGCCCAGAAATGTGACTCAAAAATGTGCAGTCATCCAGTTGGGGAGCAAAAACAATACCACATGACTTCAGTTACCAACCATACTTGGTTGTCAAGCAACATCCACACTGAATATTTGGGAGAAAATTGCAATGTGTCCATGAAGAGAGACAAATAAATTATTCCTGTGCTTGTTCAGCTTTTCTTGCTAGACAGGAAGCCAGTCATTAGGGGCTGTTAAGATTGCAGGCCTTTGTTCAAAAGCAGTAGGACCTATTTATGTTCATTTCCATCCACATTGGAATTAAGTGAGCAGCAGAGCTAAGTGCAGAGAGGCCAGCCCCTTTCAGAATCTATTTTGCCACATTTCTGAAACCAAAGAGGATTAAAAAAAAGGGCAGCTTAAAAAAAAAGCCCCGCCTTTCCCATAGGATATTAACCCCATGTCACAGCATCAGTCTCCATTTTAATAAAGGACCCTCAGACATTTATCATAAGGAGTTTCTGTAGTGAGTACCTGAAGGATGGCTTGACTTGATCAGTTAGATTGACTTGTCACATAGATAAAAGGAGGGAAAGAATGATACATGGGAGGAAGGGAAAAAAAGGTGAGTGCTGCAAGGCAGCAAAAAGAGGTCAGTGAAGCTGGAGACATACATGAGTGTGTTACAGCACTTCGGCTCTTTTTCATGCCATGGCTTAGAGGCTGTGTGTTAGAGGCTAGGCAGAATCTGTGTGAATCATAGGGAGTCAAACTGCTGTTAGCATTTTATCTTCTGCTTCAAAATCCTTTAGCACCTGGAATCACAAATGCAAATGAGGCCAAGATTGATGAGGAAGAGTAAGCTAGTCAGGTAACCCTGCTTCATCTTTCTCTAGCAGAAAAGCAGGCTCCTGACTGTGTTTTGTCCCCAGTTCTGTGTAAATTGTTACAAGACCTGGCTGGTGGATTTTTAGCTTTGCCTTAGGGCTTTTTGAAACTGCCTATCTCATCCAGGCTTGTGACTGCAATGGAAAAAGAGGATTGTGCAGGTTTGACCCTGCATCATCTAGCCCTATAAAAAGAGGAATAACAGCTGATCCTTGTCTATGTGAGCTTCCAGTCAGGGAAGCCTATGCTTACTTCTAAGCATCATCTTTAGTCTCCTAGTCCTCAATGAAATTCAGGCACGCAGCTACAGTTCATTAGGTGCTGGAGAGCTGTGCTGAGTTAGTTTTGCTTGCTGGCTGAGCAGTAGCTCTGCAGAAAAGGACCTGGGAGTTACAGTGGACAATAAGCTGAATATGAGCCAACAGTGTGTGCTTGCTGGAAAGAAGGCTAGCAGCATACTGAGCTGCATTAGTAGGAGTGTTGCCAGAGATCAAGGGACATGATTGTTCATCTTTATTTGGCATTGGTAAGACCACATCTGGAATACTGTGTCCAGTTTTGGCCCCCCCACTACTGAAGGATGTGGACAAACTAGATAGAGTTCAGCAGAGGGCAATGAAAATAGTTAGTGTGCCTGGGGCACATGACTTAGGAGGAGAGGTTGAGGGAACTGGGCTTATTTAGTCTGGAGAAGAGAAGACTGAGGGAGGATTTAAGAGCAGCCTTCAACTACCTGAAGAGTGGTTCTAAAAAGGATGGAGCTGGACTGTTCTCAGTGGTGGCAGATGGGAGAACAAGGAACAGGAACAATGATCTTAAGTTGCAGCAAGGGAAGTTTGGGTTAGATATTAGGAAAAACTTTCTCACTCGGAGGGTAGTAAAGCACTGGAACACGTTACCCAGAGAGGTGGTGAAATCTCCATCCTTGGAGGTTTTCAAGACCTGGCTAGACAGAGCCTTGGGTCGGATGATCTAGCTGGGGATGGCTTTGAGCAGGGGGCTGCACTAGATGACCTCCTAGGGTCCCTTCTAACTCTAATTTTCTATGATTCTATAAACGAAGGCAACAAAACTTGAGCCTTGCCCATTGCTGATGTTAGTAAGACTGCATCAATAGTGAGGTCTGAGTCCTAATTTTTCAGGCAGGGACGCAGCTCTTCTGTCAAGGAAATGAAATTGACCCTTCACACTGGCTTAGGGCTGTGGCCTGATATGGCTTCCGGCCTGGTCAATGAAGGTTTACAGCTAGCCCAAGTGTTCTTGCTGATTTCTAACATTGTGAATACATTTCTAGCCAGGGTCATTAACATCCAGTGCCACTTTTTTCTGGCACAAACCCTAATGAGGCAATGTGGTTGCCTGTGATAATATCACACTGGATTCAGCATGCCAGAGAGGTCACTTCCAACCTTTTGTTCTGATATGGAAGTCTTAACTGCCTGTCTATGTTCCCTTTAATGATGAAGATTTGGTTTTTATGTGTTGCTGTTTGGTACAGATGCATAATGGGTGCTTTGGGGGGTGGGGAAACTAAAGATGGGGGGGTTGATTGCATCAGTGGTGTGAACCAGAAGCAGTAACACCAATGTGCATAGTACCAGAAGTGAATTCTTTAGTGATTCCTTTTTACACTAGTATTGCATTCACCCCTCTCCCCTCAGGTTTTACAGAAAAAGTTAAACAGAGCTTTCTTCCACTGAGGACTGTAAATAGCAAGGAAATCAAGGAGCAGAAAAATGCAGCTTTAAAACAGTCCACAGAGTGATTGATTAATAATGTAGCAGGATGTTTATCCATAAGGAATGGCTCTGTCTTTGCTGGAGATCCAGGTGAGGTGCCTTTTGACATTAATTACAGGCCATGTTGCTGTGATGTTCTGTTTATGGGATGAACATTCTTAACTGTACCAATGATCTTTGGCCCATTTGAGAAAGGAAAACTGTTAAGCCACAGATAAGGTTACTGCTTCTCAAAATGAAGTCTTTTATCTAAAAATAGGCACTGCAGTAGAGCAGATAAGGAATAGTAAAAAAAAAAAAATGGAAACTGCCAGTGACAATGCATCAGCTTGTTCATACATAGATCAATAATATAGTCAACTTCTAGATGAAGGTATCCCTGACACATCCCGGGTAGCTGGTGGTAGGTGCTGCATGTCACAGTCAGACCACTTGCTAGAAACCCTTCGCTGACTCCTCTTTCTCTCCTGTGCTCTGACTGACTTGTTCTTTGCAGCAGGAGCTCAGTACTATTTGTCCATCTTAAACCATGTTGTCCGAATACCCTGCATCTGCAAGTCACCAACAAGGGCTTATTATGGCTAAGCTTATAATGCTGGCTTGCCTCCTCTGCCACAGTCAGAGATTTATCAGTAGGCTCATGCAGAAGATTGGCCTGCTGCTCATGGTCATATCTCCCTCTAGTGGCTGAGCCCAGGACCTATAACAGCCTACTACAGTAAAGCCTGCTTAATTCACTTCCAGAAAATTTGGCTGTTGTCCCAATTTCCTGGTGCAGTGCTCTCTGCAGCCGGTGATCAACTCCTGATAAGTGGTCACTGCTGGATAATTCACCATCCTTCATTCCCCTGGGGGTGGTGAATTAGCCAGAGTCTGGAGTGTTTCCTTAAACTTGAAGGTAACTGTTTTGTGTTTCTGGTCTAGCTGGCAGAGCCTGTCACTGCGAAAACAGTGATGCGTATAAGTGGGCCCATAATATGTACATGCACAATATCTGACTCTCTCCTTGGCCCTTTAGTTTCACTGTGTTTTCATTACAGCATGACTCAGAGTGGAATAGGAGGCAAGGCTGTAGCTTCATCACCCTGTGGGTACAATGTCCAGTTGCCTGGATCTCTCTTTCCCTCTCTCTGTCTCCCCATTGTAAGCCTGACCTCTTGGCTACACACCCAGTGCATGCATGTTACACTTGCCTGGGACCATTTGATTTTCTTCCTGTGGAGATGCATGTCCTCAGGGATGGGGGCATGCGACTCCCGCTTTAGCCTGACCCTGTATGTGAGACCCGGCCTGTCTCTGCTGGTCACAGGCACTGACTTTGCACATTCAGTTGTGCACCATGTGCTGGTCAGACTGTGCGGATCAGCACAATATTTTCTACAGAGCATAGGGTGTTTTCCCTGGGCTTATCTTATGTTCGTTGGACTCTGGAACTGAACCCACTCGAGCCAGACCTAAACATGGTCCTTTGCAACTCCTGCTGTACTGGCTGGGATCAACTGGCTTCTGGGTTTGGATTCCTTCCAGTATAAAAGTCAGGTCAAAGATTTTAATTAGAACTGGAGATTCCACTGAGTCCAGTGCTGTGTATTCACAGACAGACTTTAACAGAAGAAATCCCGAGGCTCGCCCCTCCAACCCTTCCGCACCGCTGCAGGACACAGTACCCAGAATACTCAGAACTACCCCAAACCTGCCATAGGAAAAGCACTGCCAATGACCTGCCTCTGAAATGATGTGGAAGCAGCTGGTTGATACCAGTATACTCCAGAAGATCCGAGAAAAATTATTGGTCTCCCGCTGAGGAGAGAACCAGGCCTCTGCCCCATCCTTTCCTTAAGCTGCTTCTTTACCTGTCTCAAATACACACACTGTCCATATCAAATTTTCAGCTGGTCACTATTAATACGCAGCATGCTGCCTAGATCACAGGCAATCATTTGTATTGTTCACAAGGAGTAAGGTGGACGAATGTTTCAGGCACTTGCTTAGAGATAGTAAGGACAGCTGTACCTCACTGCTCCTCTTCTTATTTGTCTTAGAGCTGAGGACAGTCTCTGGAAGTGGGCCTGGCTTCTTGCTGCGTGAATGGAACAGACCACAGGTTCTAATGTTCCCACCCACATACTCCGCTCCATCTGTGCACTTGGAGTTGTAGCTTATTTCACAGACCGCAGAGAAAGCAATAGTTCTATGTATTTATTTTTATGGGCTCATTTATGGGC
>NW_017729029.1:43714229-43717978 GCF_001723915.1 Gavialis gangeticus
CCACTGAGTCCAGTCCTGTGTATTCACAGACAGACTTTAACAGAAGAAATCCCGAGGCTCGCCCCTCCAACCCTTCCGCACCGCTGCAGGACACAGTACCCAGAATACTCAGAACTACCCCAAACCTGCCATAGGAAAAGCACTGCCAATGACCTGCCTCTGAAATGATGTGGAAGCAGCTGGTTGATACCAGTATACTCCAGAAGATCCGAGAAAAATTATTGGTCTCCCGCTGAGGAGAGAACCAGGCCTCTGCCCCATCCTTTCCTTAAGCTGCTTCTTTACCTGTCTCAAATACACACACTGTCCATATCAAATTTTCAGCTGGTCACTATTAATACGCAGCATGCTGCCTAGATCACAGGCAATCATTTGTATTGTTCACAAGGAGTAAGGTGGACGAATGTTTCAGGCACTTGCTTAGAGATAGTAAGGACAGCTGTACCTCACTGCTCCTCTTCTTATTTGTCTTAGAGCTGAGGACAGTCTCTGGAAGTGGGCCTGGCTTCTTGCTGCGTGAATGGAACAGACCACAGGTTCTAATGTTCCCACCCACATACTCCGCTCCATCTGTGCACTTGGAGTTGTAGCTTATTTCACAGACCGCAGAGAAAGCAATAGTTCTATGTATTTATTTTTATGGGCTCATTTATGGGCTGTTCATGCTGGCAGGAAAAGGCAGAGTGCAGAAAAGCTACCTAACCATGGCCAGAAATTTAATAAGAATGGGGCAGCAAGCATTACTTTGGGTAAAATTATACTAGTTCCCTGTCCCTTTCTGCTGTGCCAGTTTCTTTTATGGATGTGGAGTTCAGAGGGATGAATGCTCAGTCACATCAAGGAGAGAGTGAAATATTTCAAAGAAGAATGGGCTGGCTTGGTTTTATTTTCAGATCTCTCAAGGAGAACCATACCACCCGAGTCTGTGATCTCTCAAACTAGGCAGGGTTAGGATTAGTCTCTACTTGAAAGACGGACCTTCAGAGAAATCCCTGAAAATTCAAGTGCTGCTATTTATTCCTCTGGAACAACACCCAAGCAAAGTATTAAAAAGTGTTATGCCACTGGTGTGCTGACTTCCAGATGAGATGTAAGATGGAGGTCCCTTCCACTGACGACAAAGATCTTTTGGCAGTTCATACAGGAGTTAGCTCATGAATCCTGAGTATTCAGGTTCAGATTCCTAGCTCCCATTTTCTTGATTCAGTGGGTAGGTCTACAGTGCAGTCAAGGTATAACTGCAACTTGCATAGACATACCCAAGCTGGATGCACCTGAACTAGCCTCAGTTCAGGGACTGGAAGCAGGGTAGCCACATCCACATGGAGCTCAGCATAGGCTAACTGCCTAGGCATTAACCGAGTTACTCACCTTGGTTTTGCAGCCTGCAGTAAGGTCTATGCTGTAACTACAGTGCTGGCAGTACTGGAGGTAGCTATTTAAAGGAACCTTGGGTATGACTATGGGAAGTGCAGTGTGGATATATTCTGAGTCACTTCCTTGGAAACATCACATGGATTTGCTAGTGCTGACCCTCCATTTGCAAAAAGTTGTACTGGACATTCTTCATCAAGCTTTTGCTTCTTTGTGCTCCTCAGTACTTTCTCCAGATAATGTTCCTGTGGTGTAACAACTACAGGAGTTTGTAGTTTTGTAGATCTCTCCCTTTCCAAAAATAAAAGCGGCAGGAAAAAGTCAATTGATTGGTGCCAGGATTGCACCCAGCATGAGTGAAAAATGTTATATTCAATGCCAGGGAGTGAAGTCTTAGGAGTTTTTTCACAGAGCTGATGCAAGTGAGAAGGGCCCTTCTTGGCACTAGTGTGATTATGACTCAGAATTTGACACCAGCATGGCACCTGTGACAGAGCAGTGTAAACAGTGGTTCAGGCTGTCTTCATAAGAGCTCTGGCCATCTTTTTTACAGACCTACTGAAGTCTTATCTGCTTACCAGCTTCTACCACTGTTGCTATCTCAGAAGCTGCCTTGGTGGTGAATACCAGCTGATCAGTGAAAAGAGCCAACAGAGGCAGTTTTGAGTAACTCATCCTGGAATAGGGTGAAAGGATTCGTCTTCTAATGCTACCTGAGCTCAGATGGCTTTGATTGTCTGGTTACCGTAACTTAGGTACCTGTCTGAAATCAAAAGCAGAAACGTGGTCTTCTATAATCCAGTCAAATGATGCTAGGAAATAATAATTCATCCTCCTATTTCTTCATGGAAAACTTCTGGGGAGGTCTTCTTTGTGGAATGCTCACCCCTGCTACATTTTGAGGGCTACAGGCATGAATAGCAATGTGCTGCCACAGTCCTCCAGTCAAGCTAGAGCCATTTCAAGGGGTCTGGGATTACCAGCCTGCCAGCAAAGGAACGTCTCCTTTCCATTTCCCTGTGACTTCTATTTGTCATTGACCAAGGGAAAAAAAATTATATGGTGCTATGATAATTTGTATCAGCTGAGGATCCACCTTGACACCTTTTTCCAGCTATGAAAGTTAGGTGTCTACATCGATTTTTAAATAAAATTAATTAGATTTCCCTACCTGAGATTGGTAACAACCATATTTCCCATTGAAAACAGTGTGATTCAGCACTCCTGAAAATCAGGCTGTCACTTTTGATGCCTAAGTATGAACATGTTTTCCAGAGGCAAATCGCTGTGCACAACCAGGGAATTTTGGCCTTAATGTTCACTCTTGTAAATGGGGCTTCCAAGTCATTTGTTTTATGCCAACAATATACCTGTCACCTTTTGGTTCCTCTGACTCTGTTCAGCTCATTTGGGATGACAGCAGTCCAGGAAGTCCTCAAAATAACAAAGCAGCATGGGTGAACCTGAAAAATCCCCCATGCAAAGCCAGACTCTTGAACTAACAGCTTCAGACATAGCACAGGTGTGATGATATCCCTCCTTTGTTGAATGAATTTACTTGATCTATGTTAACAAGGTGTGGGCTCCAAAATTTAAGTGGACATTCATCTTTTCTTTTGCCAAATCTATAGTTTGTTTCTAAAACTGCTGACCAAATGAGTCAGCTCCTGTCACGTTTGTCCCTCTTGAGTTACCATCACTGGAAAATATAAAGCCTTAGCCCTTTATCCCAACGTTTAATGTTGCCGCTGTGCACTGTGAAAAGGTCTATGAAGGGCTTCCCTGCCCAAGCAGGGCACTTCCTGATTTTGGATGGGAACAATCCATCCCATTATTGGTTAGCTTGAGGAAATGCCCTTATCTTGGGTGGGAGGGGGGGTATGTGTGTAGATAGATATAGAGAGAAAGAGACATTTTCATAGAAGTATTCTTGTTCTATGTTAATACAGTATGTGTACACACAGATCAGGTATTGATGCATGGGAGTAGCCACTGAGGCATTCACTGGCCAATAGTGCTTGCAAATACTCAAGTCAAATATAGTGTATGCTCACACAAATTAGACAGGAGGTAAAAATGCTGCAGGCATTCAGCCCTGACCATCTGCCTACAGATTATGAGCCAACGTATGACAATAAGGAAAGCTGTCAAGATGCATATCTATAATAATGCCTATATAACATCTGTCCATATAGATAATGCAACTGTGTGTGTATATATGTAGTGTAATTGTATAGGTTCCCAAGATATGCGGTGTTATATCTACATAGAGAAAGATTCCTCTTGGCTGTACCTGTTATGGCTAAAGAACAGTATAGCATAGGCTGCTCCGCAGAGTTTAGCGTGACCACTTACATTGCTGCAATAAACTGCGA
>NW_017729029.1:43722978-43730382 GCF_001723915.1 Gavialis gangeticus
ATAGGCTGCATGATAGTCATGTGCTTTGATAAAGGGCAAGAGGGAAAACCAGTAAATTGCTTAGCTGGAATAAAAAGGGTGCTTAAAGTCCCTCCTTCAAATAAAATAAGATTCATTCCCTTGAATCTGTGCAGCTTTTTCCTTTAGAAATTGTTTAATTGTTTTCAAATGAGGCACATAAATTATAAATTAATTCAAAGTCCCACAGTGAGCCAGTGGGAACAGAATACAAGACTCCTTACTCCTGTTCACTTACCTTACACATGGGATAAAGGGTGTGTAGGGGGAGGGCACAGAAATTAAAAAATACAGTAATCTGACTGGTAAGACAGGATAAGTAGGTGCATTTTATATAGACATATATGCACACACACGTATGTATACTTATTACATTACACACACAACAGATTTTTTGTTTGTTGGGGGGGGTTATTGGGGAGGGCTTCTCCTCTTTTAATTTAAGCTAAATTGGTTGTCTTTACCTCCTCCTTGGTAACACTGAAAAAAGATTTCTGGAAAGATATGTTAAGAATGTGCCCCAGGGTTGATAGCACCTCTATTAAGATTTCTTCCTATAGTGTCTTTCTACTGCTATAATTGTAAGCCCCCGAGGAACAGGATTTCCACGTAACTAGCTGGGGTCAATACTTAGTCTGTGTCACTAGGTGGCACTGCTGCTGTGCCATAAAGGCTTAGTGTATGGAGGTGGCAATTGCAGTTGTAGTTCCAGGGCACATCAGCTTGTTTCTAATTTTTGTTTATACAGGTGTAAAGAGGGAGGTGTTTCACTGGCATTAGTAGCTACTCCAGCGGATGGAAGCCAGAACCAGGCTCTGTGAGCTGTTGCTGTGATCACAGGTTTAGTACATGCAAAGTGAAGCTGCTACTGCAGTAAAATGCATGAGCTTTACTCAATAAAGCACAGGGGCTGCAGGCCGGGTTGCAGAGCAGACAGGCCAGGCACTTAGACTGAGGTCTGTTCTGTTGGGGATTCTGCCACATGAAAACCACAGCACAAACTGCACCAAGCCCAGAGATGGGTTCTAGCCACTAAACTCACAGACCCCATCCCACCCCTTGAAAGACTGTGAAACACCATTTTACTGAAGAATGCCCATTCTGGTGTCCCAGTTCTGGATGCCCCAACCAGCATCGCTGAAAAAGTGGGGCCACATAAATCTGGCAGAAGCCAGACAGATGTGACCACGCTCTGGTGGTTTCTCTCTGGTGGCTGCTGTCCACTACTGCCTGCTGTTGGCACTTCTGGTCTTGGGTAGACAAGGCCAGAGCCTCTCAGATGGAAAGTGCTTTGGAAGTACAATGCATGCTTTTATCAACAGATCCAGTTTCCTAGCTTGATTTGCCAGCCTCTAACCATTGCTGGTTCAGACAAGTTTAAAGTCCTGTTGTAAATGGATTGTACCAAATACCTCCAACCACATGATGGGTGCAGTTACTTCAGCAACAGATGAAAGCACTTGTCACTTCGTAAAACTGGGCCTGTATTTAGCTTTGAATGAAGGGATGCTTATGATCTGTGGATTTTTCAGAAGGCCAACATGAACATATATAATGTACAATGCACTTCTAATCATGGCTGGCTCTGCCTATAGAAGCAAGGGAATGAGGGCAGTGGACCATAGAGGGATTGTTCAGTTTGCCTAGAGCAGCAGAAAGCCCTGAGCGGGAGCTGACTAGCATGGGTTGTTCTGTGCACAAATCACATGCTCGCTACAGAGATAAATCAGGATGATTTGCTTTTCTCTGCATAATCCCCAGGTGACAGTGGCAGAAGCTTGGGATGCCCTCTGGAATTCCAGACAAAGCTCCCAGCCCAGATCCTAAAGAGACTCTCTTTCTTCTCTGTCTCTTTTTTTTCTGTTGAGGCAGTTTTATATGTATTAATTGCACCCAGGGACTTACCTCTGCATTGCTTCTTCATGCAAAAACAGATCAAAATTACCCATGGATTTGCTTTGCATTAACTATAGAGTGAGGAAGAAAATGTTGGATTGACAGGCCTGGGCCCATACTGTGTCATTTTCACATTACAGTCCCACGTTCCACCCCTGCATTTACACAGAGAATGGAATAGGCCGCCAGAAGTAATGCTGTTGGTGTAATTACTCTGAGGTATTAGCACTTGCATGTATATACAAAACACGCCTAATGAAGATGGGTGAGCACAGAAAGGTGAGGTGACAGGCTGAAGGTCTCACAGCAATTTAGTGGCAGAGTGTGGTATGAAAGCCAGGTCCTTGGTCTACCAGCTTGGGTGCTGAGCTTGCCCTACCCTAGAGGTTGGTTGGTTAACACATTTACAGATTTTAAACCCTGGGGGACCTTCCTGTGTTATGAGGACAGAGAAACCACCTGCCAGACTTTGGGTGTGTCAGCTTCATATGCCTTGAGAAGCTGCTCTGCTGCATATTTTACTGATTTCAAGTGGAGTGGAGGGTGCTTAGCACCTGCAGTCTAGAGTTGGGCATGTAATAATAAAACAAAGCGCACCAGATTGAAGGCTGCCTGTGCTGAAAGCTTAGAGCACAAGAGTCACGCAGCAAGGCAGGGCCTGTCTCAGGAGTGGAACCCAGGGCTGTCCTGGCCACATGACCATCATCCCTCCTTATGGACTGGCTGGAGGAGCTGATGTAATCCCAACTAATTCTTGATCTCCATGGAAATGTCTCAAGGCTGAGATCACTGTTGCTATAAATAGCCTCTTGGATTTTTTTTTGGTTGCTGTCACATAAAATATTAATTTACAGTTGGATTCTTGCCTTCCCCACACGCTGTCATCAGAGGTGTTTTTATCGGTGGGACACTTCTTGTGAAGGTGTTGTCATCCTATTAAAGAAATAAACTGTAGCTACTTGGAATAACTGCAGTAATAAAACTGGAGGTGGAAGGGGTGGGTGCATGAAACTGTCCAGGAAGATTCTGCTCTCAGCAAGATATTGCACTTGTGTCTTTTTTTTTTAATAGCTCAAATTGCTAAAACCCTTTTGGAAACATCCCTCTTAACTTATGGCAATGAAAATACTGCAGGAGTTGTTAGCAAAGGGCTGCCTCTGGCAATGTCAGATGACATGATAACTACTGCACACACAGAGTTCAGATACAGATGACACATTTATGAAGAAACTCTGCCAAGTCATTGCTCATTTGTTTTCATTTTTTTTAGGTATTATTGCTGCTGTTATTACTTTCTGTTACCTAGATACTGGAAAACTTAAAATCCTGGCCCAGACCCAGAAGGGTAAATTAGGTATCTTAGCAGGAGATAAGCAGAATTTGGGGGCTGACGTCATAAAAAAATGAGTCTGAATAAAGCAGTTCCAATGGATGCAAAATTCCCTTGGCAGCTATATAATTCAGCACCTAAATTTTGACCTGAAAAAGTTCCCAGGCATCTAAGCTTGGGCTTCTGAGCATGTACAGAAGCATCCTACTCTCACAGCTATAAAGCCTTTAACTACAGCCTAAACTCTGCTGTGATCCAGAAGAGAAGTAAAGTGGTGTCCAGACTCTATGTAACTCTCCAAGAGCCCCAATCCTTTAGGCATGCTCAAAGCTCACCCAAAAGCAATGAGTTCAGTATAAACTACAGTGCCCATGACTAGTTTCCCAAAAAAGACCAAACCAGAGGCAGCCTAATGGTTACGGCATTCGGTTGGGAGGATGGAGCCTGGTTCCTCGCTCTTGGTATTAAGTCTAGTTTTCAGGCAAAGAGGATGTTTTATGCATTTTACACTGGCCTCTCCTTCTTCATTTGGGAGTGGGAGGTTCTGGTCCCAATCCTCTTGGTTCCATGAATCTTGCATTCTTGACTGCCCTGGGTACATCCACACTCCTCAGTTAATAGTCCCAGGTGGTGCTGTAATGAGGCAGGCTGTGCCAACTCTGCACATGCTACATCCTGAACTGGAAGTGGCATAGCTGTCTTTGTGTGGGGCTGCGTGACTGCTGGTAAGCTCTGCCTGTTGGGGAAGTGGAGGTCACTGACAGGCATGCAGCTCTGCAGGAAGGCGGCTCTGGTTTGGCAGGTGTTATGTGCAGTGTGGACATGGCATGTCTTGGTACAGCAACGCCTAGCACCATAACCAAGCAGTTCAGACAAGTACTGCTACCCAGACTGGGCCAGCTTCTCAGGGAAGTTGCCCCACTCAGCCTGTTCTATAGCAGTGGGAGGATGATGTGGGTTTGAATCCCTGGAGACACAGGGCAGCCCAAACCCCAAGTTTCCCAGTCTCTTGGTAAGTGCTCTGACGAGGAGCCTTTTGTACAAAAGACCACTGAGCACCTACTCTCTGAGGAGAACTGAGCGGTCTGGAGCCTGAGTGGCTAAGCTAACATCCAGCCCTGAGCTGAGTATTTGCATTCGAGAGAGGGGCAGAAACCTATTTGGATCAGGTTCTCTTCCCTGCTGGGATATGGCCTCTTCATTTTTGACCACTGATCTTTACCCATTTTTATTTGTTTTTAATGGGTCACAGACAACTTCATTTAGCTCCTTTCCAGTTTCTGTGCCATATCATGCTCTCACCAAAGAAGCCTCAATATGGCTTATGCAGAGTGTTTCTTTTCAAAGTACAGTGTTGAGAATGCATGCACAGGCATTCAAAACTTCATCATCTGAGTGACATTTTTACTACCACAGATCTCGCTCTCTGAAGCCACGTTCTCAGGCTGCTGCCAGTGGATGACTCCATCTCTGTTTCCTCTCCTTCTGCTCCTGAAATCATTTACTTCTTTGAAATAATTTATCTGTTCCCTGTGTGTCAGGCCAGCTGTAATGGCTGTCTTAACTAAAGTTGAAATCTAAAAGAAAAAGCGTTTCTAATGACAGTCCCAGGGGAAAAGTAACCACGTCAAGCATGGAAATATCTGTGCTGGAAGCCACTTGCTAACATAATCAATTTCCAAATGCTGACAACTCGTGCTGCTTGACCACATGTAACATGTTGCTTTTGATGTCTGATCCAGACTGCTCTGAGGGTGGACTAAAGGCCTTGTACAAGGTCACAAGATATGGCTGCTTCAGTGAAAACAAACTCACTTTGCCAAATGCTCTTAGAATTTGCGTTCCCTTGATTTAGGCATATCATGCTGATAAGCTTCCTCTGATGTTTGCGTAAGATGTTTCTATTCAGCCACATTTTCATTTCTGCAAAACAACGTGCTGTCCTGACTTTGGTGTCAGGAAGGTTCTAACAATGCTTGGGGAAAGACCACCTTTGGGAGATAAAAAAGAGCTGTTTTCAGCATTGTTCCACCTTAGCAATTGCAGGATTAATGGACAGCTGTTGGACTCTATGATAGCCACTATCTGAAAATTTTCTTCTGAGGCTGTCCTATATCTGATCCACTTCTCGCTGAATACAGCAGAAGTCTTTCTATTGCCTGGAGGGAGCGGGGAAGATAGGCTGGCTCTGCAGAATGTGGTTTATTTTACAGCAACTGTCCTTTCTCAAGTGACAAAACAAGGGAAGTTGGTGCAAGATAACACACCACTCTTCTGCAGTGCCGTGGTCACTCACTTGGTGAATTTTGTTCGTTGCTGCAATTTGGAAGTGTTGATGAGATAGTGGGTGACTTCCCTTGAGGTGCATATTCCCTCATACACTGGGCTAACGGGTGGCAATAAAGAAACCTGTGTAGACAGACCATCCACCAAGGCATCATAGTTAAAAGTTACCACTTAATCCTTTAAAGGGACACTGACAGCCTAAACATCATAGGAGATACCCTGGCCCCGCGGAAGTCACTGAGACTATGACTGTTAACTTCTACCCAGCCACATATGGTTAAAGCAGTATTCCTTACCTGTTATTAATGGAAACTTAGTAAGAGGAAATAGAGGGCTTTAACAATCTCCTTCCCATTTTGTATTACATTCAGTTTGGTAAGTGACACAAGCTAACTGCGTTTCCTCTTCTTTCTGCTTCGTGTCTTTACCTGGCTTTAATGCACTAGCCCAAGGCTGCCAGGTTTGCACTGCAAGCACTCCAGGTGGTGGTTTACAGCCGAACAAAAGCTGCTTCTAATTTGAAAGAGAAATCCAGCAGATTTGCAACTTGGTTGCAAATATGAGAGAGCTCTGTTGGTCTTTACCTTCATAACAATGTTGAACCTGATCTTCAAAGCAGGCCATGGATAGGACTTGAACTACCTCAGCGATTGCATCACTGTCCATCATCCACCAAAGCAGCTGGGTCTGTGAGAAAGCAGCTGTGATCACACAGCAAAGCCTTCCACCTTGATAAAGACAGTGTGATTTGGATAAATAGGGTAAAATGACAAACAAAACAAGACCTATAAACCTATGATGTGAGAATGGCTCTGTGATGCCCTCTTAGAGGTTGCCTGTGAAGAGCCAATACTGGCTGCTATAGAAAAATGAAAGGTTGAGGTGGGAAGGGAGGTGCCAAAGATAGCCACCAGGGCAAGAAATCCTGGATTCAGACCTGAGAGTAGTGACATGAAGACATGGGTCACCTGCCTCCAGCAGGCCCTTCTACAATTGTCATGGCCATTCCCACATAAAGTGAATCTGGCAGTTCCCCTCATGGATTCTCCTTCCCGCTCCTAGCCATCTACCTGGATTTTTCCCATATGCAAGGTAGGCCTAAATTAACATTCCTCCAGTAATATTACACTTTTCTATTGGCCTTACACCTCTATTTGTTGGAAGAGCTCTTAATTTGTGGGGCAGTTTTTTTGTTAACTTCAAGTTTGAATCAGTCAGGTGAGTATCCAGATTTCCCTTTGGAATCAGCCTGTGCGAGAGGGTTAGGGATACTCTGGTTTTTGTCTTCAGGCAGAATGGGTCACTCTTGTCAGGTGCCACAGGCTGCTGAGTTAGCACATTTGTAAAATTATTCAAAAGTTTAATAATAAAGATTAAATTTAAGCAAACATTTTAAAAAACAGCTGAGAGACTGCAGCAGCACTTTTGGGAGTCCTGAAGAAGGCTGGCATTTCTCTGTGGAGACACTATACACCTGTATAGCACCAAGGACAGCAGGGCATGACTGGTACCACAACATAAATATGAATTAAATATATGCTTCCTATTCAACTATATTGAGGCTCACTGGCCATGTCTACATGACATGCTTACTGCACAGTAACTCTTTACTACTGTGTTGCAGCTCATTACTACTGTGCAGTAGCATCGCAGGGCATGAACTGGGCCATGAAGCTGCTGCGCAGTAGTAATGAGCTACTGTACAGTCAGCATCACCACGAAGCTGTGCCAGGATGCTACTGCGCAGTAATGCCAGCTACTGCAGCATTACATCTGGGCTGCATGTGGAGCCAGGCTTGGCTAGAGAAAGCACAGAACACAGGGGGCGCTGGGTAGTGTGTAGAGCCCCCCCCGCCACTACCACGTCCCTGGGT
>NW_017729029.1:43730449-43732903 GCF_001723915.1 Gavialis gangeticus
AGGTCCACACAAAGCCCAGCTGAGAGGGCAGGAGCAGGTCTGGAGTCCCCTCCCCCCCCGCCTGGACAGCTGCAGACTGGCAGCAATCAGTGATGTGGGGAGGATGCGTTCCTGAGCATAGAAGGGAAGAGAGGAGATTCTTACTTGCTTTGAGGACTTATAGAGAAGTCTCCAGCTGCTGTTCCACAGCCAGCAGTGGCATGGGTGAGTGAAAGGGGGTCCATCCATAGCACTGCGTCCCTCCTGGAGCCACTTTTCGTGCTGGCATTCTGAAGCTCCAGTGCTACGGGAGACTTGTCGGTGGCATGACATTGGCACACAGCTGTGCTACTGTTGTGGCAGAAGCGGTTAATCAGCTACAACCCCAATTTGGGAACGTGCTGAAAACATTGAGCCTTTCTTTTCCACTTTAGATACAGAGCCCACTTCCACGGTAAACTCTTTTCACACTTGCAGTCAACTCCCGGAGGTGCGATTCCGTCCAGCAGGGGGCAGTGGAGGACATGGCCAGAGCATTCCCGAACCAGATGCACGTGAAAATGGGAACAGGGACAAAACCCCCAAAGCTGAGAGGCTCCCTAAAGATGGGCTTTGTCCTCAGAAGTCCACAGGGAGGAAGGACTCAGGAGGTTCCTTTTGCTTTGAAAGACATTTAAAGAGAAGCTACAGGGCAAAGTTACAGGAGTGAGGCTGCATCCTGTGCCATGGATGATGCCAGGAGGTGTTTGAGACCTGGCCTTGCTGTCTAGTGCACAAGCACAGCTCAAGACCGATGCAGAAATAGGTATCTACCGATTATGGGAGAAAGCAGCATGGCATGGGCTCTTTGCACAATCTGCCAGTCACTGATTCGCAAGCCAGGGGGAAGGCAGGTCAGGGAAAGGAAAACAAGAGCAACAAGGAGAAAAGAGAGGATCTTTCTAAACACAAGCCAAGGCAAAATGACATAAACCAAACAAAGCCCTGCCTGGCCCATGGGTTAGCCCACTCCTTAGAAACCCATTAGGGCTCTGTGACTGTTCCTCTGTCAGGAGAGGGAATGGGAAGGTGGAGTTAAACTCCTCTGTACCCTGGACAAGCTAATGCCTCTGCCCTCTGCCCCACTTTCTTTTCCAGACCATTTTAATTAATAACCCTAGATAGCTCCAGCATAGAGAGAGAGAGATCACTGTGAAGTTTGAAGTTATTATTTTAATCTGATAGGAGTCTGATACTACTGCAGATGTTCAAGCAAAGAAAGAGTAACAATTTAGACTTGACATATAGTAAAGCATAAATAACTTCAGGTGAGTGGGCTAGGAGACCTGCTTTAGCAGGTGTGCTTTCAGTTTACTGAAGTGCAGAACAGAGAAGGGAGGTACTCGTTTAAAGCAAAATAAATGCATCAGAGGGCATGTCCCCACCATGTTTTAAGTAGCTGTAATGCCTCTTCAATTGCATGCCTACTGCCATCAGTGGGAGCATGGTGCACTGTTGTGCTTAACACTTAACCATCTAGTACCACAGGACCCTGGGATGTACACAGGTCCTTAAGAACATTTATGTAATATCTTCGACTATGATTAACCAGCAAGCTCTTAACCTTGAGGGCCAATAGAGGGTGACATCTCAGACTGTGAAAACTTTTGTGCTTAAAAGATGTGGCTGAGTTAAAAACCGTAGTTGGAAAACCAACTAAGAGCTGAATAAACATCCTTCCTTAAGCTGTATTTTGCCACCAACTCCATGTCTTTGCTTTTTGTACTTGGACAGTTAAAACAGTTGAGAAATGCCCAGGGGAAGGTTTGAATCCAACAAAAAAATTGTTTTCCGTGAAGTTTTAATGGCCTCAACAGAGTATTTCTGGTACTGTTCTGTGCTGTAAAAGGCCTGCTCACTAACACATGAGGGTTTGGCCTATGTCATAAGGAAAGGAAGGGCATGTTGCATCACACTGCCATCTGTATTGATTTGGACTGCAAATATTTCCCCAGACAGCTCTTGGCACCACAGGGCTGCCCATCACAGAGAGCTGGCCAGGCAGGCCCCAGTTGTTCAAGGGACACATAGTCCTGTTGAAGCCACGTGGGAGTAACCATCCTTCTCTGCAGAGCATTCGCCATCTGGGCATGCCAACATCTTACAAGTCAACATCCACTGGCATGCCAACATCTTACAAGTCAAGGTTGCCAGTGTTTCTGGCAGTCTGCCCAAAAACACTGCTGACCCCTGAGCTAAAGGATGTGAGAGTGAGCAACCCTGTGCCTGAGAGCGGCCCTAAGGTGCTTTGGTGCGTAGCTGCTGGTGGCACCAAGCCCCTCTCTGCCTGCCCCGGCCGTGCCCACCTGAGGCATGGGGCATCCAAGGAGGTGGCTGGGGCAAGGGACAGCTCAGGCTCCTCTGCTTTGGCCAGTCTATAAGATGCATCTCTACCCTCTACCGTGTGTGTGTGTGTGTGTGTGTGTGTGTGTGTGT
>NW_017729029.1:43733011-43733352 GCF_001723915.1 Gavialis gangeticus
GGGGGGGTGTGCAGGGCTGTGTGTGTGGAGGGGGGTGTGCATGTGGAGGGCTCTCTGTGTGTGCAGGACTGTGTGTGCATGTGTGTGTGGAAGGGTGTGCATGTGCAGAAGGCTCTCTGTGTGTACAGAGCACTGTGTGTGTGCATGCATGAGCAGGGCTCTGTGTGTGTGCATGCACAGTGCTCTCCATGTGTGCAGAGCTCTGTGTGTGTGTGTGTGGAGGGGTGTGCGTGCAGCGGGCTGTCTGTGTGTGTTTGTGTGTATGTGTGGAGGGGTATGCGTGCGGCGGGCTGTGTGCATGTGTGTATGTGTGGAGGGGTGTGCGTGCGGCGGGCTGTGTG
>NW_017729029.1:43733768-43735783 GCF_001723915.1 Gavialis gangeticus
GTGTGTGTATGTGTGGAGGGGTGTGCGTGCGGCAGGCTGTGTGCATGTGTGTGGAGGGGTGTGTGTGCGGCGGTGTGTGTGTGTGTGCGCGCGTGTGTGTGTGGAGGGCTGTGCATGCGGCGGGCTGTGTGCGTGTGTGTGCAGGGGTGTGCGTGCAGTGGGCTGTCTGTGTGTGTGTGTGTATATGTGTGGAGGGGTGTGCGTGCGCCGGGCTGTGTGCGTGTGTGTGCAGGGGTGTGCGTGCAGTGGGCTGTCTGTGTGTGTGTGTGTATATGTGTGGAGGGGTGTGCGTGCGCCGGGCTGTGTGCGTGTGTGTGCAGGGGTGTGCGTGCAGTGGGCTGTCTGTGTGTGTGTGTGTATATGTGTGGAGGGGTGTGCGTGCGCCGGGCTGTGTGCGTGTGTGTGCAGGGGTGTGCGTGCAGTGGGCTGTCTGTGTGTGTGTGTGTATATGTGTGGAGGGGTGTGCGTGCGCCGGGCTGTGTGCGTGTGTGTGCAGGGGTGTGCGTGCAGTGGGCTGTCTGTGTGTGTGTGTGTATATGTGTGGAGGGGTGTGCGTGCGCCGGGCTGTGTGCGTGTGTGTGCAGGGGTGTGCGTGCAGTGGGCTGTCTGTGTGTGTGTGTGTATATGTGTGGAGGGGTGTGCGTGCGCCGGGCTGTGTGCGTGTGTGTGCAGGGGTGTGCGTGCAGTGGGCTGTCTGTGTGTGTGTGTGTATATGTGTGGAGGGGTGTGCGTGCGCCGGGCTGTGTGCGTGTGTGTGCAGGGGTGTGCGTGCAGTGGGCTGTCTGTGTGTGTGTGTGTATATGTGTGGAGGGGTGTGCGTGCGCCGGGCTGTGTGCGTGTGTGTGCAGGGGTGTGCGTGCAGTGGGCTGTCTGTGTGTGTGTGTGTATATGTGTGGAGGGGTGTGCGTGCGCCGGGCTGTGTGCGTGTGTGTGCAGGGGTGTGCGTGCAGTGGGCTGTCTGTGTGTGTGTGTGTATATGTGTGGAGGGGTGTGCGTGCGCCGGGCTGTGTGCGTGTGTGTGCAGGGGTGTGCGTGCAGTGGGCTGTCTGTGTGTGTGTGTGTATATGTGTGGAGGGGTGTGCGTGCGCCGGGCTGTGTGCGTGTGTGTGCAGGGGTGTGCGTGCAGTGGGCTGTCTGTGTGTGTGTGTGTATATGTGTGGAGGGGTGTGCGTGCGCCGGGCTGTGTGCGTGTGTGTGCAGGGGTGTGCGTGCAGTGGGCTGTCTGTGTGTGTGTGTGTATATGTGTGGAGGGGTGTGCGTGCGCCGGGCTGTGTGCGTGTGTGTGCAGGGGTGTGCGTGCAGTGGGCTGTCTGTGTGTGTGTGTGTATATGTGTGGAGGGGTGTGCGTGCGCCGGGCTGTGTGCGTGTGTGTGCAGGGGTGTGCGTGCAGTGGGCTGTCTGTGTGTGTGTGTGTATATGTGTGGAGGGGTGTGCGTGCGCCGGGCTGTGTGCGTGTGTGTGCAGGGGTGTGCGTGCAGTGGGCTGTCTGTGTGTGTGTGTGTATATGTGTGGAGGGGTGTGCGTGCGCCGGGCTGTGTGCGTGTGTGTGCAGGGGTGTGCGTGCAGTGGGCTGTCTGTGTGTGTGTGTGTATATGTGTGGAGGGGTGTGCGTGCGCCGGGCTGTGTGCGTGTGTGTGCAGGGGTGTGCGTGCAGTGGGCTGTCTGTGTGTGTGTGTGTATATGTGTGGAGGGGTGTGCGTGCGCCGGGCTGTGTGCGTGTGTGTGCAGGGGTGTGCGTGCAGTGGGCTGTCTGTGTGTGTGTGTGTATATGTGTGGAGGGGTGTGCGTGCGCCGGGCTGTGTGCGTGTGTGTGCAGGGGTGTGCGTGCAGTGGGCTGTCTGTGTGTGTGTGTGTATATGTGTGGAGGGGTGTGCGTGCGGCGGGGTGTGTGTGTGTGCGTGTGTGTGGAGGGGTGCGCGTGCGGCAGGCTGTGTGCGTGTGTGTGTGTGTGTGTGTGCGCGTGTGTGGAGGGGTGTGCATGCGGCGGGCTGTGTGCGTGTGTGTGCAGGGGTGTG
>NW_017729029.1:43735794-43736092 GCF_001723915.1 Gavialis gangeticus
GCTCCTGGCCCTGTCCACCTGCGCAGGTCGGGGTTATCCCGAGGACACAGGCCTGCTCTGGCTGCTGTTCCATTTCTCCTTTCTGTTTTAAAAACATTAGGGAGTTGCATCAAAAGCTGACCAGAGGATGTCAGGATTGCACCCAAGAGTGCAAAGTAACTGAGTTCAGGTTGCACGTGGACTCTTAATGCTCTCCCTTTGGGCATGTGCATGACAATTGCCCCTGGCGTGCAACATGCAGCTGACACACACAGCCCACTTGGTTGGGGGTTTTTTGCAGCAACATTAGCCCTTTATC
>NW_017729029.1:43741092-43813796 GCF_001723915.1 Gavialis gangeticus
ATGAAACATTCCCAGTCTGGTCCTTGCCCAAAAGTGAGCTCCTTAAGGGAGGTTGAAGGTAGGAAGAATCCAGCTGCCTTTTTTGGAAGGGAGGAGAAGAGGAGAGTGATGTTTTCTGTATTTGGCTTCGAAAGCTCCTGGCCCTGTCCACCTGCGCAGGTCGGGGTTATCCCAAGGACACAGGCCTGCTCTGGCTGCTGTTCCATTTCTCCTTTCTGTTTTAAAAGCATTAGGGAGTTGCATCAAAAGCTGACCAGAGGATGTCAGGATTGCACCCAAGAGTGCAAAGTAACTGAGTTCAGGTTGCACGTGGACTCTTAATGCTCTCCCTTTGGGCATGTGCATGACAATTGCCCCTGGCGTGCAACATGCAGCTGACACACACAGCCCACTTGGTTGGGGGTTTTTTGCAGCAACATTAGCCCTTTATCTGTTTCATCCACTGTTTTGCACTTGAAGAAGGCTGCTGGCAAGGGGTCTTGGTCTAGCAAACATACCCACCAGAAATTTCACTTGCTTAGTTTGAATAGGGATGTGAATGTTAGTAAAGTTACTAACAGGCTTAGGTGTTTACTGGGTTGGCTCTTCAGTTATTGAAAAGAGAGAAAATAATTTCCTTGCAACACATCTCCCTCTAAGCTTGTTTGTATCATGATAGCACCAGCAGGCCCTCAGTTGTGGTCAGGGCCATGCTATGTTAAATGCCAGATAAACACAGTAGCAGACGGTCCCTCCAGCAGAGTGCTTACGGTTTAAATAGTCAGACTAAGTGTGCCAAGAGAGGGGAAAAAAAGGTCCAAAGAGGTGAACTGAAATGCTTACAGTCACACAACAGGTCAGCGGCAGAGCTGACGGGAGACTTCAGGTCTTTAAGGAGCCCTGGCCTCTAGACTATGCTGCCTTCCCTAAGCTAATGAAGATGTGCCTGAGTAGCAGGGGTCAACCTTTTTGCCAGGTGTGCCACCAGTTAGTCCTGCACTCGTTCCAAGTGCCACTGCAGTCCCTTTCCCTTACCCGATCTGATGCTCTGCTTCTGCTGTCTGTCTTATCTGCCACTTTTCTGCCTGTCCCCTCCCCAGCATGTGTGTACTGCACACAGAGGCTGCCCATGTCCCTTACAGCACCAGTGCTACAGGTTGGCCACCCTGCACTAGACGACTGCTATAAAGAGTGTACACTAGTGAAAGAAATGCACAAGATGCTGCACCTCCGAGATTCCAGAACTACCTGGATGATACCGTGGCTTGTGTAATAGTACAATTAAATACCATTGTGTAGTTAGTACGTATCCATGTGATGATGGAGTTCAAAGTATATGGGCAACCTTCATTCCCTATTTAATTACTGTTGATGGAATAGATCTTATATCTCTCGGCATAGGTATAATCATCACTTGGTTGCCTCTTTCCTTCTTGCCATGATCGCATCATGAAAAGCCCAAGGTGGAAATGGATAAAAAGTATTTCTAAAAAAAGAAACTGGAAAAAATGTTTAAATCTTGCTGGTTTAAATGATATGTGCCCAAGAGGGAGCATGTGGGAGCTGGCTCCTTCCTTCTCTAACCTGTTTCTTACTTTAAATACATTTGTATTTATTTAAGGGTATAACTGCACACAGGGCCTTTATAAAGAAAGACGCCAGTGTAGGCGTGTGACTCAGCCCTATGGCTTTGTCATTAAGTTGCCCATATGCCACATGCATTTGAGTCTGTGCTTAATGAAGGGAGTCTCCATAATGCATGTGCTTTGATGCACTAACCCACTGTTGGCTTTACACACTTGTGTGCCAGTCCTCAGTTGCTTTCAGACCACTCATTTGCTTTCCTGGTATGTGGTAGTAAACATCCTTTAGCAATCCGATTATTGCCAGGAGGAATAACCGCCTCTGTGCAGTAGTGGATTTCTTAAGTATTTTGGCATTTAAACCTACAAATGCAGGTTGTCCCTTTGGCTTTGAAAGGAAGCTCAGCAGGAAAGGAGAGAGAATCCCTCTAAACTCCTGGTATTTACGCAGCTCGTACTCCTCTTGCCACCGCATACTTAGGTCATCCCTGCAACCTATGGATGCCCCTCAGTGCTAACCACGTGCCTGGATAGCAATGGATATAGAAAGCAGGTACCAGGTGTAATTCAAAACAGAGTTTCTAATACTCTAGCAGTGTTACCTCTAACCTGTTACTTAAGTAGAAGGAAGCAGTATAGGGCCACTTCCAGCTCAGCCTCCCCCAGTCTGTGATTGAACAGATCATATCTATCCCTCCATACTTACAATCACCTAACATCCCTGTGGCAACTGCTTACATGGAAACATAATCAGGAACGCATTTGTTACTGTTTTCGGTGTGCAAAGTGTCACGGCCTCCTAAAAAGAATTGCACTGTCTATTTATGCTCTGAATTTCATTTACGCCTCTCTTCTGGCACAGAACTCGGAGCTGGAAACTCAGCCAAACTTGTGCAATCTGATCACTTTCCAGGGATCTCTAGCAACTACTCCATGGGTCACAATTTGAGAACTCCCCCCAAAACAGGCAAAAGACTGGGAGCCAGGAGCTCCTGCCTGCTGTTCCTAGCTCTGCTACTGACTTGCCAGGTAGCCTTGGGAAGTCCTCTAAGTCAGTTTCTCTCTCTGTGAAATGGGGGCTGTCACTCAGTTATCTCACAGGTTTAATATTGCGTGAGAGTTTGAAGGTGTCAACGCAGAACTATGTTGTAGCCAAGTTAAACCCTGAAAAATAGGGTTTATAATATTTATATCAAGAAAAGATGCTAATCCTAACTGAGTAATAGCAGCAAAGACACATGGCCATAATTATCAAGGCTTATTTCTTGTTTGCATTGGTCGTGTTCTTGTGTGTTTGATCTCATAAAATGCAAAATCCTTGGAGTTCAAATGTAAGGTCAGGCTTTAAAAACATCCCTCTTCCAACAATACATTGAATGCATACTTCCTTTGTTTAAAGAAATATACTGTGCAGCATATGTAAACAAGAAATCCAGTTAAGACCAGCATGCACTGCTGTGAATATCCAACACGCCCAGGCACAGCAGGAGACAGGAGTTATGGGGAGGCAGATTCTCTGTGCCTTGGGTTGTATGTGGATTTTTTAGAGGAGGGGTATTGTAGAGGCAAATTGAATGTGGAGTGAGAGAAACATTTGTGCTCTGCAAAAATCAGCCAGTAAAGAAACGTGAAGCAGTGCTACCTTCAGGATACATGAAAGGGAGGGGTGGGGTGTTGTTTTAAAATGAACAGTCAATCCAGTGTGCGCTACCAAGGATGTGTGGAATAGGTAACATAAAGGAAAGACCACTTAAACCAGCAGGCCCCAGTGGTGGTGGTGGTGGGGTGCTAAAGAGTCCCAAAAGATGTCATGACAATGATTCTAATTTGTGGTGTGGCTGATTATTTATGTATTTTTTTGAGCCTCCATTTCCCTTTCTATAAGCAGGGGATGACACTCACCTGCCTCATGGGGAGATTTGAGAAAGCGCAAACAGTGCTGGGATATGTGCATTTGGGACAGTGCTGTAAAGCAACAGCCTTTCAATGCTAGAAAAGCAAATTCAATCAGGAGGGCTGCTCTGATGCTTGCTCAGTAAGCTCCGGGACTGTAGGGGCCCTCACCAACCCAGGCACTAAATAAGGAGGGGGACTGCCAGCTGCTCTCTTCCAAGAGAGGTTATAGACTCAGTGTTAGTGAATGTTAGAAAGGAGATGCAGGACAGGCCCTTGCTTTGAGCTTCAGCCGGAGAGAGCCAACCAAGATGCACATGTAGAGTTGAGGCAGTCACCTGTACAGTCTCTATCCCCAAGCACAAGATGAGTCTTGGGTATATGGAGTAGCCAGGTGCCCTGGTAGGATGGGCATCTCTTACCATTGTGCATCTAATGAACACCAAACAGTTCCTTTCACCTGTAGATAATCACCATCAATTTGCAAGCATCCTCAGTCTAATGGTAGGAAAGCCTGCCTGTCTGCAGTTGCGAAAGTTTCTATTTTAATAATTTTGTCATAGATGTTGTACTTTCAGAGATTTACTGAGAGCTGGTATGGCAACCAGAAAGACTGCATTGATTTTTTTCCCCTCTCCCCTTTTTTAATTTTTAAAATCTACTCCATACAGATTAACTAACTTTGCTCAATATTTAATGTTCCAGTTGCTTGATATGGAATGGTAAGCACTCTGCTAAATGGACCAAAGCACGTGCTTTTCACCACAGCTCTAAGTGCCTCTGCATCCAGCTCTGCTGCAGTGCTGGCTTCTAACTCCTCCATGAATCACAGCATCTGTGGGTGGCCATCCTGTGGTGTGTGTGTCACAAGTGGCACAGGAAGCCAGTGTGTGGCAGGCGGCAGAGTGGGGAGAAAACAGGCAGCACAGCAGTAGACAGGGCAGCAGATTGGGCAAGGAAAGGAGATCAGAGTGACACTCAGGGAGGGCTAAGTACCCCATGCTTACCAGAAAGATTGTACCCCACTGAGTCCTTCTAAGAAAAATGGGACTATTTTTCCATATATGCGCAGAAGTGGAAGAAATCTCTGCTGTCTTTGCCCTCTGCTGAGTTAGAATCAGCACCCTAACATGTCCTGTAGGGACCAGATGGTATCTCAGAGTGAAGATGAGGTTAGGTATTTAACAGGATGGATTTTTTCTCAGGATTAAATTGATTACATTTGGAGCTAGGCAAAGTATAGCATGTTTGTAGGAACCTGGGGGAAGAAAGGTGTTTGTGGGGGTGGGGGAGGGTCGGTAAAACAGAGTAAGGACTGTTACTTAAACTCAAGTGTGCATGTTCCAAACTGCACATGAATCTTCTGTAGTGGCCTTGGATAAGCGTCCTTCCTGAAAATGTTCATCTTATTTTTAAATGAGAGGGATTTAACTAGAGCTTGGCAGGGGCTGTAAGTGAATATGCAGAACAAATCTGGGCATCCCCCCTGTCTTGGCTAATCTGAAGAGCCAGGTGGGCCAGCAGACTTCTTTCTGTCTGTGTGGATATGGCTTGTCTTTTGTTTCTCTAATGCCCAAGAGAAGCAGACGAGTCAGTTATGTCCTATACTATAGAAATGCCATTTGACAAAAACAAATGGCTGCATTTCATACTCAAGAATATCAGTATCTGGGTCAGAACCAAGAGGCTCGGTAGGTTTATGGTTTAGAGGACTTGAGAGAGGAGCAAACGTAATGAAGTGTTTAGGTGCTGGGGATAAAAGCAAGCAGCAGAAATTAGAACCCACGCTAAGGCTCACAGCATCGAATACTTTGTTGTGGGGCCCCACTGGCTCTGTGGGTTAGGAAGGGGAAACCCTTCTGACAGCACATGCCAAGAGTTTGCTCTTGAACATGTATTCAAGTAAATCTTAGCAATACTTCACAACACTGGGTACTTCAATCCCTCCTTCAGATTAGTTGCGGTAGAGAGCTGCGTAAAGTGAAGAGGTGGCATCCAGTTCAAATAGTTGTCATTAAAGTACTCTGTATTTTAGATTTATCCCAAAAACAAAAGCTTCAGGATCTCGGGTGAGGACCATTTTTACTAGCTTCACCTTTCCTTCATGAGAAAAGGGAAGGGAATGATTTTGTGATAATCTCTGGAGGACTCCTTAGCCCCGGTGATTCTCAACCAGGGTACTGTGGCCCCTTGGGTGAAAAAAAATGAATGAAAACTAAAAACTGGCATTTTCTGAAAAGGGCTCATGTCTAAAAAGGTTAAGAGACTGCTGTCTTAGCCTAATGAGAAGAATATGGGAATGTTTTCAGGGACATCTTCCTTTTTAAATATATTTTACTTTCTTTGCCTGTAAACTAATCCCGTTAAATTTGCACCTGTATCCTTTGTCGCTCTCTGTAACTTATGTTTCTACCAAGGATATTTGGTGATATTGTACATAGAGCAGACAGACCCTTTGTTTCACTCCTACATGATTCTTATGAAAAGGTAATTTAAATTACAAATATTCAAAGCATCACTGCCATAGATAAAAGAAGTAAATAAGACTTCTAGTAACATTAATGCACAGCTGAATTTAGTACCTAGGCCTTCTCTTTTGTCATATATCTCAACTGTGTTACAAAATAAACTTCAGGTTTTACCATCATGACCTGCAAAGATCTTCTCTCTCCTCTCCTGAAGGTGGCACTCTAGCTGTGGATGTGAGGGTATCATTCATGCAGCTTTATTTGAGAGGGACTTGACATCTATGTTAAATGCTCTTGATATCTATGTTAAAGTTGTTGTATTACTCTGCCTGCATTTTTCTGACTCCTTTAAACCAGTGAGTTTAATTCCCTCCACAGACTTATCACTGATCACGCTTCAACAGTCTGGGAAGCTGCATTATGCAAACAGCACTATTCCCATTTTACAGATGTGTAAGGTGAGAGGGGAAGTCATTGCCCTTCCTCCCGCCAAGGGAACTGTCAGATAGAAGGCAGGTGTCCTGATCCCAGATCCTCTTTCTAACCTATGGATAACACAGCTTCTTTTATAGCTTCTAGCTAGCTGTGTGTCCTGTGTTTCATATTGCCTCTCACAATATTCCATATGTATATCTTCTGCCATTGAGTCTCTCGGTATTTCCTAAACTCTTCTGTTAAAGTCTTCCCTTTTCTCTTTCCTGCTCCAATCCCTCCCACCTTTATTTTGGTTTTTCTTGTGCATTTCATTTGTTCTAGGTCACACTGTTAGCCCACTCTTGTACTGTCTTGTCTTGTCACTGTCCTAACAGGAACAGTCTTTTAGCTCCCCCTCTTGATAGAGCTGTGCTAATGCAGTCAGCCTTCAAAATATTTCCCTGCGCTTTCATAGGTTAAGACCCAAAGGGTCTTAGGATTCTCAGCTCCTGAGTAACACTTGGAAGGTATGATCCATTACAACTTGTGCATGTCAAAATAAGTAGTCATTTTCAAGATTGGGATTAAGCATTAAGAATTTAACAGATTCAATTAATCACTTTGCTGCTAAAATGTATTATTTTGATATGTGTACCTCTACAAATTATTATATAGAAAATGCAGGCAAATGTCTCTGTATTGCAAGACAGCCTAAGAAGGTTTATAATCCAAGTGTTCTGAATTAGAGGTGTTAATCATACTTTCTTCTGATCCTTTTCATTTGTCTAACAAGTGCCATTGCCTCAACACAATATACTGAGATGGTTCATAATATTATTTAATGCTGGGGACAACCTCAACATTAACCCCAGGCACCTATATCCTTTGTCACTTATGATTCCACCATATTTCTATTTTGAAATAGAATAATTATAAATAAATGGAAATGCAGAAACTTTGTCATGAAATTCAGCAGAAAAAAAATTGTTACGCTCTTTTTCTGTTTATGCACTTGAACCTTATGAATCTTTGGGCTAATATAGGGACACCTAACTGTGAAGCTGCCTTGACCCTTCACGCTGTCCAGGCCAAGTGAAATGTGCAAAGAATGAATAGAAATCTAAAAAGATAAATAGACACGAGTCTTTTTTTTTTTAAGTCTAGTTTTAATAATGTCAATTTAGTAAAGCATGAAGCTTTAAAAAATAAATAACCCCAGCTGGGTGTTCTTGGTTAGCTCATTTCATAGGATGGGTTTATCTCTTGCCGTGCTATGAGTTGATAATGATGTCTTTGGAATGTGAGTATTTCAGAGAAACAGAAGTCTACTGAATTTGATAAGCATACCAAAAAGGATTGTCCATTGATTTCCAGGACTACAGGCACAATCTCATTGCTCTAATCAGCATAAAATTGGAGACAAACTTCAAAAGCTCCTTCTTTATTCAGCAGTAGCTGAAAGCGCAGATATAGAGCTAAAATTTAACAAGGTTAATACAGGCATTGCAGTTGGATGAGCAACTGTGCATATAACAAATAACGTTCTGTAGTGTGACCAGGCAGGATGTATGTTACATGTAAAGTGTGCCCCACTGAGCAGACTGACTCCTCTATCAAAGCACTCTCAAGCTGTCTCCTGCAGATGAATGAGAAAATGCCTCAGCCTACATTAATGAACGAGAAAAGTATCTTGTCGAAATCCAAACTGCTGTGCTGTAACTCTCAAAGTGTTTGGCAGTCTTAAAGCCATGGGTTTCAAGTGATTATGCAAGAGTCATCTTTAATATTTAAAAAAATAGCCCTTATTTGCAAAGAGAAGCTTGGAGGAGGGGACTCTGAAGGCAAACGAAGAACACTTCAATAATTACAGAGTTAGTGTTCGTTTTCCAGAGCCACCCTCATGACTTTGTTGCCTGATTGATTTTTATTTTATTTATTTAGTGTAGCTTTTGCTTGGCAACACTGGTCTTAGTTCCGGTAGTAAACCCACCCCCCATGACATCCAAGCACAACCTGCTTCTTAGCATGTTCTCTGTTCCCCACACCTTTCCCCGTTATAAAAATTGGCTCCAAACTGGCCCAAAACAGTACATTTCAAAGGAGGTCAAGGCCTTCTACAGGAATTATCCTGCCTTTGGCTACAGTATCCTGGGGTAGATTCTGATTTCAATACCTTTGGTATGAATCAGGAGTAAAGCATACAGTGAAATAAAGGGGATTATATCAGTGTGACTGAGGTCAGAATCTGGCTTAAATTTTTTGGAGTAGAGGTACCAGGGTCTAATAATGGTTCCCTGTGCATGCTTTGTGCATTTTTGGTGCTTCCTGCACATGGATTTGTCATGTTGCTTTTGTTTTGGCTGTGTCTGTGGAGGATTTTTATAAGGCAGAATATTTCTCCCTGCAGTAGCAGTGACTTCAAGATGAAAGTATTGTATGCAAATAGGTTAACAAGACACAAACGAGAATTGACTAATGCCCTTTGCAGGAGAGCTTTGATAACCGGAAAATGGAAGGCTGGCTGATCTTGGAAACTCTAAACCTAAGAACAATGAGAAGCTTCATCGGGGCTAAAGGAGAGGGGGTTGGGCTGGTAAGTCAGTCAACCTTAAGGAAACAGTTGGCAAGGAATCGGTACCTGCTCCTCTTGTGCGAACGTGATCTATATCACTACAGGGTGTGTTGTTTGTCCCACTGATCTTATTGCTCAATCCACGCTCTGCACTGTATGGTTTAAAAAGCCACAGAGTGTTGAAGAATGCAAAGTATCTGCTAAGCAATGTTGCCTCTTTTTCAAGCCTGACCAGCTCACCTAGGCATGGCCTAGACATGCAACCCTGTAACTTTGTGCTCCAGTCCAGGCTAAGATGGTTTCTTTGTATCTCAACCCAGGATGATACCAGGGGCTCTAAATAACCACATATATCAATAAAATTTGATATTTTGATACAGAAAATCTGATTTGCCTAGGGCAGCTATGGATAGATAGTCTCAAAAGCTCCGCTACAGGCCGTTAAAGGGGCCGTGAATTAAACATGTAGTCTTTTTTTTTTTTAAATGTGTATGGGGGAGGGGAAGTTAAGAAACTAACCTGTGGGTCTCTTGTTATAAAGGTTACTGAAAATAATTAATTATTTTAACTTCCAGTTTTATTTAAAGCTTCCACTGCACCTTCTGTAGCTAAGCCCTAAAGTGGCACTCGGGTTCTTCACAAGGGAAAGTGGAAGTGATTGGGACTCAAAAGTGAACTTGCCAAGAGCTAGAAAGTGAAAGCTCCCTTGTCCCTGCCTAATAAAATGCAAAAATGAAACACTTCAACAATTAAAAGAAAGATTTGGGGCCCGGGCAGACATTCCTAGGGCCCAGTCTATGATCACGCAATTTTCTTTAAGTCACATGATTGTAGATCAGATGGTCCCAATTGTACAAATGTTCTCCAGTGCCAGGAGCTGTGCTGGGAATGCAGTCCAAATAAGATGGTGTGGGGGGGCAGGGTTGGCAGGATTGCGGGGAAGCCTAAAGAGTCCACGGGGGGCTTGGTTGGTCTATGGAGGGGGGTTGTCCATCTGAGGGTGGTGGGGTCAGGAGGCTAAAAACAGCCTGGTCAGGCTTGGGGGGGTACAAAAAGTGCAACCCAACGGCTATGGCAAGCAGCTGGACATTCGCAGCCCCAGGGCTGCACTCCGAACATGTACAGTAGTCTTGGAGATGGGGCTAACCTGTTCCTGATCTAACTTAGTTCGCCTGAGGAGGTGCACTAAGTTAGATCAGGTCAGCCATTTTTTGCCTGATATAACTTCCCCAAACATAGGTACAGATCAGCACTTAGATCAGCCTAACCTAACATCTTCACTTACCCTTGGATACTGCTATGACAGGCACCATAGAAATAACATGAAGTCCTCCTCTTAAGAAAGAGAGCAACATGCTGTTATTAGGGAAAAAGCATGATGTGGAGAGGCTGTGTTTTACTAAATTTGGCAACAGCCCATAATCTCTTTAGTCAGAGAAACTGAATAATCTAACAGCTTCATCATAATGAGTAAAATGTCCACGTTGCAGTGTATCATTGAGACAGCATTAACTTATATTTGACCAATAAAAGTTTCCATTATCTTCTTTAGAGTTGTTAAAAAACCCTCTTCAACATTTGTTCTCCAAGCATTGCTATGTTGAGAGTTTAAAAGTGGGATAATGTTTATTGTCTTTAATGCAAAGACATGCAAAGGCTAAATCAATAGTGCAAAAGCAGGGAAGTAAATAGTAAATCTTGTCCTTTAAATAATATAAGGAGTTCTTAGGATGGGTTAAGTCCCCTACTCACTGCCTTTTGCTTTCTGCAGTCATTTACAGAGTGAGTACAAAGCAATAGTATACTAGATTTTCAAGCTGCCTATGTATCTGCTTTGTGGAGAAGAGGTTCAGTATAAGGCAAGGTAGTGGGGTTGTTATGACCTCCAGTAAGCAAAGAGGGTAGAGTTAGTGCCCTAAAACACAGCTGGCCTACTTAGTTGTGATGGACATCCAGAGCCCCATCCTACCTGCATGTGGAGGCAAGCCCTGTTCTGTTCCTCCAGAGAGGACATAGGGTTGCAGTCAACCATAACATTTGCGCATCATAGGTGAGGGTGTTGTCAAGTTCCTGGTGATGCTTGATTGCTCATTTCCTGGGGGCAGCATTTCTGAACCCAATTGGCAAGTTCCATTTTATTTTAATCTACTTCTCTTTCATTAAAATGGCACTAGGTAGCTATTACTGCACCTCCTGGGCCTGCAGTGGCTTTGTGTGTGTCACAGGACAGCTGCCTGGAGGCAGGGCTGGATTAACACATAGGCAAACTAGGCACATGCCGAGAGTCCTGAGCTACAGGGGGCACCATCCTTCCCTCCGTGGTGGTGGTGCGAATGGCTCCATCCGCCTCCCTTCCCTTCCTCTCCCCTTCCCTCCACTGGCCTCACCACTGCCACGGCTGCCTCCTAGCAGCAGCTCCGAGCCGTGCTCCCTGCAGGCGGCAGTGCCAGAGTGGGGTCAACCAGCCTAGGGCCCATGAGTTTGTTTGCCTAGTGCCTACTAGAGGGTTAATTCAGCCCTGCCAGGAGAGACTGCATCCTTGCTACAGGCAGAACAGCTGCCAAGGCCAGGATGTGGACAAGCTGGGGTTTCATACTGCAGACCCTTAATTGCATCTCTGACCCCACTGAATTCATTGAAACTACTTGGTTGAGTACAATCAGACCCTCCACAATGAAGCCTCTTAGCACACCAGTATATGTGGGAGCATGAATGACGCATGCCCCCGGCAGATGGGGGGCACAGCGGTGGTAAACAGGAACTCCTGTGGACGCCACCGGCGCTGTTGGTGGCGGGGGTGGCGACCACCCACAAATACTGCTGGCAGCGGTGGCAGCAGCCAGCAGGGATCTCTGACTACCTGTAGATGCCACCAACAGTGTCAGGGGAGGGAGGTGGGAGTGGGAGGGTGGCAAGTAGTGACCGCCTGCAGGTGCCACCAACAGTGTCATCAGTGCCTTTTTGTAGGGAGTTCACCACGCTCAGGGGATGTGTATGCACCTGCGTGCACCCCCTACACATCGCCCCTATGTTGGAAAGAGTAGGCAAACATCTCCATTCTACAGACTGGGAAACTGAGACGCGCAGCAGAAAGAGTCAGAAGTGAAGTCCAGGAATCCTGAGCTTGGGTCTTATTGCTTCCTGCAAGACTGGTTTTCCAGGAAAAGATATCAAATTAGGGGTCAGCAACGTTCTGTGGTGGCAGGTGGGAATGGCCCAGCTCAGGACTTGGGTGAGTCACAGCCGGGACCTAGCTGTTGCCACCACTGCTGCTTCTCCCTGCCGCTGCTTCTTTTCACTGCTCAGCTGTGGCATGGCACAGGAAAGCTCTCAGCCACCTGGCTGCAGCACAGTATGGCACAGTGTGGTATGAGTAAAGCCCCTACTGCCAACCACAGCCAAAGCCCAGATCCACACACTGGATCCAGTGTCTCTGGGGAGCATGGATCTGACCCATGGGCCATATGTTGCTGACCCCTGAGTTAAATGAAATGCCTGACTTCCTCCATATCCATAGTCTTGAAACAGAAAAATTTTAGCACAGGGCCCACCTCATCATCTGCTTGTGGGTTTTTGGGTTTGTTTCTAACAAGGAGGACATCATCTGGGAAGCTGGAGACTATGTAAGCCCTGCTGGGGAAGAGAGGTACATGGGCTGCTTCCTGCCAGCTCAGAGCCTGTAAGCTTCATGGGTGTCACTGTGTTTCAGGTGAAAGTAGATCAGGCACCTGCATCATGCATGCATCTTCACAGTGTGTCTGCCTGGATCCCAACGTGGGACAATTGCTTTGCTGCAGTTGTTCTCTAGGTGATGTCTGGTCCCTGTGCTGCATGAGACCTGACTGGGCTTCCAAGAACTCTAGATGCACATACTCCAAGCTTGAGGTATTGTTGGAGGTGAGGGAAACTCTGCTTACGTACCAGAGCTCAGTATCCCACTAGGAGCCACCTTCTCCAGTAGGTGCAGAGTAGTTGAGAATTGGGGTGGCCTTTCTGCAGCCAGACTCAGGCTGAATGTGTAGGTAGGGGACCAGGATCCAGTGTAGGTTTCCATCTTGAAAGAATAGCCTTTGAGTAGCCTGTAATGGTCTTTGACTGCTGAGGCAGTTCAGACTATAATGGTTTCCCATGCTCTTTTTGCCCCATGTATGCTCACTAATCCAGGTTGCCAACAGGGTCTCTTCCACTGTCTGCTGTAGAGGATGCTGATCTCCCAGGTGCACCCTGCTGAAACACCACCTGAGTTTTGCCCTTAGCTCCCCTTCATCCCCCAGCCTGCTATGTTCCACTGGCCATGACAGCCACAGTCATGGAAGAATTCAGGGCAAAATAATGCCATCCCACAGCACGGATCTAGAATGCTGTGCTTGAACAGAAAGGAAGGGATTGCACAGGGGTTTGTCTGAATAGTCCGGGGAGGGCTAGGTCTTGCTTTCAAGAGCTGCCCAGTACAGCAGGTACTTTCTCATATAACTTGATTTCTTCCTATGGTAACTGAAAGCTGTTAATCAATGACTTCAATAGCCCAAGGCAGCAGAGCTGGCCAAATGTGTTCTAACCCAAGTGCAGGCTCTGCCGAGCAGCCTTGCCGTCTCTCACATCCTCTTAACATGGGCATGAATTTGTTGTAAACAGGCTGGTGAGCTTGTTTGAGCAATCACATTTTCATTGCAGCTTAGCAAGATCTCCCACCCAGTTGTTTATTTGTAAAACAACTGGGCAGGAGATCTTGAAAAAAACAGATAATTTTTCATTAAGGAGTGGCGTGTTTCAATGAGAGCCCTGGCTGGGTGTGATGTTAACTAGTCCCTTGTGGCAGAGAAGCACGGCTGCATATACTGTGGGCCAGCATTTAAGAGAGAGAATGTAACCCTGCCTGTGGATCATCTGAGCCAGAAAGGATCCTCTGAACTGGAAAACTTCTGGCTGTGCCTTCAGCCTGTACTATTTGGTACCACTGTGGTATTTAAGCACTTAGACTCATAGAAAGGACCTCAGGAGGTCACATCTAGTCCAACCCCCTGCTCAAAGCAGGACCAGCCCCAACTAGATCATTCCTGCCAGGGCTTTGTCAAGCCAGGCCACTTGCCAGACTTCAAGTCCAGACATAGTTCTGTTGGTGTCATTAAAGCTGCTACTGTGCGGACGAGGTGTGAGCTGAAGTACGCTGCTGGGGTAGGCCCAAAACATGGGTCTGTAGCAGTGTTCTGAGCTCAAGGAAACGTCTGAAATCTGCTTTGTAACATGCAGCATGCAGAGCATAACCAGTGTTTGTGCCATTAGTAACACAGTCTACTCTGTGGATGATTTCAAGTATGGTCTAAATGGGGACTGTGGATTCTTACCCCGTTACGTGGATTAACTTTTGTGACCCCTTGGTCCCTATGGGTTTATTGCTTCTTTGCCTCTCCCCACGCTGCTCTCTTTCCCTCCTTCCCTTCCCTGTCTTTTGAATTCAGTTCACTCTATTTGATACACTGCTCTGTGCATGTCCTTTCACAGCACCTGATGAATTGAGCTCAGGCTCATGAAAGCTCATACTGTATATTTCTGATTTAGTTAGTCTGCAAGGTGCAAATCTACCCTGCCTTCTGTATAAACAGCCAGTGACGTTATGATGCTAATGAGGAGCTAATCCCAAAAGGATATACTTGGGGGTAGCTGATGAATTTTGAATATGGGATTTAGACAGTACCTTCTGTCAGCAGATGCTAAATTTATAACCTGGGGACTTCTTTACCCTCCTCCCAGCACTCTGATGACTGTCTTTTTCAGTGTTGGCTGGCAAAGACCCAGATGTCAATGGCTAGAATAACAGTGCATCTGTCTTTCTACTCCGTGTGTAATTCATAGTACATATATTATGTAATGCATAATGTTTATATGGAGAATTCTCTTATTCATGAACTCCAACAAGCAAAATTTGTAACAGATGCCTTTATTTTCCTCATCTTAAGAGAGTTATCTCTTCCCTCCCCTTTCTTTTTAAGCCTTTCTTTCATTGGCATTTATTTTTCAGTAATAGATTGGGTCTCCAGCCTCATTTTGCTGGGTGCTATGCAAACACACCACAAAGCAAGAGTTACTGACCAAAAGCAGTTCAGCTGTAGTTGCAACAGCCTGTGGAAGGCTTTGCACAAATAGAATTGCAGACCAGTGTTCTTACGTAGATACATTCAGAGAGAGTCTGCTCTGTGCAAACACGCTACATCAGGGGTGGGCAAAATGCAGCCCGGGGGCTGGGTGCGGCCCGCCAGGCCATTCTATCTGGCTTGCAGGGCCCCTAAAATATTTAAAAAATTAATATTTATCTGCCCTGGGCTGCCTGTCATGCAGCCCTCGATGGCTTTCCAAAACTCAGTAAGTGGCCCTCTGCCCAAAATATTTGCCCACCCCTGCACTACATGCTTCTGAAAACTTGAGCCAAAAAATATGTTTAGTGCTCAAAACACCTGTAGAAGTAGCTGGACACTCTGGATATTCACATCTGGAAAGCTGAGTCACACGCATTTTTCCATCATCCCAGGTTTCTCTTGGATGAAGGTTAGGCAGCCTGTGGCACGTACAGTAACTGTGTGCACTCTATTAGTAGATTGGGGGTGGTTTGCTTTGCTTTGCTCTAAGCTGTCTCTCTTCCCCCGCCCCGAGTTGGTTGGAGATGTTGCAAAACCCACATTACAGATATTTAGAATTGCTGTAACACGCTTTTCTTTGTGAGCATTTCAGATATCATACAATTGTCTCATGCAACAGGTCTTGGCAGATACTGTAAACAAGCAGCTTATTAAAGAAGCAAAAGCACAATTCTTCCAGCGAGGTAGCCCTTCCTATATGAAAACTCTACAGAGGCAATGTTAACAGCAGGGGAGGGAGGATCTCACATCACCTGTTTGTTCTCCTGTCTAGTTAGATTCTCCATGCCAGTGGGGGGTAGGACAACACCCATCTCTTCTCTTTTGGGTCCAGTCTCCAAGCTTATTTGAGAGCCTACCCATGCCCATTTTGTCCCTGCTGTGCAGAAACTGTAGGAAGACCAGTCCCTGTGCAGACAAGCCTCCTCATCCACCCATTGGTGAGACAGCTGAATACCGCAAGTATCAGCCACCCCATACAAGCCCCTGGCCACTACTCTAGTGCTTCCAGCATAGGAGCCAGAGCCAGATCCATGAATCAAACTTGTGTGTGCTTCCCGCAGGACAGCGCACAGTATTGCCAGTAACTTGAAGCCGAAGCTATATCTTTGCATTTAAATGAACTGCTGCATTTGCTCAAAGGTTTTTCCTCCAGGGAAGGAAAAGAAGTATTTTGTTGAGGATCTGGTTACAGATGGTAATCTATAACAGAAAACACAGTGCTTCAAGAAGCCATCTTCACTGTAGGGTATATGGAAAGCAAGCAAGTGACATCTCCCTCAAGGATTGTTAGGGAGAGCAATGCAAACTTGTTAGGGTTCAGTTTGTGAGCCAAGTGCTACAACAGCATGTGCAGCATTTGGCAGGGGATCAATCATTTCTGCTTCACTTCCCATCCAGTGAAATTCTATAGCATTGAGGGTTGAAACAAATGGGTTCTGTAGAAATGACTGCAAAACCCGGTAGGAACAGGGAACAATATCTTTGCAGTGGGAGAATTTGTGTCTCAGAAGAAGCAAAGCACAGGGATCTCATTGGCTCTGAATTCTGTCGGTCTTTTCTATTAAGGTTGGCCATTCACAGTTGATATACTGAGACCTCCCACATGGGCGCTAAAAGATGGGAGCCTTAGAAGGATGGATTTTAGGTGGCCTTTCTGTGGGAAGGGCAGCATCCCAGACTGGCTGTTTGGAACATATCCACCTAGTTCCCTGGCATCTGCCAGCATCTTAACCAAGACTTGCCTCAAGTGAGATGGAGGCATGGTGTAACCATTTTTCCCCATTTTAGGCAGTTTTCCCCATTATTGCTTGGTTCCCTAATGGTGCAAAGACGCATGCACTCTTGGACAGCCTAGGCATTTATCTCTGTTGCAGTTCTCCTCCAGTAGAGCAGAGATAAATCCTCCCTTCATCCCACTGGGGCGTTGTGAAAATAAATTCATTACTGTGGGTAAAATAAGCAGGTATTCTAGCGATGGGTACCATAGAAACCTCCCTAAGAGAGTTACTTCTTTGAAGACAAAATTATTAATAGTGTGCACTGAATGAGTTGGATCCTGCAGAAAAAAGAGCCTATAACTTATCATAATGCCTATGCATAAGGGGGATAAATTTAGGTCACACAGACTGACTTAGCTCTGGCACTTCCTAGTTTCTGGAGTACTTAAATTTGCCACAGCAATAATGTTCTTTTAATTTGGTTATTTAAGCTTATGTTGTAGTAGTACCTAGAAGCCCAGCAAGATCAGATCCTGGCTGTTGGAGTCTCAGGTCATGACTATTTGCATGTAATAGAGGCATTGTAAGAGCTTACACCCCAAAAAGGTGAGGCAGGTAGAGGAAGTCAGTCAATCTCTTTAGATGCAGAGCTGTAGCAGAGGTCTACTCGGGGTCAAAGAGAGAGTCTGGGGCAGAACCAGGAACCCCTCTGAGTTTCCAGCTCCTGATCCAGCCTCTCAAACTTCAAGGCTGTTGTTGCTTTCTACTTGCCCATAGATGATGATACAGCATGGCATTCAGTAGCTGAACTGCTAAGTATTCAAGTATTGCTGCCTTTTGCACACAGTTTTTAGAAGGGTTATGGTCCAGCCTGTGCTTTCTCCAGCCTGGTGGCAGGCCCCCAACTCTGCCCTTTCTCTATGGCACTTGATTGGACTGGCTGGAACAACAGATGGCATGGCAGCGTGCAGAAGAGCTCTCTCATCTGTCCCCTGAAAAAACAGCACTTGGGAATCACAAAAATGACATGAGTTGTTGCATAAGGAGAGATGCAAACTCTTACTATTTGTTTGGCTCCCGATGAAGAGGGAACATCAACAGTCACGATGTTCTTGATCACTGGCCAACTATTAATCCAAGTATTTTAGCAAAAGCCTGTTTATTTCTTAAGCTCTATGTAAACAATGGAAGCTGGGAACGCTAGGGGGTGGGGAGAAACTTGTCTAGGGACTAAGCTCACTTTAAAGCCAAGCATGCCATACTTATGTGCCTGGGGAGAGCTTAAAGTCAAAGGAGAGCAGGTTCCAAGAAAATAATACTAGGTACTTAGCTACGATATTTTTGTTCTGGGCTCAGAACGTCTCCTTTCTCTCTCAGTGCCAGCTTTAATAAAACAAAATGAAATTTCCAAGAAAAACAAATTGGAGCTCTTTAAAAAGGCACTGTCAAGATTAAAATCTGTAACAATGTTGTGAGTTACACCTTGGATGATTGAAAAAGAAAGAACTCTAAACATCTGCTTTCCGTTCGTCCTCCTTCTCCTGCTTTACTCTCTGATCTTTGCTTGAGTCCTGATCCTGTAATGAGATGGGCACAGGTTGAACCTTGGGCCCAGCACCCCCAGCTGCACAAGCACTGCAGTGGGGCTCCGTAGAGAGGCAGCACCTCATTCAACCAGCACCTCATTACAGGATGGGTCAGGATAGTGAAATTAAGGGAGAAGGGGAAGAAGGTTTTTCTTTGTTCAGAAGTAGATCCAAGGTCTTTAACCTTCCTGCTTAGGGGCACACTCCATATAGCCTGAATAGAAGAGTGAATCATGAAGCAAGCCTTATGGGCTTGCTCCTCCTTGTGTGTGTGTGTGTGTGTATTAATGAAGTACATAATTTGGTTACGAATGATTCAGTTGCTGGACTCTGCTGGAGCATAGTTTGTTAACTAGTCTTCAGTAGTAGCATAAGAATTGTCAGGCCACTTCATCACCATGCAGCAGCTCAGCCTGCAGGAGTGGGGCTGTGGCTGCTTGGACACTAGGAAGGGGCCACCATGCTGTTGTACAAGATGTAGGTGGTTGTAATACCACTTCTTTCTTCCTGGAATCTGAGTTGGGGTTTGTGTTAAAGTCAGAGTTAGCACTGTCCTCTGTAGGGAGATGGGGAAGGAGTGTTGGTGAGAATCCTGTGTGGTTACAGTTTGGATTCACTGTGCTCAGATTGTCTTAGTAGCTCATTAGCTAGTCTCATTACAGTGTGTGAATGAGGGGAATAAAACAGGCTGAAGAGAAGACTGAGGGGGGATTTAACAGCAGCCTTCAACTACTTGAAGGGAGGTTCGAAAGAGGATGGAGCTGGACTGTTCTCAGTGGTGGCAGATGGCAGAACAAGGAGCAATGGGCTCAAGTTGCAGCAGTGGAAGTTTAGGTTAGATATTGGGAAGAATTTTCTCACTAGGAGGTTAGTAAAACACTGGAACAGGTACCCAGGGAAGTGGTGGAATCTCCATCCTTGGAGGTGTTTAGGACCCAGCTAGACAAAGCTTTGGCTGGGATGATCTACTTGTCCTGCTTTGAGCACAGGGTTGGACTAGATGACCTCCTGAGGTCCTGTCCAACCCTAATTTTCTGTGATTCTATAATTCTAAACCAGAGACAGATCCTCTTCAGATGATTTATGCGAGAGCTCAGTTAATCCCAACTCTGCCATTGAAGGTGCAGAGCATTATTGAATTAAAATCTTACTTTAAAATAAAAAGAACGCTTTATGTCTAAAGCATCCTCAATCCACCCTTCTTAAAGGAATGGGTGTCCCAGCCCTCCATAGTACAAGGGGCTCTAATTTGTGACAGTGGAGAAGGAGACCATTGCATAGTTGCATGCTCCCTGTGAGAAGCAGCATCAGCATGGTTTCAGTTTGTGCTCAGTTTCACTGGGGTCCGGTCCTGCTAAGTACCACGTGGAAGCGTTCTAAGAGAGAGTCCCTTTCCTGGAGAATGGAAGGACTAAAGCCTTGTCTAGACTTGCCACGCCAAAACTTTGGTGGCAGAAAGTAGCTGCCATCACCCAGGTGTCAGAATCCAAGCATACTAAAGTATTTCAGATCTGCCAGCACCACACTGCTTCTTAGCTGTGTCATGTTTTTTCCACATCCCACCCACAACTTGGTATCTTTGTCAGAATTTACTTTATCTCAAGATAAGGGCACAAAAGGACAAGAAAAATGAGTCGCCAGGAAATAGAAAAGACAGTGTGCTTCTCTTAGCCATGTCCAAATCAAATACAAAATGGCAATTCCCTTTTAAACTGAAGAGTGTGGAAAACAACTGGAGCAGCTACAGCTGGCCTATCAGCTTAAAGAGTGATGTTCATATCTATCTCCCCATCTCATTGTTTCATCTGAACACAGCTCCTGTAACAAAGATGTCACTCCTACAAGAGTCTGTTCTCTGTTTCTTGACCCCTCCTCCAGTCAGATTGCATTAATGCAGAGTTACAAAATCTTATGCCCCCCCACCACTACATAATTATCATCCAATTGTTCCAGTGCCTAGCTCCAAACAAATCAGTGCTGCTTCAGAGGACCAGTCAAGTCTGGAAACAGTGCTGCCCAGTTCTGATTATTTTTCTAACTCTTAATGACAAAAACCCTTTTTTTGTTTGTTTATAGGAAACTTTTGGAGGAATCTGTGTTCACAGTCCAGCTAAGAAAGCACTTAGTAGAGCAAGATGGGCATAGGTGTTAGCAAAATATTAAAGTCATGGGAACAAGGGGAGCCTATACACGAGCAGCAGGCTCAATTAATCACGTCTACCAGACTGTGGTAGTTACCACACTCCAGCAGACATCAGCATCCTGTGTATCAGCATCTCTGCTCTTAAAAATGATGGCAGCACAGGGATGCTGATACATGAGACACTCCAGGTGCTTTAATTAAAGCAGCTCTCAGAGCCACTCTAATTAAAGTGCCCCCCCACCCCCACCCCTTGGAGCACATGTAAAAACACCCAAGATGATGGGGCTGCATCTTCTCCTCTGTTAGACCCTGGGGGTACCTGCCCTTCATTGAGATGGGGAACAGGTACAGGGTGAACCTTTTGGTCCTTTCCTCTTGCTCTCTCAGGTTGGTTTTAGTTGATGTTCTCTGAATGGCAATCCCTCCACCAAATGGCTACACTTCTTCTGATGTACCACAACCCGATATAGATTAATGGGGCATTCTCATCCCGTCTGGGTCAACAATGGGGCTGACAATCATCCCAGGCATCCTCTCTGCCTAGCACTTCTTCACTTCAGTTATTCTCCTCTTGCAAGCTGTATATCTTCTCTGACAGGGCTACCTACTCCTCTTCCAGCTACTGCTGACTCTAGAATAGAACATACAGTATTGCCCCCCACGTGGGTAAGTCATGATGATGAGGCTGTTTACTGGAAACCAAGCAAATCTTTAAAAGACAAAATGACACAACCCTAAACCTAACTGTATATGCTTCACCCAGGATGTGGCTTACTTAGAAAATGGTCCCTCTTGGTTCCTATATTGATGTGTCAAGAAGCTTTTTAAAATCAGTGTGTCAGACATGCTTAATGACTCTACCCCTCAGCATTTGCACATGTAGACACACCCAGTGACAAGGAAAAAAATGCATGATGGTTGAGAGCCACCGGTGACAGTCTCTTGCACTTCATCTGTCACATAGCCCTCCCATGCACACTCAGGAATGGGATAGGCTACATAGCAGCATTAACATTATAACATGCTCAGTGTGTGTGCCCTAAATGGAAACTGGATGTTACAACACCCATTGTAGATACTGAGCCTGTGCTCCCTTGTTGATGTTGAAGCTGACTCATTTCACAGGCTCAGCCAACATCACCTGGGCGCTGCATCTCCAGTGGTGGAAAGCCTGCCAGAACAAGGATGTGGTAGTCCAGTGTTTGCTCCACTGGAGAACTGGAGCCAACCAGCAAAGACTCATGTATGGGTGGAGCTAATCACCCATGGGGTGAAACTGGGTCCAGCCTACCCACAGGATGAAGCTGATTCATTGGTCTCAAGTTAGCCTTCTATAGAGCCCTGAGCAGAGCTTAAAACCATGTGCCTATATTGAAAACTTTTGGGAAGAGCTGTCACAGTGCTACAAGCTGCCCATACCTTGAATCTAAAGTGCTCCCTGGGGTAAATGTGCCCACAGTATTTTTCATGTAGAAACTATTCTAAATTGTGGTCTAATGTGCAAGATTTTTCAAAACAAAACTAGAGTCTTTCTCTTCTCTTTTTTTCCCCCTTCTGTCTCCTTGCAACAAAAACACATTCCCAAAATCCAGTTCAGAATTCAGGCAGAATCTCCCCAGGTACATGCTTGTAAAATGGCTGGGGTAAATAATTTGCTCATTGCATCAACCACATCTCAGTCAAGAGTCCAGCAGGTTGCTTGTATTAACAGTCCAGTGACCAGCATCACCTTCTTGCAACTATGGTTGTGTCAGATTCCAGGGGATAAGGTAATTGGCTCATTTTTATCATTTAATTGTTAATAATAATAATAGTCCACTGGGAGAAAGTTATCCCTTGGGAATGCTATCTCCAGGCTTTAAAAATAAATGGCGCAAGGTCTCCACAGTGCTCAGTGTGTTCACCACTGGTGGGGCTCTTCTCAACTCTATTCAGCCTAGAGAGAGGAACTAGCACTCTCTTAAGGCCCCCTCTTCTCCGGTCTACAATATCTTGTGCTAGATGATTGCCACCCTTGCTGAGTAGCTTTCTGTAAAATGAGAGACGTGCAACCTAGTCTTGGACAGTGTACATCTTCCAGGAGTGCCAGCAAAAACAACAGGAAGCCTCCCTTAGCAATCAAACAAAGCTGGTCAGAAACCAGCTTGAAATGAGAGGCACTTAGAATTAAAGGGATATTGTTGACCCTTTTCTGGATTGCTTTTTAATTTGTTTGTGCAGCTCTCCATTGTCTATAATATCATTTTTAGTAGCCTGAAAATACAATTTCCTTCCCTTCTACTTTTTCCTGTTCCACTTGGCAGGCATTGTGTGTGCATGTGTGGTATGTGTGTGTGTGTCCCCTCACCATCTCTCTCCTGTTTGTGTTGTGTGTGCATATAACCTTGGTGCTGGAACTGGCCTGACAATCCTGGAGAATGAGGGTCTCCGTTTACCTAATCACTGCATTCCTGTAAGAGCTGTGTCCCTCCCGAATGGCAGTCTGCATTATCCATTCAGCCCTTGAAACCTCTTTGCAGAGGTTGGCAACATCAGTTCCTGAGTTCAAGTGCAATCAGATGTGCTAGTCATGCCTGCTTAAGTCGATATGGAAAGTAGGTGCTATTCTGAAGCTCAGTGCACTTTGCTAGCATAGCCTATCTTTGCAACAGTTTGGATCCTGTCTTTTAAATGACCTGTAACTGAGAGGTATTTTATTTGCCAACACAAACATTCAGGGTTCTTTGTAGCTTGGTCAATGACTTATGCTCTCACTTGGGCGCATGTACACAAGATGCTACTGTGCAGTAGCAACAAGCTACCGTGGAGTAGCTCATTCCTACCATGCAGTAGCATTGCCAGGCACTAGCTGTGATGCGATGATACTGCGCAGTAGCATTGGAAAAAAACTATGCGGGGACGGTACTATACAGTAATGCTGGTTATTGCACAGTCATTTAGTATTTGCATAACTATCAAGCATCTTTTCTCATCAACCCACTTCTGATGGCCGAAAAACAACTCTGAATAATTGACTCTCCTGCCCTTAGAGTACATATGGGGTGTTCTACTTCAATGTGATATTCTTATTATGGGCTGGCTAGTAAGGATGGAAAGGAGAGAGGCTGTAAGTAGTGCAGTGGGTTAGCCAAGGTGCTGCCAGTCAGGGGGGTAGCATTCTGGCATGGATAAGATTGGATTGGGGTAGCAGGGCTTCCTGCAGATTAGGACTGAGAGGCATGTACACAGCTGAGGACGGGAAGACTGGAGGAGCTGGAAATGATCCGACTCAGGATTCAGATTCATCTGCAAAGGTTGACTTGAGAGCACCAGGCTGAAAGAGCAGAGAGAGCTGCCACTGGGGCCTCAGGTGCATCGGCAGAGCTGTACTAAAGGGGAAACTCTCACACAGCTGCTGTCTGGACTGTCTCTGCCTCAGGATAGTCAGTACCTCCCCTCTTGCATAAGCAAGTACTAAATGACTGTGCAGTAACAACTGCACAGTCCACTGCTCGTGTAGACGCAGCCACTGATTCTTAATGCAGAGCAGGGAGGTGTACTTTGCCCTGCTTCAGACATTACTAATGTCACTGACAGTCAGACAAAGCTCTGAGCTCTGTCAAGGCACAGCAAGGAAGACGTGCTCTATTTGTATGTGCAGACTGGCCTGAATGAAAACTTTGGACCTGAATAGATCCCGACTCCAGGAACTTTCCGATGGAATATGAAGTAACACTTTATTATTCACATTCTTAAATCCGCGTTAGAAATCCCGCTTCCTTTCTCCTGCAAACATGAGAAATAGGGCTGTTTTCTGAGTATCTTGACTGTGTGGGTGGCAGCAAAGCCCTGTGGCTTGGACTGTGTGGTTTTTCGCAAACACAGCAGGCCATGTTTAAGGATCAAGGATCAGTCATCATTCTGAAGGGAAAAACAAAACTGGCTTTCAGCAGGGACCACACTGATTCAGTGCAGCAGCCGCAGTGACTGAATACAGGAGGGGAGGCAAAACACCACTTGGTGAACTTGCAAAAATTTGGGTCCTTGCGTAATGGGTAGAACAGTCCATCTCTTCCCAGCACTTCACATACAGATTTCTGTGATCAGCTTTATGGAGCAAAATGGAAACTAAGCCAACTGACAAGCATCTTTTCTCACCAACCCACTTCCAATGGGCAAAAAATAACTGAATATTTGACTTTCCTGCCCTCAGAGTACACATGGGTTGTTCTGCTTCAGCGTGATGATGTTAATACGTACTGGCTAGTAAGGAGGGAAAGGAAGGAGGCTGTAAGTAGTGCAGTGGGTTATCCAAGGTGCTGCCAGTCAGGGGAGTAGCATTCTGGTGTAGTTAAGAGTGGACTGGGATAGCAGGGCTTCCTGTGGATCAGGTCTGAGGTGCATGTATGCAGCTGAGAATAGGAAGACTGAAGGAGCTGGAAATGATCTGACTCAGGATTCAGATTCATCTGCAAAGGTTGACTTGAGAGCACAAGGCTGAATGAGCAGAGAGATGTTCACAAGGGGCCTCAAGCATATCAGCAGAACCGTCCCAAAGAGCAAACTCTCTCGCGTAGCTGCTCTCTGAGCTGTGTCTGCCTCAGGATACTCAATGGTGCCATTGACCCCTTTCAATCTTAGACCCCAATCGACTTCAGTTAACGTTTAAACCAAAGGTCTGTTTTCTAATGAGTAGACAAACATCAGACCTGATCAGCTTTCTCCCTCCAAGCAGATTAAATACATGTCATGCTGTAATGCACAGGAATTTCAGTTCCAGCCAGAGCTCATGAGAGATGAGTGTCTGGTTGTTACTAAGCCCTTCACAAGGGGCATGGCTAGAGCTGTGAGAGTCCATGCAGAGACCTAGTTTCCAACCAAATACTTCTCCCCGTGCTGCATAAACCTTCTTTAGCTAAGCAAATATTTCCCAGACAAAGGGGCCCATTCTCCCCGTCCTGTGCACGTGGCTGCTACCAGGATCCCACGTGTGCATGCAGGAGGGGAGGTATCTCTTGTGAGTAGTCGCCTGTGTGCTTACTATCCAGGAACCTTTGCACACAGTCAGCCTGTTTGTGACTACCCACCCATGCCCTGGAGCAGTAAATGTCCCTCACAAATGAAATACCTCCTGTCAAGTCCCTGGAATGTAACAGGGATTGAGCGAGAAGACCCAGTGAGCAAAATAAGAGCTACTGGTGGCTGCCTTTTTTCGTTTTTTTTGATCAGCTGGTGTCCATCCTGACAAGCACACACCCTCCCATGCGTTCCTTCCCCACCCTCAAACAGGAGGCCTCGCATGCTGCACCATTGTAGCCCTTGTGTGCTGCATTCCTCACTTCTGGTGCTGCTGTGGGTGGTCTGTATCTTTTTCTCTTCCCAACATTCAGCATCCTCAGATCAGAAGGAGGAAGGGGTGGAGGCTCTCACCCTGCTAATGGTGGGCTGTGGCTCATATTATTTTTCTTTTTTTGTTGGCCGAAAGAGAGCCAGTAGCTCAGAGTTGTTTCACTGGCAGTGGTGTTGATTCATCCATACCTCACTTCTTCTCTGTGCTTGAGTTTCCCAGTCTGGGAAAAGGGAAATACTTGTATCCCAGGCACAGTGTGAAGTTCAAAATAGCATGTTTTGAATACTGGAGAACGGAGTAGTACTGACTCAGTCTAACAAACCACAAGAACACTGCCAACCTCGCTGTGGGTGGTGGTGAGCTTCACTGTGCGTTGGTAGAAGTTATTTTCCTTTCACAGACATACAGATGTCAGAATTGCTCCAGGTGTAGATTTGGGGAGCTCCCCTCTCTGCACAGGCTCTGGTGAATCGCACTTCGAAAGTCATATCAATAATGGAGGAGTTATTTCCCCCATTAAAGCAAGTAAGCTGTTTTAGCAAACTAGACTGTGAAGACTGTGCTTGTAGTGAGGCACATACAGGCTAAGTACAGACAGCCAAAAACCTTAGGCTGAATCAATTCAGTCTTTGCAAGTTAGTCTAAGCTAATCAGGGGTTGGACTCGATGATCCATTGAGGTCCCTTCTGACCCTAGCATCTATGTATCTCTGAAACAGAGGTGAACAGACATTTATCTTTGACTCAGGAAATGCAGCCACATGCCAGCAATTGCTCATGCCAGGGTGCTAGAGTATGGCTCTCCAGCCACGTGTTCACTTCCTCTTTCTGCTGCCCATGAGGCCTCTGGGACTTGCAGTCCAGAATTACAGCAACAGGACTCTGCAGGGTTACTCATCACTTCCTCTTCCTGCTTTCAGGTGCCTCTGGGATTTGTAGTCCACAGTCACAGACAGCAGTAAATTTGAGCAGGGGAAGGGGTGTTTAACCTCTCTTGCTGGCCTTAGATTAGGGTGGTCATCATAGAGGACAGTTATGTTGTCCTCTGTATTCTATTGATACATAACCCATTGCCTTTATGTCCTCTATTTTTAGGAGAAAAATAGAGGACATAAAGGCATCCAGTTTCGTATCAATAGAGGACAGAGAACAACTGGACTGTCCTCTATGATGGCCACCCAGCTAGGGTTTGCCTGGAGGGGGCAGCCCTTTCCCCCCTTGCAGATTGGGCTGCATCCCTAGCTGGGTCTGCCTCCCAGCCCCTTGTCAGCCCTCAATCCTCCAGCTAGGGAGCAGAGGGGCAGGGCAGCCCTGCTCTCTAGAGCAGACAGCACAGGGCTTCAAAGCATCTGGGATGCTGGGGGACTGTGATTTAACTTAAATCAGGAATGAGTCTGGGACAGAAGTTGCATAAACCGGTTTGTCCCAAATCAGTTAAGTCTGATACTACATTCAACCAGGTTTATCTTAAACCAGTTTCAGCCATTTTGAAACTGGTTTATGTACAATGAGCTTCTCTTCTGTTACAGGTTTAAACCAGTTTCTGATGACTTAAATCAGTCTATGTGTAACTGTTGTCCCTAGCTATGCTGTCCCTGTTCCCAGCTTGACTCTAGCCAAATGCTCACCAGATTCTTTAAGTGAACTTCACCTTTCTTCCTTCTCTTCCCATGTCTCTTCCTTCCCCCTCCCCCACCCCCAGTGTTTTATCCTGTATCTCAATCAAATCCAGTAAGAACTTGAATATTTTTGCTATCTGTCTTGTGCTGACCAAAAAGTGCATAGTTGACAGACCTGAAGAGTGAAGTTCTCTATTTATTCATAGGATATCAATAATTTTGGCAGAGATTCACTCCCACTCCCATTGTTCCACCAAAGTGCCTCACCCTATCCAGAGCTAAAACGAGTATTTCATTTTCTATTGCCTAGTTAATATTTGCACCCAGAGAGGACTCAAATTAAAACTGTTATTTGATAGGTTCCTAAAGCCCTGGCTATTTGAGGATCATAGCCTACTTCATAAAGTTGGGTAAATATTACAACACCCCCCCCTCCTTCTTCCCCCCAAAAGATGGGGAAATGCAGTCACCGAGGGGCTGCCCAAGTGAGTGTGTGATAGAGCTGGAAACAGAAGCCAAGTTTCTGGGCTCCCCACCCAGGTCAGCTGGTTGATGTCAGATAAGGCAGTCTAAGGAAGAAATCTCAAATCTGGCCCAACTTTCTAAAAGCTTGTTGATTCATTATCACTGTCACTTCGTGCTATACTGTGTGTTGTACAAGCAGGAGCAACTTTCCAAGCCTTTAAAGTTACATTTTATAAACTTCTCAGTCCTGATCAATTTTGTGCATTTCTGTTCCTCTCCTGATGGGCTATGTGCCCATCAAGTAGGCATTCAGGGCACATATGGGATCACACTTGTGGTTTTCAGGAAAAATCACTCATAGCCAAGGGGCTGCTAACTGAGCAGCATAGTATGATATACGCCTCTGTACAGCACAACAAGACGCACAGCTCCCTGCAAGACTCTGCAGACCCGTTGACTCCCTACCTTTTAAAGTCCTGGGTGTTTAGGAAGTTTAATGCCCATTCTAATAATTGATGTGTTTACTAGGAGGAATTAAAAGCCAAATCTGTGTGGCTTCGACAGGTTGTCAGTGTGACTTCCTGTGTCTGGTTAGCAGTGACTCTGAGGGGTCACCCACCAATGCTGAATCAGGTGCCTTCCCATTCTGTTCCCTATGTGAATAAAAAGTAACCACCAGATCTATAAGCAGGTGAGTACTTGTTGGTAATTTTGAGCCATCAAGGCAGTACACCTGAGAGCACCCTGTGCTTTGATGTATTCTAGGGACTGCCAGACAGTGTAGCACATTATGGATGTAAGTGTCAGGGTGACTGTGCACATGCATGTATGCATCTCGCAAGTTGGCTGAACATTGAAGCCATTAACAATTTCATATAATGGTTGTAGGTCAGAGGCATCACTCAGTTTGGCCCATCAGCTGCATTTGACGAGCCTTAGCTCTAAGGGAAGAAAATATTCTGTTTCTGCTGTTGTGCAACTTGTTTTCGCAGGCTGCTTCACCAGCTGGCACTTTTCCGGAAACGAGGATGAAGGCAAAAGGAACTTGAGCTATAAAATTTGAGCTAGCATTGAAGGGATCTTTAAAGTCTTGCACGACCCTGTTCCTAGTTCCCTTACTAATTGCATGCATGCCCTTGTAACAGTCTTTATGTGCTTTGTATTTCCTAAATGTGAACAGCTGGTGTTGCTGGTAGGTTGTTTTCAGCATCAGACTCTTGACTCTCAAACTCACTTCCTGGCCTAATTTGACAAAGCCAGCCTCTGAGGTCATGAACCTTTGTGCAGGTTACAGTGAAGTTTATCCTGTTTGCAGCTTGTCTCTTGAGGGTTGTGATGTTTTGTTACAACCTTTGTCTGTTAGCATTGTTACGATAAAAAGTTCAGAAGTGTCCAGTACCAGTGCAATGTTTGCCTGCCTTTTAAGATGACAGTTTCAAGGGCTTTTGGTTGCAGGAGACCATCCCCGTGGCCTACTATGGCAGGTCAGTCCTTATTTGTTTCTTTTTCAAACGTTCTTTTCCGAACCTTTTTTTAATTAAAACAAATCAAGCCAATGTGTTTGTTCTGTGCCGTTGTGTTGGTGTTTGGTCCAGGAAAAAACTTAAACAGTCAGTGAGGCCTAGTGGGTAGCCAAAACCAGTGAGTCACTAGAAAAGAAATGAGCTCTTAAAGTTTGCTCTGCTTCAGACACCCAGGTGCCAGAAATTGAAGTCTTGGCCAAACAGCCCCAAATGACCATTAACTCAGCTGGGCCAGACCAAAACCCTGGATCTGAACTCCTTGTAATCTCAGTCAATCGAGATCCGAACTTCATTCTCTGGCTTGTGTCTGTTTCGGATCACTCTACCCTCTCTCTTTGGCCGTTAGCTCTCTTTTCTTTTTTTTACAAATGTGTAACAAGAAGCTGAGTCCTGCCCCAGTGAGTTTATAATCCGGGTACCCGGCAAGACAGAATAGCAGGATGCTCTAACCTTATGCACAGTCCCATCGGTAGGTAGTGTGATAGTTTTGAAACACTCAAACTCTTGCAGATGTCTTTTTCTGTCTTTTTCCTAGAAGCAGCAGGGGCCAGTGAAGGGAATTATGCAAAAGCGCTCGTGTAAAGTAAAGTTTTCCAGTTGCATTGTGTATCTTACTCCACCATTCGGGGACTAACAAAGCCTGAAGCTGCAGGAGTGAGGAGGCTTCACAGGAGTGGTTCTTTCCAACCCAGCCAAGAAAGGGAGAATGGATTTTGTCAAAGAGAAGTTTTAAAGCCAGAAAAGTTTATTTTGACTGACTGATCTGATGACCTGAATAAATAGGCCATGAAATTTCACCCAGTAATTCCTTCACTAATCCACAAAATGGGATGGAGATGGAGTAGCAGTTAGCTTGGTTAAGACTGCCAATATCACAGCAGCATCTACCATGTTTTTGGAGAAGCTGTAGTAGGGATTAACTTCCCTCCTTAGCCAGCGTGTGCATCTTTTTGTGTCTAGCTTAAGTTTCTAATTGCCAGCTGTTTTCCAAGGTCTGGGGCTACGTGGGTGGGAGAAGGATGCTGGATGCATCTTTCCATCCCTCCTAACAAGAAAAGTTGAAAGTTAGTGAGGCAGGATTTTCAACAATGAGTCCAGAAAGGGAGTTCTCTCTAGAACTATTCTGCTTTCTAGAGTCAGATCCTACTCCTCAGAGCATTTTCAGGTGGTTTCAGTCCTGTGGGGTGTGTACATGTATATATGTGTCTTTGAACAAACTTATTCTTGTCACAGGATTGAAAGCCCTGCCCCACTGAAATTGATGGCAAAGATCCCATTGACTTAGAGCCAAGACCTGAGCTGACTGTCCCTCTTCGAGCAGGGGATGTCAGTTGTAACAAGAATGAGTTCCTTGAGCTGGCACATTGGAAGGCAGGAACAAAGAAAAAGAGGCAGATATGGGTTCTTTTGTTAATTCTTTCACAGTGTTGCTTTGTGTGGCATGTATTAAAACGTGCTGGATGCTTGGCAAAAGGTATCTCTTGCAGTGGATACAAGCAGCATAGTTTTACATTAGCTGTCACTAGGTCACAGGGCATCCCATAGAAACATCAGTCCTCACATACGGATTCTTTGTGTTACAATCATTTTAATACTGAAGACTGTTTGGGAAACTTCTTTGTCTCATAAATCAGAAACAAGTGCTGAAATCCAGATTAGGATTAACATGTTTGCATGAATGATTTTCCTTCTCTATATTACTAATAATACCTCATATCTATTAGGGCTGTACAAAGCTATGGTTGCTGATTCAATTCGGTGGAGATTCGGCCCAATTCGGCAGCCAACTCTCCGAATCCGAATTGAATCAGGAGACCCTTTAATCTTTCTCAATCAAATCAGAACCCTCCGAATTGAATCAGAGCAATTTGGAGCGATTCAGTGATTCGGACAGAGACGCACCTTTAAATGTTTTTTCTACATATGTCAAGGTACAAGGCAGCTTGTGAATGCTGAGATGGTGGGGCAGATGGAGCGTCCCACAGGGGGGGGGCGGTGAAGCTAGGGGGGCACGGGGGGGTCCCCTGCACACTTGGCGGCAGACAGCCCCCCTCCCCCCGTGCACTCCTGTGGGATGCTCCATCCGCCCTGGCATCACAGCATTCACGAGCCACGCCTGGGACCTCAGGGTATGTAGAAAAAACATGTAAAGCTGTTTCTCTCTTCAGACCTCCTTTGGGAGCTTGGGAATTATAGTCCCTTCTTTAGGTTGCTAAGGCTAGGGACAGAAATTGCACATAAGCCAGTTTTCAGTTGTTAGAAACTGGTTTAAAGCTGTAATAGAACAGAAGCTCTGTGCACATAACCAGTTTCAAAATGGTTGAAACTGGTTTAAGATGAACCTGGCTGAATGTAGTATCAGACTTAACTCATTTGGCTCAAACCACTTTATGCAATGTTTGGCCCAGACCCCTTGCTGGGTTTAAGATAACATCCTCAGCATCCAGGCATGCTCTCCAGGCTGGGAGGGGCTCTCTGCTCCACAGCAGGGCTGGCCCGTCCCCTCTGCTCCCTGGCTGGAGCTTTGGCAGAGACTTGCAGGCACAACAGGGTCCGCTGGCTTCCCACTGCTTGCTAGACAAACAGGGATCCCCCACCTCCCTCCCTCCTATCTCCCACAGCACAGACCCCAGGCCCACAGACCCTAGGCATGTGGTATGCTAGCTAATGCCAAGAGGTGACTGTGTGTGAGTCTCTCCAATTTACTGAGACAGGCAGACAGAACAATGACCACTTAGGGCTGTTTGGAGCTAATCAACAGGTCAGCCCATAAGCTGTTTAAGAAGAGTCTGAAGTAATGGTGAGAGGCTATTGTTTTGCTAATGAAGTGATAAAAACTCATACCAGTTTGCTGCAGAGAGTATAAAGAATAAGGGAGGAAGATTGAAAAGCTCCATATCATCAACAGACACATGCACTGCACACCCGCCTTGCCTCAGAGTGCTAGCAGGGTGCTGGGGTCTAGCAACACTCCCGCCCCTTGAGCAGCCAGTGGGGAAAAGCCTGGAATGGTGCAGGCAGACCTCCCTAATCAGTGCATCCTGCCAGCCTGGCCACACCCCTCCTCTCCCACAGCTCAGCACTGTACAAGGAAAGGAGGTCTGTTGTAGTGCTCCTCCCCCCCCGCTTCTAGCCTGAGCCACTGCAGGCATGTCTGTTCAGCTACAAAGTGATTTAACCTAGGCAGGTTAGACTAACCTGAAAAAATTGAATCAATTCAGGCTCAGGCTTTTTGAATGTCTGTCATAGACCCCTTCCTGGTTCAAGTTAAATCACAGTTCCCCAACATGATATACAGCCCTGGGCTGGGTTGTGTTGTCTGCTCCAGAGAGCAGGGCTGGCCTCACCCCTCTGCTTCCTAGCTGGTGGGGGGGCAAGCCCAACTGGGGATGCATTCCAGTCTACAGGGGGAGGAGGGGATGACTGCCCCCCACCCCGACTCCGGCAAACCCTGGCTGAGAGCTGGGGGCCGGGGGCTGGGGTCAGGGTTAAACACCCTGTCCCCTGCTCAAACTTAGTGCTGGCTGCAACTGTGGACTATAAATCTCAGAGGCACCTGGAAGTAGGAAGATGAAGGGATGAGCAAACCTTCAGAATCCTGCTGCTTTAATTCTGGACTGCAAATCCTAGAGACCTTGGGGGCAGCAGGAAGAGGAAGTGAACACACAGCCAGACAGCTGTAGTCTACCGCCACCTGGTGTCTGGCCTGAGCCACTGTAGGCATGTGGTTGCATTTCTGGAATCAAAGGTAAATGTCTGTTCACTTCTGTTTCAATTTAATCTGTGCAGTTTTGACTAACCTGCAAAGACTGAATTGATTCAGCCTCAGGCTTTTTGACTGTCTGTACCTAGCCTTACAGAAAGGGGGTGCCATGCTCTGAGCCTTCCTTGCCAGCTCAGAAGTCAGGGCAAATGTTTGCTTTCAATGCAAGAACTCTTTTGTGTGTGCATGTGAGAGAAAATATACAAGAAAATCTGATGATGGAGCTGCTGCATGGGAAAAGTGCATGCAGGAAGCCCCATGCTCATTTGTATTCTTTGCAGAGAAAAATGCAGATGGTATTAAAGATTAACTGTACTGTTCTTTTATGTTTTCATGGGGGGTGGGGGGGTTAATCCAGGAGCACTTCAATGACTACGTTATGGCACCAGTGGAATGCAGCTTCTGTACAATGTTGAGAGAATTTTGATTTCTGTCAAATCATCTTTCTGTCAAAAGTGCCAAGGGATCTTTAATATCCACATTTCAGACAAAACCTCTGGCTTTATAGTCTCGTCTAAAATATCCATGAAAAAGAAACTATAGTGAATCTGAGTTGAAGAGAGACAGATTGAATAGATCTTGCTAGGACTCCTGGATGTAGTCCAAGTGAATTGGTGAAGTTGAATCTGATGCTTATGCTAAGCCAAACCATCCCGTTCTGTCTGAGAAATGCATTGCACTGGGAAGGTTTTTAAGTTTTATAGGCCTAGAGAGTATTGCAGAGTCACTGCTGGATTAAGCTTGCACAGCTGTTCCTGGAGTACTCCAAACGAAAGCAGCTGCATGACAGATTGTAGACATTATTTCTCTCTCTCTCTTATTTTTCCCTCTTGGGCTTGTTAGGAGTGAGTGTTCTGGTGCCAACTGATTCTGTACTCCATGCACTGTAATGGGACATTCCTTAGCAGTGGGGAGGTTGTGACCTTGAGTGCTGACTTATCAGCAGTGGGGGCTGACCTTATCTGTTGTAATAATAGTCAGGGCTTCTCGTCATTTGCAAAAACTAATAACACTCTCCTGAGGAGATGGGGAAAAAACAAAGCATAAGAGTTATTTGCTGAAGGCCCAGACAGTCCCTGTTGATGTGAGGGCTAGCCCTGGGGATTAACTGACTCCCACATTTGGTAAAGGCAGTGGTGTTCTTGAAGGCTCATCAGGGGAACCTGTGTAACTAATATGAATGACTGTGTGGCATAGGCCTAGTGAGAAGGCAAAGGGCCTGCTATTTCTCAACTGTGGGATTTCTCTATTAGCTCAAGGAGGTGTTCATTTTTGGAACTAGAAAACTAGTCTCTAGCTCCATCTCCCCTGTTGGTGGGTAATTCATGCATCTGCCAGGTTGCATTCACTGCTGGACAACATCTAGGGAGAGAGGGCATTTGATGTCTCTCTTAGGCCATTGGTGAGTTAGTTTGCAACTTCAGTAGAGAGCCCTGGAAGTAGCTGTTTCACAGCAGCTGTAAATACATCCTTTTTTCTTCTTACAGTGTGGACACACAGCCCTCTCTTTAGGAACTGAGCTGAGGCCTAGTCTACATTGAGACTTTTTGCCACCAGAGCAGCTATACCCACACACCCCTGGCAGAAACAAACCACATCATGGCAAGTTGCTGTCTTTGCCCATGCAGCCGATCTAAACTAGGTGTTCATATCATGCATTTCCATCAGTGTATTAAAATTTCAGCGTAGATAAATCCCAAGACCCCAGCCCCATCTGCCACTCCACTGGCTATGGACAAAGATCAACAGACAGCTCTGGAATGGCTAAATCTCCCTCATGTTCCCTCAAGTTGTTTTCTTGGCTGACCCCACTTACAAAGAATTACTTCTGCTTCATCCTGCACATCAAGGTCAGAGATGATTGGGCCCAGGCCCAGCAATGGCAATTACAAGGTAACGACTTCCTTTCTCTGGGGGAGTGCATGCATCACTGCTGCAGCTGCACAGACTGCCCATCTGGAGCCTAGCACAGACTGAGACCCAGCTCTTGATCTTGGTGACTCAAGAGCATTCCCAGCCCCCTGCTTGTTTTGAACCTTGTGTGCGTCTCCTTTGCTCGCCCCCGCTTCTTCCATGGCAGGCAGGGGTTAGCCCATTTGCTGTCTTCTGGAATGGCCTTTGTTTCCAAACAGTCCCTTTCCTTGACATTGTATTTCCCTAATTTCCATGGCACATTGCTCAGCTCCCAAGAATGCAGTCATTAAATCCTCTCTATCAGTTCATGTCTTCTTTCCATTTCACACAGCACTGTCTGAAACTAAATGAGCAGCTCTTTCAACCAGGCAAACCCTATTAAAGGAAAAGTGCTCTGTAAAAATGCAGAAATGAGCTTTTTATGAGAGGTTTTATGACATTTTTCCCAGGCCTGAAGAAAGTTGTATTTTGTTTCTCTCCAATCCTGCCATGCTCAGAAAGAAGGGAAGAGACTCTTTCAAGACAATAGGACAGAAAATAATGAAATGTTTTAAACGTTCAAATTATTTACTTTCAACTTTAGAAACACCAGCATTCATTGCATTGCCAGAAATAGCAATCATATATCTATGAAAAAAACTTAGTGAGATTTGCCTGTCCCCTCCAGTACCAGCATTTTAACTAGGGGTGTACCAGTAAAGATTTTCTTGGCCGATATTGGTGGTCGATTATTAACCAGCCATATCGGCCAATACTGATCTGATAGCCAATACCCGCCAGGAAGAGGCCAGTGCTGTCCCTGGCCCCAAACCTATAGTGGGCAGCCCGCCCTTGCCCCATGCACGCCTCCCCTGGGGGTGCGCACAGTGGCAGGGAGCCACGGCCCCTGGATGAGCCATCTGAAGCAATCTGTCCCAATCCTGGGATTGCATTCACCACCCTGGCTGGACAGTGCCTGCCCCTGCCCCACTCCCTTGCTCACCATGGGGGCCTTGATATTGCCCTTCCTCTCCCACGCCCCTTGCCCCCCACAGACTTACCTGCAGGGTGCTGCTCTCCATGCTGCCCAGCTGCATTCCTGACAACATGCATGTCGCAGATGTGTGCATGCATGTGACATTTATCGGTGATATTATTGGCTAAAAACACCTATATCTGCTGATGTTAATTTTCTGGTTATTGGTGCTGATTTGATTCATAGATTCATAGATTGTAAGGCCAGAAGGGACCTCAGAAGATCATCGGGTCCAGCCCCCTGCACCAAGCAGGAAAGATAACTGCGGGTCAGGTGACTCCGGCAAGGTAGCTATCTAGTCTCCTCTTGAAGATTTCCAGGGTAGGTGATCGTACCACCTCTGGAGGCAGCTTGTTCCACAGTCTGGACACCCTGACTGTCAAAAAGTTTTTCCTAATGCTGAGCCCAAATTGATCTTCCAGGAGTTTGTGGCCATTACTCCTGGTTTTCCCCTCAGATGCCCTGGCGAACAGTTGCTTACCGAGCTCTTGATGTACTCCCCTAGTATAGTGGTAAGCTGCTACAAGGACCCCTCTCAGCCTTCTCTTCTTCAGGCTGAGAAGTCCCAGATCCCGCAGACTTTCCTCGTATGGCTTGCTTTTTAAGACTCTGATCATATGGGTGGCTCTTCTTTGGACTCTCTCAAGCTTGTCCACGTCCTTGTTAAAGTGAGGTGCCCAGAACTGGATGCAGTACTCCAGCTGTGGTCTCACCAGTGCGAAGTAGAACAGAAGAATCACCTCCTTGGTTTTGCTGGAGATGCATTGATTGATGCATGCCAGGTTATTATTTGCCCTACTGACTACAGCATCGCACTGCCAGCTCATATTCATACTGAGACCTATCATTACCCCCATGTCCCTTCCATTTGTGGTGCTGGTCAGTTCGGTGCCGCCAAGCCTGTAGGCATGTTGGGGGTTGGTCATCCCCAGATGGAGCACTTTACATTTCTCAATGTTGAACTTCATCAGATTCTGATCCGCCCAACTTGCCAACCTGTCTAGGTCTGCCTGTATCTGCAGCTTATCTTCAAGCATGATCATGCTGCCCCTTCGCTAGGTGTTGTCTGCAAACTTAGCCAGTGAGCTCTTCACCCACACATCCAAATCATTAATAAAGATGTTGATATATCAGTGTACCTCTAGTGTTTGTGCCTGAAAGCTTGCAAAGAACAATTTTTCCAACTATTTAGTTGGTCTAATAGAAGATATCACATCTACCCAAAGAACCTTGTGTGCTAATTCAGCAAAGTACTTCAGCACTCTGTTTTGCTGAATTAAGACTAAGGTGGAAGTGCTGAGTTTCTTGCCTTCCTGTAAAGCAGTGATTTTCAACTTAGGGTACCAGAATACCCTGAGGTGCTGGGAGATCCTTTGAAGGGTGCCACAAGAAATATGAAGAGATAAGGAAGGTGTGAAGAGATGAGCAGATAACGGTAGACTCAGGCTCTACCTGCCTGGTGGCTCCCCTGCCACCACTGCCTGGCCCCTCTGCAAGGAGGTAGCACTGCAATAAATAAATGAGCACCAAACATGGTGCTGCTCAGTTCACAAAAATTATGGAGAGAAGCCTTAAGCCTAAAAAGGTTGAGAAACACTGTTCTAAAGAACTAACACTAAATGCATTTCAGGACTTAGTAGTCATTTTTGTCCGTTCCCAGAAGATGAGACGGTTGGATGGGTGAACGGTCCCTCCTGGTGTGGCAGAGAAGGAATTGCAGGGTAAGGCGCACAACTCGTCTGCTCTGTTACAACACAGTCATTTTTGAGATGGGTAATGAAGGTGAGGGAAGGAAGACCTTTATCACAACAACATCCATTTAGCCTTTCTCTCAGTTTTGTCCTGTCAGAAATGGAGTGAGTTTTAAGTTCTGTGCTTCTCCAAATGCATCTCCAGTGTCTTCTGTGGAAAAAGGGAGCTGAAATGGGTATAGACCCTGCTGTATTTATTTTAAAAGGCCTGAAACAAAGGCAGCTTGTAAGACAGGTTTTGGAGAATCTCTCTGATCTCTTCAAGAAAATGTAGAAATAACCCCAATCAGAACAATTTACCCAACTCCCTTCTCTTTTTGTTGCCACTTCCTTCTTTTTCCCCGTCTGAAGTTTGGGAACTGATTAAATGAACCATCCTAAAACTTCGCAGTTCCCAGCCTATGCGCTCAGGGCTGTGATTTCTGAATGGTTTGTGGATGATGTATTCTCAGAGCTCTTTCATCCACTTATGAGTTTTGTCTGTCCCAAGTTTCTGGACATGCTTTGAATGCTGAATGGAGAGGAAGGTACAGAGTTTGAAATACAGCCTCTTGATACATAATTTGGGCTCTAACTTGGCAACTATTCCCCTGCAGGATCAGGCTTATTAAAAATAACCCCCCACCAACTCCTGAATGAATGAATTTTGTTTCAGTTCAGTGTATTGCTGCGGCTCATCAAGCGCCAAGTGGTGTCATCATTTGCAGACAAAGGCCTTGTCCATACTATCAAGCAGTTTCCAACTCCAGGTTACAACCAGCTCACCATTAACCTGTTTCTACAGGATATCAAGCAGGTGGCAAGTGACCCTCAGACATGAAGCTTCCAGTAAAGCTGTGAAACTTCTGGACCTGTTATGCCAGCCTCATTGTAGGGCAGTGAATCTTTGTCACAGGCTACATCTACACAAGATGCTGACAGTACAGTTGTTACGGCACAGTTATTTAGTACTTGCGTACTCAAGTATTAAATGCCTGTGCAGTAACTGGAGTTAGTGAAGTGTAGCATCCCCAAACAGCTTTTTGGTGATGCTGACTGCACACTAGCTTGTTACTACTGTGCATTAGTGTTGCATCACGCTTCGTGCCATGCAGTGCTACTGCACAGTAGTAACAAGCTACTGCTCAGTCAGCGTCTCGTACATGTGGCCACTGAGGAGCAGTAGATGGACACTGTCTGTTCCCTTCTGTGTCTGCTGCTCCACACAAACTGGGAAGATACGACCAATACATTTGTAGCTAAACCAGCAACCACCTCCATCAGAGCTGTTAGAATTCTAGTGGCTTTCTTGGTACAGGGTACAGGCATATTATTAGGCTCAAAAACCAACTAATTGAGAAGTACACCCTTCAAGGACTGTCACAACACAGTTGGCCATCACAGGTTACCACCAAAGACAAACCAAGACTGAACCTTCAGCCATGCTTGGAGGACCACACTAGAGAGTGACTCGGGGATGTTCAGGCAGCAAGGAGGCAGTGTCCCTACTGAGCCTTGCCATCATGATGATTATATTTCATTTTCTTTTGAAATTATTGTCTTTGTTTAGCAATAACAGTTTAAAGGCATCATAGTCTACAAAAAGGGGTTAGCTTCTCAGGCAGTCCCAAGGGTGATCAACCTACAGCACAAGTGGCACGGGCAGCCTGTGTGTATGGGACATGGCAGACTAGGGAGGAGGCAGGCAGCACAGCACAGAAGCAGATAATGCAGCGAGCAAAAAAGGCAGAGCGGCAGCTCAGGCAGGGGAAGGGAATTGGAGTGGCACTCGGGGATGCAGGGCTTATTTTGTGGCACACCTGCCTAAAAGGTCAGCCCCCACTGGTGTAGCAGTTGCAAAGGGATCTGCACCCACATCCTGACATTTGTTTCCAGACTTTCTTGGGAATGCACCTTTTCCTGGCTTGATGTCAGTCTTTATTTCCTGGTGTTCTGGAGTCCTGTAGTCTGTGTTTATCCCAGTCAAGTGCTGAATGGCTGTTGCAGGAACATTATGAATGAAGTTTCTCAGTCATATCTCTCTGGGTCATTGGCCCTTCCTTGCCCACTTGTTCTACACTTACATATGCGCCTTCTTGCCATGCAGCACTGCAATTGCTTTTGCTTAGGACCAGGTCAGTCTTCTACCTTAATTCTCTGTTTTCCTGCTGCAATGATAAATACAACTAGAAGCACATGCATAAGCCCATAATTTCTGTACCTCAGATTAGCTGTCCTGTGGAGGGCTGCCCCAGTTACTGTGTTCTAAGTTATACGGTGTGCCGCATTGGAGATACTGCACTTCTGATTGGCCTTAACGGCAGCATTAAAAGCATAGGCAGCCTATGCATTTGCACCAATGCAGCATAGCATAGTTAGGGGGGGTGCTGCTGGGCCCTTTAGTGCAGCACCATGCAAAAAAAGGGGGGGTATGTAGGAGAGCAGGATAAAAGCTGTAGAAGCCTGTATAAACACAGAGAGCTGACACCATGGGTGTTTCTTGCCTGTATGTTTTGAGAGGGGGAAATGTACAGAACAGCACCCAGATAAATACTGGCAGTGAGCAGTTTTTAGTGATACAAGTAATAAACTGATGATGGCCAGTCAAAGAAGCGCTTCAGAAAATTAGGTGCTAGCTCTGCTGACAGCGTGAACTGAGTGCACAAAAGGCTCCAGTGGGATCTAGAGACTGCGTGTGAAATGTCAGTGGAGTGGAAAGTGTCTGAATTGCCCTGGTGCTGTAAACAGTGCTAGGCAACAAGCACAATGTCCTGCTTTTGCAGGAAGATTTTTGAAATCTCCATCACTTGTGCTACTGCTGCTGTTATGATTGTGGGTCTGTCTGGGACTGCACCAGCCAGGAACAGTGTAAGCAACCTGCAGCTGGCCTTTCAAGTTATCCTTGCTCGGCTTGATTTGCTGTTGGCTTTTTATATTTTGATTTTTGACTTGCAGTTTGCCATCCTGTGGCTTGTAGTGATTTGAGGTTTCTCCTGGAACTTGGCCTGAGGAATTAGTTGTAAAAGCCATAGATTAAGGCCCAGGACTTGCAAAGCCAGCTCAGTTCTCTGAGCACTGGCAGATCCTAAAAGGCTCTTGGTGTCTCCTCTTGAATTCGTAACCTCGTAGGTCCAAGTGCCCTGGGAATCAGAGCTGAGCAGCACATCTTTGGACTGATCCTAAGTCAATGGGAGTGTCTTCATTCAGTCTGATTGGGCTTTGCATCAGGCTTGTTGTGCTCTGCAGTGGTTCACAGGACTGGACAGCTTCCTCGTCCCAAGTTTCCTCCCTTTCTTTCCCCTCCCACTCTCTACCAACACACCCCTCTGTACCAGCTAACCATGTAGTTTGATCTTCTCCTTCACGCAGTTGGCAAAGCCACTAAAATCCTACCAAATTCCTGGCTGTTCGTCACTTATTTATCTGCTTGCCTTCCTGTCTCTCTCCAAAGCACCATCCTACCATAAATGTCACAACAGGCAACTGCTGTGGAAGTCCTGCACGTGGGGGAGCTGCATTTAGAACATAAAGAGCTCTGCCCCAGCGATGCTGGTAGCAACAGAGTCTGGCACTTCTCTCTGGATCCAGCCAGAAGAAAGGGTTGTCAGACTTATTCTCTGGGTATGTTATGCTGACTCCATAAGCACTGGTTAAAGAAAAATCTTTTCCTTTCAGTTTTAGTCTTAGTGCTACTATATTAGGTCAGAATCCTCTTTACTAGTTCCTTCCTTAGAATGGAAATGAGGGTTGGAGGACAGGATATCTATACGTGTTCCTGCTTGTCTTCCAAGCACACCTTTACATATGTCTGACACTTCAGTAAGTACCATATATCTGCTGAGTGTCTTTATTCCTTAAAAAACAAGAGCAGCCATTAATCAATCTGACCTGATGACACCAAATGGAAGTTTTTTTTAGCTTCTGTGCAACTCTGATAGGTAAGAAAAAGAAATACATTGTCTTCATGTGTCCCTGAATATGAGATGCCTTATCCGATGCCTAAAATGCCTTATCAAGGGCACATGTCTTCCTTAGCAAAAGATGGATGTCCCCAGCATAACAAAAGGAATCCGTATAGTATTATATTTGAATGATATTTCTGCTTTTAATTGTCCACATTTTCCAGGTAGATAGTTCTTACAGTTTCTTGCTTCTTCCAGGAGGATGAAAGGGTTTGCCTTTCACACCAAGCCAAGATTTAAATAGCTCTCTTAACCTCTGTAGACAAGATGTCTTTATGAAGAAACTACTTGCCTCTACATTTGCTCCAGGTAACGCCAGTGATTCTGCAGTATTGATGTGGCTATGGTTTTCCCTAAGCACAACTGTCTACTCCTCCGTGGAGTTTTGCCAGTTCCTATCAGAGAAAGAGTCACTACACACTGCCAGTTGTGACCAAGACTTCTTCTACCCATAGTCTGAATGATCCAAGGCAAATCTACCTGATCTTGGTTGACCTACGAATCCTGGTCTCTGTCTGTGGAGTTAGAATCCTGCAGAGAAGTTGGATGGAGAATAAGGGAAGAAGTTGGATGGAGAATAAGGGAGGCAGGCAGCTGAAACCGCCTTACCTCTGTTCTTCACCTTACATTTTCCCCATTTGGAAGCTAAGGCATGAGCTTTCATACACATTTCCTCCATTTCCCAGCAGCTGATGGAGTAGGTTGTTGTCTATGAAGGACCGGTTCGGTGCTTTCATAGACAACAACCTACTCCATCAGCCATCCTACCCTGCCTTCTGCCACTGAGCTTTGTTGCCATGAGAATTATCTTCAAATTCAGTGCCACGTCTATTTTATTCCTAATGTGCATTGTTGCTTTACATCTGAGAGTGACTCTGGAATTCAGTATCATGTACAATTTATAGCGTGTTCTTTTCTGTAAATATTCTGTTATACACAAGGCCCAATAAGAGCAAGACCTTCGCAAATGACCTTCAGTGGAAATAACCATACCGAACCTCTTCCAGTATGATGCATCTTGGATTCTGGTCTGCAGTAGTTTCAAATGTCTGATGGAAAGTCCCATAATGCATTCAATACTTCAGTCACTTATTCAAGGTTAAGTGTCATCCTGCTAAGAAAAGCTGAATTCTCTCAGTTTGCATTTCTCTTCTTGTCACACTCTAGGAGGCAGGGTGGGCTGCTCCTGAAAGAGCGGATTACAGTCAGTGACTGCATAGTGACCAAAGAACTGTCAAACATTAGTCAGTCAAATAAACATGTCGACAAAGGAGAAAGACTTGTTCCTCTCTCTCTCTCTTTCTCACCTGTACTTCAGTGTCTTAATTACTGGGCTTCACTTAACAAAAAGGGATGTTTTCTGAGGATTTCCAAGTGTTCACAGATATTGATCTAAATTAATAAAACAAGATTAAAAATCAAGAGAATATTTTGATATCCCTATTTTGCCCTCTGGGTATTAACTTTAATAAGAATAATTCCTTATCATAGCACTTCTCATCAGTAGACCTTAAGAAACTAGAGAAAATGCCATTATCTCTATATTACCTGTGGAGATAGCGAGTGATGGAGCGAAGTGGCTTGCCTATGGTACAGCAGCAGTCCAGCGGTGAAGCGAAGGACAGCGCTCCAGTCTCTCTAAACACAAGGTGGTTGCTGGTGACCTGGGGCTGGTTCTGTGCCTGGGTCAGAGCTGATGTAGAGGCAGCACCACCTCCGTTTTTAGGACTAGGTCACCAGTCTCGCACCCATGTAACCTTCAGCAAGATTTGAGAGACCTGGGATTTTGAGAGCCTGGCCCTTTCCCAGTGTCAGTATCTGTGACTAAAGCTCCAACATGAAAAAGCAGCAGCCTTGTCCCAAGATAGATTCAGAAGCTTTACATGGGCCCAAAGAGCATCCTTGAGTCAGAAGCATCACCTGCCTGAGGTATGAGCCATGCAGAGCAGAGCCCAAAGCCTGCACATCACAGTCCATTAAAACAAAATGTTATCTTGTTTATGAGCAAAGCCCAGAAGCAAAGCAGATTTGAAACAGATACACAAAGCTTAAGGAAGGTCTCCTTTTGAAAAGCCTGCTAAGGCAGCTGCTGAGTAGCTTTTCCTTGCATCTTAATATCTTCTACTAGGCAGATTTTGGCTTCAGGGGAACAGGAGATGCATTTGCCTTAAGCAGATAAGTTATATAACCAAATATTTAAATAAAAAAGATGTCTGGAGGCAGGGATTCTCTGTGCAGGGTTTACCTTTTCCCAGCATAGAAAACTGTGATTTGCTGTTTAGGTTAGCCGTGGCCCAGCAGGGCTTAGAGGGGCATAGAGAAGTTCACATGGTGTGAGCACTCCTTTCTCACCTAGTTCCTGGATTTCCTGCAGATATCTCTCAATTATCTTCTTGCTCCTTACATGCAGGCCTCCCTCTTCCTTACCAATGACACTTGCAGCCCCTTGGCAGAGGAGTGCAGCAAGAAGAGGTGGATGAGGTGGGGGAAGAACAGGCACTGGGGCTGTAGAGTTGTACATGAGCCCCGTCCGTCTACTCCACCATTCCAGTGTGCAGGCTTCTCAGCAGATCAAGATGCCGGATGTCAGGCCCTGGGACAGAACCTAGAGGACCTGGCAAGTTATTCAATCCTCAGTGCCTATGTTTCCCCATCAATAAAATGAGTGATATACATACTTTCCCTATCTACAAGGCTTTTAATGCTTGATTTGATTGTAGAACACTTTGAGATCCTTGGGCCAAAGGTGCTAGATGTACTCAGTGTTCCTCAGCTAATTGACTCCGCTTCTCTTCTTCTCTTTGAAAAAAAGAAAATGGGGAGGCAGAAGAGAGGTGGCGAGGATATGGGTTGAAGGGAGGCAGAACAGCAGTGCCTAAAGCACGCAGGGCTGATGCTGTCATATTACTTGACTATTTTTATTTAATGCAAGAAAAGGCTCCTCTTTGTGGGAAGGAGAATCCTTGAGGCAGTTCAGTTGTATACCTTACTTTTGATTTGTTTTCCTTGGCATTTCTGCTGCCATAGTCAGCCCCTTCTGGCCTATCCGGGTTTCACTGTGGTCTCCCTTCCCTTATCTCCAAGCCTCTTTTGTCTTCTGTCTCTTCTGCACATACTACTTCAGTGACTGCCCTTCTGAGAAATATCTCCTTGGCTGTCCACCCTATACTGTGTCTGCTGGTGCTCCCAGTCCTGTCTTGTTGCTTGGCTTAATGGGAAACTTCCTGTTGGTTCTTATCTGGCACCAGCAGTTGGTCTCCTATTGCTTCTTAGCACTCGGGATTATTACCAGGGAGTCCCGTAGTGCTCCTTTCTAGTGCACCTGATGTCTCCAGCTTTTGCTAGTCTCTCACAGAGCTCTTGGTACTTAATGTTCCGCTTTAATGAAGGAAGAGTGTCCTGTGGGTTCCTATCCTGCTCAAAACAATGCGTAGCCTTCATCTCCTGGGAACCGGTGACACAGAGAAATCTCCAAAACAGGAAACAGCATCTTGGATTCAAAAGTGCACTTTCGGAGGGGCGGATGTTTTCATGGGGCCGGATGCAGTTTAGGGGCAGGCCTCATTGACAAAGGCAAAGCATGTCAGTGCAGTTCGGAGAGCATTTATAACTCCTTAACGGTCTTCTTCATAGTCCCTCTGATGCCGGCTGATGCCAGTCTGATGCCAGAATTGGAGAGCAATAATCCTTTAACAGAGCAGTGGCCAGCAAGGGGCTGTACCCATGTCCCTGGGGTTTGGCACATTCACAGTGATGTTGGGGCAGGAGTTAGGTGCACTTCATCCAGAAAGACAGACTGAGCTGAAGGAGGACAATTTAGCAGTCGTTAGCAGAATAGATGCTATGAAAGACTTCTAGTGCCACGTCCTCGCAGTGGAGAGTAGTGGTGCCTTGTATGTTAAGACAGGGGTGGCCAACTTGCAATACATGTGCCACAACTGGCATGAGCAGCCTCTGAGTGGCAGGCAGCAGAGCAGGGAGAGAGCAGGGAATGCAGCAGCACATCAGGCAGGAAACAGAAAGCAGAGTAGATTGGGCAGGCAAAGGGGATCAGAGTGGTACTTGGAAAGCTTATGGGGCTTATCTTGTAGTACTCCTACCAAAAAGGTTGACCCTCACTATGCTCAGATTTCTGCCCCATTTTAATATATATGGTGCCTTATGTCAAGGGATCCCAGAACACCTGGCTAAGATGAAGCTTTATAATGCCAGTTTAGCAGGAAGGGAGCTGAGACTTAGAAGTGATTTGGCCAAGTGCAGTGATCAGAACAGAAAAAGAATCCAAACTTCCCATTGATCCCCCGCACTTGCCACTATATTCTGATTCAAACCACGTCTCTGGGGGTGAAACACCAAATGTAGTTGTGTTTTGGTAGGACCCTGGAGTCTGTATTGGATAACAGGTTCCCTACTCTATTGTCAGTCAGTGGTCTGCCCAAGCCTAGCAGCCCATTGAGCTAGTGAAGTAAAGGCAAGCCAGTTATTGCTACCATGGTGTAAGTGGCTCCAGCTGCACAAATTCAAGCCCTGCTCTGCACCTTACAGCTACTGGAGAGTCTGTTGGCAAAGGACACTTGACCAGTCTGGCTGGAGTGTCAAATGTGCCCAGATATGATTGCTACAGTGAGATCCCTTAACCACTCTGACCCCATCCTATTGTGGTATTCAAACAGGTAATCCAAAATCCATGTTCCATGGTTCTGGAAGCTCTTCGTCTTGCCACAAGACAAAGTGCGATAGGTGGGTATGATGAGCAAACTGGTGGGAGTTGAAGGGGAAGTCACAAGGAGAATAATAAGCAGCATTTGCACCAGGGGTGCTTCCACCTTCTTCCTCCTCTCTCAGAAGCAGAAGCTGCTCTGTGCCTGCAATGCCGGTGTCTTCAGGCTTCTGCAGTTACCAGCTTGCTCAGAAGTGGGGGGGTGCATTTTAATTATAGAGGTTTCCGGGCAGCCGCTCTAATCAAACGACACAGCATCATGTGTTATTAAGCCCCCGCATGTTTAAAAAGGGCTGCGGGATGCTTTATCTAAACCTCATTCAGCAAGGTTTAGTTCAAGCACCCCACAGCCATTGTTAAACACACGGGGGTTTAATACACACGATGCTGCAGCTTATGAGCACATGTATAGGCAGCTTATGTTACCATGCTAGAGCACTGCTAACACCATCTGAGCTTCATTTTGGCAGGTGTCCGGTTCTTTGGTTGGTTTGGTGAAGCTTAATAGTGCAACAATGGGAGCTTGTCTTCTGGTCCTCCATAAAACGGGGAAAGTTAAGTTTCTGAAAGATCAGTCAGGTTCATGGGTACTGTAGTAGATGTAAGACATGCTCATAAAAGATGTAACCTTTAAACCACATCTTCCTCTTGCAGAGCTGTATGACTTTGGGAGGTCAGGGTGCTGTTTGACATGCCAAAGAATGTTGTTTGCCAGCTGGCCTGTACACTAATGTTTGCCCAGTCTGTCTTGTGTACCCTTTCCACTGCTACATTACATGCTCTTTGCAACAAGGTACAGACTCTGACTTAGTGACCCGCTTCCTGTCTGATCAATTGGCTTTTGGCTCCTTTGTCTATGTGGTTAGGCAGAAACATTTCTGGTCAGCTTTACAGAACTGTTAGAAAATGCATCCCAACTTACTATCTGTTTTTTGCCTTTCCTTCCAAAATGCAAAGCTGGCCAGTCATTTAATTGGTCAAAGATAGACTGAGGAGGTGGGGGACATGTCTAAGCAGGACACCCTGCTTCCTCTCCCCCCATGCACACACTCAGGACTTTGAGTTTTCATTAAGAGGAAAAAGAGCATTGGGCCACTTTGTTTGCAATGCAGGTGGAATCTTCTTTCTTTCAAAGTGAATGGAGACAAAAACATTTAACAGGCTCACTAACTAACATCCCTCCTTCCAGGAAGTTAGCACACCACAAGCAGGGCAATTGCAGGTTCTCCACACACATACATCTGCATGCCTCGACCCCCTCCTGGAAGGAATGGTCTCTGAACAATCCTCTTCTGCCTCCAAGGTGGAATAGTCCAAACATACTCAGCAGCCCCATTCTCCTTGCAATACCCAGAAACGCTGAGAGCCAGGTAAGAGGTTAGCAAAGAAGAGAGTTCCACACTGTGGAAGTAATAAGCAATCCTGCTAAGGGCTTGTTCCCACAGAGGGTGGGAGAAGTGTATTTTTGTCTATTTTAAATTGTGGTCCTAATCACGTTCTAGTTTTATCCTACTGGCTCATGGACTCTTGCTGTCATCTCACAGCCTGATCTGCTGGCACCTGCTGTGCCTTTTGAAGAGAGACATTGCAATTCTTTTTCTGTGAGCCAACTCCTGAGAGCTGCATTTCTTCCCAGGGTGGGTCTGGTTTGTTGCTATGTCTCCTTTAAGGGTTTTCACTGATGGTTTGTCTCCTTTTGTCTACCTAATCCTTCTACATAGTCCTGCGAATAGGTGATTTCAAACTCTTTGATGTAGTGTCACTCAGTACTGGGCCATAATGTTTAATAGACTTAAGAGGCCTATCATTCCCTTCCTTTCTCTACCCAATAAAAATGGACTTTTCAGATTAATTTAATTGGGTTTTTAAACTACTGCAACATCTTGCATTAATTCCTTGCTCTTACACATTTGACCAGAATCATAAAAGTGTTTGTTGGAGACCAGTAGCCAGGGTAGACTTAGCTTACCAGCATGCAGAGTACCCTACCTGAATCAGGCACACCCTGATCTGTAAGTGACTGCTGTACTACATGAATTCTACGTTGAAGCAGTTATGGCCATTCTGCAAGGTCACCACAGCTACAAATTATTCTTTCATAGAGAAGTAAGGTTGGAAGGGAGCTGAAGAGATCATCCAGTCCAACCAGAGACCTAACCTGCAACTTTAGTGTTATTAGCCCCATGCTCTAACTATCTGAGCTAAGGGGCCACTAATTAGTGAAAAGGCTTTTTGAAGTGCTTTCTTCTGCAGAGGATTTACTGGAGAGTTACGCAAAATAAACTTTTATTTTATTCATTTCTCTCTGGCTTTGAGTGTTGCTGAGCAGTGGTCTGGGCTTCTTGTATGGGGACAGGAGAATACAGATTCTAAGAATTATGTTGTTAGGGAACAAATGTTAATATATTTATTGAAAAGCCAAGCTGGGCAGACCTTCATACAAAAGCATTCTTTCTTTGCTCCTAGCCACACAGCATTTTTCTTCTTGGCCAGATACTTCCATAGCACGTTTTTGTTGCCTTGGTAGAAGTTTGTGCTTCAGTTTGGCATATTAAAAAAATGAATACATTAATTATTGGAGAAACAAATATACCCTACACATTTTCTCATGTTGTGGAACACATACCCCTGGAAATATGATAAATTGATAGAGACTGCACAAGAGGAAGGAATGGGGAAGCAGAAAAAAGACAGAGATTAAATAAGTTTTGCTTAGGGGGGTAGTGGAATATGAAAGACAAGCCTGCAACAATTCCTATATTATTGGAGGGGTTATAGTGTGGTAATACTGACAATGTTACTTGTAACACAGAGCCAGAGGGGTACCCAGCAGTATGACAAACCTGACATGGGGATTGTGACCTCTGAAACATTTGGAAACTACTATGTTGGCAGAAGTAAGGGAAAAACAGTTTATCCTAGAAAAGGAAAATTTAACCTATCCTTATTGTCTGAGCTCCTCATTACGAGAGTGTGTTCCTTGGTCTAGCCACTGTCAAAATGGATTGTATATATAATTCATCAAAACACAACATGCTTGGTAAGCTAAGAACTTGACAGAGGGTAGGATGGTTGGATAAAGTTTGGGACGCAGCTGATGCCAAGTTTCCAAGGAATTTTGTACAAGTCTACAGTGAGCTATCCGTTGTTTTTAAGGCTATTTTAATTTGGGGGGTCTAGTTTTGTAATTTTACACTCCTTACCCCCAAAACAAACCCCAAATGCCATACATTACTGGATTGGGGAATGTCCCACTCTTGCCAAGGAATCGTTGTGGATCCATCTGGAGTGTGCCCTGCAGAGTTTGAGAATCTTGTTTTTTCTCCTTCTGATGATCCTCTTACCATGGCCTCTGTGCATTTGTGCTCCATGTTGCTGGAGTGACACCCATGCATCTACCTAGACCTCTTACAAAAAAATTCCTGTTGCACCGCGTGACCTTGTTTCCCCAGCTTTCACCTATGGCACCCCACAATAGGCAATATGTTGGCATTTCAGGTGTTGCTTGTAATTGTAGGTGAGGAAAGTGGCAGTTTTGGGGCTTCCTTTGGTTAGCAATAGCTTGAGGACACCCGAAACCGAAAGAGGCCTCCTGAGTCACAAAGTTGAGTTCTGTTCCTGTGAAAGGGGAAGATTGGTCAGTACCTGCCCAGTGGACAAAAAACTCTTCAGAAAGCTGAGCTACCCAGGACATCTCCCTTTCTTGCATTTTGCTCTTCCTGATCTTGTCTCATGAAAGAGAGATCTGCCTCCTCTCCTTTCAAACCTCATTGCATTGGAGGAGGGCAGGTACCTGCGACTAATCCTCCTTGTGCCAGAGGGTGGGATTGAAAATTGCATGTAGAGAGGATTTACTGCAAACCAGGGCTTCCTTCTTGAGTGAGCCTGAGCAAGAACCACCTGTTACACCTCCTTTTAGCTGTGTCCCGCAGTGTAGTGAGTGGCAGGTTGTACAGTTTCTTTGTCTGTTTAATAAGCTGAATGAAGACCTGCAGTAGTTGAGGTAGTAACGAATGTGGAACCTAGATGACTGATGTCATCTTTCTCTTAACAGCAAACAAGGCAGATAGGAAGGAGCTTGCCAGGGAATAAAACTTGCAGTCCGAAAAAGAATATCTTTCGTGTAGACTGCTGACATGTATGGAGTATTTTCAGGGCCCTACTGCCTTGCCATGCTTGGGATTCTTGTCCCATGTCACCAGGATAGAATTTTACCAACAAAGGTGTCACTGTTTGTGATGGATTATGTAACATGGACAGATGTCCACGCACAACTTCCCATCAGCCACCAGATGTCTGGGTTACTCCTGGACTGGATTGGACTGGTACTATTGTCAGACATGAAAAATGCTTCCTCCCTTTGTTGTCCTGAGCTGTCCAGACCTCATGAGATGCATCATTGATTTACCATATTCCCCGAAACGTTTCTGGAATGATGCCGCGGCCTTGGTTTTCTGGTAGAATATCACAAAGGAAGAGAAGCTACCATACATCAAAAGAAGGGCTGCAAGGCTGATTTATGAAACTTCAGGCTGTAAACTGAAGAGCAGGTGGATTCTGGCATCCGTTTTCATACCTTCTATGTGGAAATGCTGGAGCTAGAGTGGATATGATGGCATGAGCGAAACATAGGTTCTTCATCATGCTTTCTATCAATGGGTCTTAAAATGCTTTATAGAGGGAGAAGCTGTGACTTAATCCCCATGTTACACATAGGAAACCTGTGTCACAGGGAAGTGAAAATGTCTTGCCCATGGTCAAGCTGTAAATCGGTGGCAGAGCTGGGATAGTAACATAGTTCCCCTGGCTCTGAGCTTGTACTGCTTTCTGCCAGGGCTTATTTTATATCCTATAGATTGATCTTAGGCTGTGAGACTTGACTGAGTGACTGCCAAACCAGTAAAGCAACTGAAGCTGCTGGCTCAAAACAACTACCCACCTCATGCCTTCCATCTCCCTGCCTTCCTCCCCACTGTTCTCTGTCCTGTCTTTTATATTACCTGCTCTCCTCCGTCATTTGCAAAGACATTACTCTGACCCACTGTGATTGCGTTTGGGCTCCAGGGTGCCACAATTCCTCCTTTTTTCATGGCCAAGTTATCAGGGGAGGGAAGGAGTATTAATAGCAACGATCCTGCACTAAGCTTTGCCGCACCTTTTGTGAAAGCGGGTACATTGTAATCACTGCATTGAAATGCAGGCCCTCTGGGTAAAATCACTAATGGATAAGACAGTGTGCAATAACACCAAAGAACAAAAAAGCAGGAGAGGGACAGACTCTAGGCTGAAGCTGCCGAATGGGTTTAGATATGGGGACAATATGGATAATTGGCTCCAAAGAATCATAGAAAGTTAGGGTTGGAAGGGACCTCAGGAGGTCACATCTAATCCAACTCCCTGCTCAAGGCAGGACCATCCCCAGCTACATCATCCCCACCAAAGCTTTGTTTAGCTGGGTCTTAACGCTCCGAAGATGGAGCTTCCGCCACATCTCTGTGTAACCCGTTCCAGTGTTTTACTAACCTCCTAGTGAGAAAATTCATCCTAATATCTAACCTAAACTTCTCTTGGTGCAGCTTGAGACCATTGTTCCTTGTTCTGTCATCTGCCACCACTGAGACCAGTCCAGCTCCATCCTCTTTCAAACCCCACTTCAGGTAGTTGAAGGCTGCTATTAAATCCCCCCTTAGTCTCCTCTTCTGTAGACTAAATAAACCCAGTTACCTCCGTCTTTCGTCATAAATCATGTCCACCAGCCCCCTAACCATTTTTGTTTCCCTCTTCTGGACTCTCCAATTTTGTCCACATCCATTCTGTAGCAGGGGCCCAAAACTGGACACAGTACTCCAGATGTGGCCTCGCCAGTGCTGAACAGAGGGGAATAATCCCTTCCCTTGACCTGGTGGCAGCACTCCTACCAATGCAGCCCAGTATGCCATAAGCCTTCTTAGCAGCAAGGGCACACTGTTGCTTCATATTCAGCTTATTGTCCACTGTAACCCTGAAGTCCTTTTCTGCAGAGCTGTTGCCCACCCCGTCAGCCCCCAGCCTGTACTAGTGCAGGGGATTGTTCTTTCCTAAGTGCAAGACTTCGCACTTGTCCTTGTTGAACCTCATGAGATTTCTTTTGGCCCAAGCCTCCGATTTGTTTAGGTCACGCTGAATCCTAGCTCTACCTTCCAGCATATCTACTGCTCCCCCCAAGCTTGCTGTTATCTGCAAACTTGCTGAAGGTGCACTCCGCCATCTTTCAGGTCGCTGATGAAGACATTGAACAAAACCCGCTCCAGGACCAAACCCTGGGGCACTCCACTAGATACCAGCTGCCAACTAGACATTGAGCCATTGATTGCTACTCTCTTAGCCCAATGCTTCAGTCAGTTTTCTATCCATTTTACAGTCCATTCATTCAGCTCGTACTTCCTTAGCTTTCCTGTGAGAATGTTGTCGGACACCATATCAAAAGCCTTGCTAAAATCAAGGTACACCACATCCACTGATCTCCCTGCATCCACAGAGCCAGTCATCTCATCATAGAAGGGAATCGGGTTGGTCAGGCATGACTTGCCCTTGGTGAATCCATGCTCACTTTTCCTAATCCCCTTCTCCTCCAAGTGCTTAGAAGTGGATTCCTTGACAATCTGCTCCATGATATTTCCAGGGACTGAGGTGAGACTGACTAGGATTCTCCTTTTTCCCTTTCTTAAACATGGGCACTATGTTTGCCCTTTTCCAATCATCTGGGACCTCTCCAGATCGCCATGAGTTTTCAAAGATGATGGCCAATGGCTCTGTAATCAAATCAGTCAACTCCCTCAGCACCCTTGGGTACATCCCATCTAGCACCATGGACTTGTATGTCCAGCTTTTCTAAGTAGTCCCTAACCTGTTCTTTCACCACTGTTGGCTGCTCACCTCTTCCCCAAACTGTGCTGCCCGGTGCACAGTAGCCTGGGAGCTAACCACGCCTGTGAAGACTGAGGCGAAGAAAGCATTGAGCACTTCAGCCTTTTCTTCATCCTCTATCACAAGGTTGTCTTCCCCATTCAGTAAGGGACCCACACTTTCTCTCCTCCTCCTCTTGCCACTGACATACTTATAGAAACCCTTCTTGTTACCCTTCCCCTCCCTTGCTAGCTGTAACTCCAATTGTACTTTGGCCTTCCTGACTTCATCCCTGCATGCCCAAGCAATAGTCTTATACTCCTTCCTATTTATTTGTCTGTTTCCACTTCTTACAAGCTCTCTTTTTGTGACTTAGTTTACTGAAGAGTTCCCTGCTAAGCCAAGCTAGTTTTCTGCTGTACTTGCTAGTCTTCCTGCATATTGGGATGGTTTGTTCCTGCACTTTCAGTAAGGCTTCTTTAAAGTATAGCCAGGTGTCCTGGACTCTTTTCCCCCCTCAGTCTGGCTTCCCAGGGGATCCTGCCCCTGAGTTCCCTGAGTGAGTCAAAGTCTGCTGTTTTGAAGTCCAGGGTCCTTACTGTCCTGCTCTCCACCTTTCCTTTCCTCAGGATCCTTAACTCAATCATCTCATGGTTGCTGCTGCCCAAGTTGCCATGCACTATTACATTCCCCACCAATTCATCCCTGTTGGTCACTCCAGCACTTGAACCAAGAAGTTGTCCCCAACACTCTCCAAAAACTTCCTGGGTTGCCTGTGCACTGCTGTATTGCCCTCCCAGCAGATGTCAGGGTGAGTGAAGTCCCTCATGAGAACCAGGGCTTGCGACTGGGGAAACTTCTGCTAGCTGTTTGAAGAAAGCCTCATCCACCACTTCCTCCTGGTTTGGTGGTCTATAGCAGACCCCCACCACAACATCACCCTTGTTGCTCTCCTCTCTGACCCTAACCCAGAGACTCTCAGCAGGCCTGTCTCCAGTTTTATGCTGGAGCTCTGAGCAATCATATGACTCTTTTACATAAAATGCAGCTCCTCCTCCTCTTCTCTTCTCTCCTGCTTGTTCTTCCTGAACAGTCTGTACCCATCCATGACAGTGCTCCAGTCATGCGCACTATCCCACAAGTCTCTGTTATTCCAGTCATGTCGTAGTGCTGTGACCATGCAAGAACTTCCAATTCTTGTAAGGAGCAGTAAAGCAGTGGAGCATATCTCCAGATCCCCCAGTTGCTCACCTTCCCTTTCTTCCCACCTGCCCCCACCCCTCAATGCCTGTCTGAGTCATGTATCTCCTTAGTCACAGTGCAGTAACAGCTAGAGTTATCTAGGCCAAATTGTTCCCACTTGGTATCCAGTGCTGGTGCTCTTGCTTCAGGAACTGCCCAGGGTGGGAATTCTCACTCAGTTCTTGCAAGGGGAGATGTGTATATCACCAGAGTGACTGCTTGGCTTGTTTGAGAGGAGCAAAAGAAGGGGTTTTAATCTTTCTAACATGAGCCTTAACTATCCTGGGATCAAGTAAGTGGAAGAATATTTTGGACTCTGAATGGGAAGATGCAAAACCCCTTGGAGAGCCATGTGAATGGCAAGAGTCAGCCCCAACTAGCGCAAGGTTAAATCACATTCAGTTCAGCAAAATTTGCACTTCACTTTGGGATTAAGCAAACCCTAGTCAAAGGCCGATGAAGACTGGTCAGGTCATCACTCTTCTAAGGCTATAAATTTAAACAAGCAACAGTCTGCCCCCAAGGGATACTGCTGACTTGGACTGTTGTGTAACCATGGGGTCAGTCAGAACAGCTTAATTATTAGTGAGTCACGGTCAACACACAGTCCCATCTGGCTTTGGTAGCCTGGGCTATTAACTCCAAGAAGCATGTGCTGCTGAGCAAGCAGACTGGTTACTGAGGGAACAGGTAATATCCCTGAAGCCTTAAAGGTCCCAGCGGATGTGGAGGGCCTTTCAAAGTGAAGTGCGTTCCAGTGACTCATCTACATTTTGGTAACATGTACCTCACTTCTGGATACCAGGTGGGACTGGCCTGCAGGCTCTAGGTTTGTAAGCACTTCGGTGCAAAGCTCTTAAGTTCTGCTTTCTGCTGTGCCTGCTCTGGTGGCACTCCAAGGAGTTGGTGTCTGTGACTAGCTACTCCTGGTAGTACTGATCTGCACTTTTAACAGTGTGCCTAGGTGCACACAATAGTTTTTTCACCATTTTCCTTCCTGTCCCACACTCCCTGCATTCTGAAATGAGCTTGGCAGGTAAGGCCAAACCTTTAAACATTCAAACTTCACTGCCACAACACACATGGACATCTGTTGTCCTGCTTCTGGCTCTTTGCTCATGCAGTTCCCCTACTCTTTTTGAGTAAGATGCCAGCTCTCTTCTACTGGCATATCTTCAGAGAGGCTGGAGCATGGTGAACCTGAATGCTTTGATCACCGCCACTATAAAAGTCACTCTACCACAGTGAAAGTATTCTTCTTTATTCGTTATGGATTGCTGGCACCAGATGATTGTTGCTGCACTCCTATTGAAATGAAATGTGCTTCCAAAAGTAAGAGACTGGAAATACTTGAAAAAACATAAAACTCCACTAATGACTTCTGTGAACTGAAACTCATGAGAAAACTACCTTATTTTGTACCTGGATCACTGATTATTTCCCTGAGGAGTGAAAATGTGCCCAGCACCTCACAAGACATAAATGGGATTGTGTCCATGCTCAAAGAGTTTTCAGTCTCTCTCGCTGGCCCAGCTAAGATCAAATGATGGACCCAGAGGATGTGTTCACAGTGGGAAGCAAGCACTTTTATTCTTGCTTTCTCCTACAACCCTTTAGAATTTTTCCATGCTCACACAAACTTAGCCAAAAAATTGCAAAGGGAAGTTTAGGGGCTGCTTTTAAAATATCTGGCCTCCAGAAACTTCTCTTCTGTGATTCAGTGCACTTGGCATCATAGTTCACTTCTTTGGTGGCAGCATGGGAAATGTTGCCAATGTCCCTTTGTGCAGAAAAAACTACGGGATTTTTTCAAATCTAAAACAAGTTTATTTTTGTTTGTTTGTTTTTCCCCATTCAACATGGGTTGGAGGGATAAGCCTCATCTTGGATTTGAGTATCAGCCCAGGGCAGATGGATGCCGTGGCTCCAGCTCTGGTGCCGGCTTTAGCCCTGACCCATTGGGAAGGTGGGGAGGGAAGGAGCAAAAGGGGAGGGGGGGTGTTGACTGCCGGCCCCCCTGCTGCTGCTTTCCATACTGCAGTGGTGGGGAGAAGGTGATTTTAAGATAACCATTCATTCTATACATGGGAAATTATGGGAAATTATCAATTTGTTTTGTATGAAATCTAATTATTCAGGTAAATACTGGTAAAGGACTCTGCAATAAGTAGCCTAATTAGAAAGAAGAAAAATCACTGAGGATCAGAGATAAAGGAAAATCAAATGCCTGAAAGGAGCAAATGATTCTAAGCTCAGAACTAGGAGTGCCTATACAGGAGTGCAGAGGCTGCTCTGATGTGCTGTAATTACAGCGCATCAGAGCAGATTCGATTAATTGAGTCTGCCGGAGCATGGTAATTACTGCTCTCCAGCCAGCCTGCATCTCGTGCATCAGCACCCCCAGGCTTCAAAATGGAGGTAGGGACATTTTATCTGAAGCTTGTCGAATGAGCTTTAAATAAAGTGCCCCTGCTGCCATTTTGAAATGCAGGGGTGCTGATATACAAGATACTCTGGGCATTTTAATTAATCTAATCAAAGTGTCCCCCACCCTGAGAGCACGTGTATAGATGCCCTAGGATTTCAGTTCCATTCCCGGTTCTGCCACCGAGTAGCCTGTTAACTCCAAACTAGTCCAAGGCCTATTTCATTAGCAGCAAGGCAAGGATAATTTCTGGCTTTCTTCACAGACATGCAGAAAAGCTTTTGAAGTATGTCTGTGCAGCATCATGTATTGCCATGGAGAGATACCCAAGCTAGGGAGCTGACTTGGGTACTAAAGACAGAATAACCATGTTGGCATGGTGCATTGCCAGACCAGTACACCCTCTTTCACAGCAGAGCTAATTAGCTCATGTGGCACCCCGTGCTAATGCAGCAGTCTGTTTCTGAATCCCAAGCTGGGTCATTCAGAGTTAGCTCAGATATCCCTGTGCTTGACTGCATTGTACCATGTAGACCTGCCCTTTGAGATCTTGAGTTACAAGAAGTAAGGGAATTGCTTGTGACAGTACTTAGTATGTAACTCTTCTCCTAGCATCAGTGTTTCTGACTCTGGCAGTGAGTCCTTTACTTTCTCTCTGTGGGTATGTTTTGAAAAGGGACTTGGGAACAATGAGTATTAACAGGCAGATAGAGAATTAAATGCAGGGGTTGAGTCTCTAAGTGTGTGCACATTTAAGAGTGTGTATCGTTGCCAAGATAAACTCAATCAGGAATAAATATCGTTCTGCATGAAAGGCTAATTACAGATTTGAGTTCAGTGTGTAGCAGGAGGGCATTTTCACCAATTAAAATGGAACTTTTTCCATTTTAAAAAATCTAGTCATGGAGAAAGGCAGCTGAGTACAATTAAGTAAAGGAGCCATACCAGGTCCATTTTTAACCAGTGCATGTCTGTGACTGAAGTTCCTATATTTAGCTTAACATTAAAGCTAAATAGCTCAAGAAATATACAGACCTAGACAAAATAATAAAACACTTGTATACCCTTCCCTATCTCACAGTCCTTGGCACTCTGGAGTGTTTGTCAGGAACTGGGTCAGTCTCTCTGGGTTTGTGGTTCTTCTCTCTAGGACTCCGCTCTTCCAGGTCTCTTCTCTTCCAAGTCATGGAGCATCTTCTCCAGTCAGCTTTTTGACTGTGGCTAGTTCCACTGTCAAAGATGTTCTGTAAGCCTGTGCTTACATTCTTCCATAAGTCCTTCTTCTGAGTTCCCTTGACTAGATAGTGCTTTATGGCTAAGACCCAGAGCTGATGACTGATTTGTTCTGCTTCTGAGGAAATTCCACTGTTTCGAACCCAATGCAGAGAGATAAAAAATCATGGGGCACTTGTACATGTGACGATCGTCACCATGTATACATGACAGAAATTTCCTTTGTGTAGCTTAATAGCATTACACGTTACACATGCGTGAGGTGTGGGGGTTTCAAATGAGTTTGCAACATTGCAAACTAAACTATATCCCCATGTAGTTTAGTTTTCACTGTTGCTGCTTTTAACTTTGCAGTCTTTATTCTGACAGCTCAACCCCTGGCCATGGGAGAGGCAGTTGGGCTCCACTGAAAAAAAGGATCAGGCCCCTCACCACTTCAGCAGGCACCTGGCCCACAAGTGCTGGCGGTCAGAGAAGGCAGCAGGGATGGTGCATGGAGCGCTGGAAGCCTGGGCGGGCTCAGGGAAGAGTTGGATCCTGCTGGGTGCTGCGTCTGAACTGGGGCAGTGCCCAGCCCACTAGTAACCTACCTGGGCATCTCTGAGGGGTGCTGCCACCGCGGAGGGAAGGACTGGGGCCCCCTGCAGCTCAGGGGCTGCTCAGCCTGCCCATGGCTCGTCCCCCGGCTGCGGGTAGGCTTCACCAGAGAAAAAAAAAAGGATTGGGCCCATCGCTGTAACTGTGATGCAAACATCAAAATGGTAAGTTTCAATTAAAAATGGACTGTTTCGATTAGAATAAAACCCTGAGGTCTAAACCCCCATCACGTGTACAAGTGCCCAAAGTCTTCTAGCTTCAGCCAATCATTTGTCCTAAAGTGAATAGGAATTATCAAGACTTAACAAACTGCCCTTGTCCCTGGCCTGAAATACACAGACCTAGCCCTGGCAGCAGATAATTTCATATAAACCCAGGCGTTCAGTAATGCTAGTATTTATATGTAGTACTTATAAGGTATACATATACAGAGTCTCCAAATCATCTGGGTGGCTCTTGGTAATAGAAGGAGATGTCTGGTGGTTAGTGGATTTGTGCTTTTTCAGTTTAGGTGAAGGTGAATTTTAAGACTCCCCATAAAACTATTAGTTCAGTTTGTGATAATCTAGTTTTAACTGGGGGTGCACCAATGGAGATTTTTTTGGCCAGTACCAGTGGCCGATTTTTAATGAGTCATACTGACTGATACCAATCCAATTACCAATATGCATCCCAGCAGCTTGGAGAGCAGTGTCCAGCTGGTAAGTCTGTTGTGGGGGAAGAGAGGAGGGGGGAGGGAAGTGGTGTGGTGGGTGCAGATCGAGGCCCCCATGGTGAGGGAGGGAGTGGGGCTGGGGCTGGGGCAGGGGAAGGTGTAGAGCACAGGACAGAGCCATGAGCAGCTCATCCAGGGGGCATAGAGGGGTGGCACACACCCCGGAAGGGCATGGGGATCTGCACATAGGGTGCGGGTGGGCTGGGGCCGAGGCGGCACTGGGCTCTTCCCAGTCGGGGGCTGGGCCAGGCTGCACTTGGGGCGGGCAGTGGTAGTGCTGGGAGAGGGACTAAGGGGGTTGGGGGGATTGTAGCCACCCGAAAATTTGCTGTAGCCCCCCCACACACACACACCGCAGCTGCTCACCCCAAGCACAGCCTGGCCCAGCCCCCCACCGGGAAGAGCCCAGTATCACTCCCAGCCCCAGCCTGCACTGGCAGCCTACCCTCACCCCACATGCAGATGCAGGGCAAATGCCCCCATGGCCTTCTGTGGTGCCTGCTGATTGCCAATACTGTCAATTTTCCTTATATTGGTGCCAATCCAATATGGGACCGATGTATCGGTGCACTTTCAGTGCACCTCTAGTTTTAACCGAAGCTCCCATTTTATACAGGCCATGTAAACTGGGTGGCCTTGATCTCCAGAGGAATCATTCCACTTTTCTTCTTTTTTTATACTTCAAGTGGAGTGTGCTCCTGAAGTCTCCACAAGCTTTTTGAATCTGACCAAAGATCCAAGAGAAATCCCTCCTATCAAATCTTCAGGGTTTTGCCAAAGACTCTAGTACTTTGGTTTTTACCCCAAACCACAATTCAACTCAAACATGACTTTTAACAGTTCTTTCAAGCTAACTAGGGTTGACTTATAGTTTTGGGTTAAAACCATACAAAACATGGCTTCAGCTGAAATGGGAGAAATTCAATGCATGTCTTGATGTATAAAGAGCTCTGCAGTAGTCTCTGGCCAAGTGAAACCACAGATTTGCCTCCTTTTTTACTTAACAAGGCCACAGCACTGCTAGCATTGGGACTTATTTTTCACATCAGCTGGTCTCCTTTGCTTAGTGATTTTAAAATACATTGAAATAGCAGGCGTAGAACAAGCTCTCCTTCCTGAGGAGACGGGAATGTTCAGAGAGAGCAGGGTTTGCCCAAAAGAAGAAAAGGAAAGGAGCTCCCTCATATTTTATTACATGCGTTTTACACTGCATCCTGCTGTTGAAGCAATAAAGTCCAAACTAGGATAGTTGGTTTAGAGTTGTCTTTAATTATTGCCTGCATCCTTGGAGGGAGGGAGCTCAGACAGGAGGGAATATGATGTTCTAGGAATCAAAGCGCAGCTTCGGGTTTAAAAATTCTGAAATCCTCCTTAGCTCCAAATCAGAAGGCTCTTGAGACAGGGGAAGCACAGGAGTGGCTGTCCGTTTTTATCATGTGTTTGATGGGCTCACTTTGCATTTACCTTCTGGAAAGCAGTTTAATTCTTTGTATGTTTTTTCTCCCTGTGTTTTCCAAGAACATGTACTGATGAGTGGGGCCAAAGCCTCTGGTGCATTAACACTCCTCTGGCTTTCACATTCTTCCCTAATAGGCTGTAATACCATGAAGAATGGGGCATTGAAATAGTTCTTTAGACCTACTTGGCCTCATGCTGATTTGCAGCAGGCTTCGGGCTGTGTTCATTCCTCAGCAGAACAACAAGGGTTGACAAGTTAACAGGGAAGAAGGTTACAGAGTGGAGTCACTGCTGCAAGAGGAAATTAAGCCAAATCGGTTTTTCGTGGTTTTTAACACAATGAATGTCAACGATCTATAGTGTCTAGTATAACTACAGCTAGCTTCCCAGATTTTCAGAAAATGGGGCACCCTGGCTGTGGTTTTAAGAAGGGGAAGCTTGTTTGGGGGTAGATGAATGTGGATCTAAAAGATAAGTTGAAGTTTCCTTCCTGTACTCATGAGGTTTGGTTTGTTCAACTATGGCCCTCAGAGTTGCTCTCTTACTTGGTGGGTTGCTACCTTGTCTCTGAGGCATGAGGGTGAGGCTGGATCTAGTGAGCAAACAGTTTTTGCCAAATAATTTATTCTCCATAAAGGCTATTTGAAACTCTGTAGAGAGGGATTTTGAGGGCTTAGAAAGTCTTGGCTGAATGATTTTGTCATGATACTTAAGGACTGCTGTGGGTGGGCAGTGTGGAAGGGCGGGGGTTGGGGTGTGTATTTTTTGCTATTTAAAAACTTGCCTCCACGGTGTTAGAAACCTCAGACCTACAGTACTGAATATAGGGAATTCAGAAGGAAAAACTGACAAGCCTATTTTCACAGGGGAAGCAGCAAGGTGCAAGAAGCAGGCACAGCCATCCATGTTGCATTTGTAAAGTTGAAGTCCAAGTTTAAAATGGCAGATGGTCCAAGTTACACATGCACTGTTAAATGGGATCCTTGATCTTGGGGACTTTGCCTTTATCTGTGTGCCATACAAGGAACACATGTTAAGTTGTTACATGTGTGAACCTTTTAGGCTGTAATTGCTGATGTGCTTGAGTCCCTGAGAGTTGACTTTTCCTGTATCATGCACAGAGTCACTGTCCCATTGCGAGGAAGACAGCACAATGGGACCTCCTTTGCTTGGAGTGTTTGAAGTTGCGATTCAGGCAAGCTAAGCCTCCTTTTGGTCACAAAGTACTGGAGTGTGGCGGCAGGGCAATTCACCCATCTTATTGTACAGCTCCAGGGGCTTGCGCTCAAGCCCAGTCAGCCCCACTGTAGATGGGCACCTGGTTATTCAGGCTGGGAGTCGAAGGCTGCCAGAGACAATGATTCCTGCATCACTCCTTTGCATGCCAGTGGCTATGGAAGGGTTTTGCCTTAACCACACTAGCCCAACCAACTGTTAGGCTCAGGTGGACCTCTTTCATCCTGTCTTTACTTGGATCTGACTAGTACAAACCCTAGCTTTATAGGGCCTCATCCAGTCTGTACTGGAGTTCATGGGAGAACTCCTAGCAACCTCAGCAGGGCCCTGGGCCCTACAAGCATTCCCTCTTTTCCTTCTGTGGGAGGGCAGATGACCCAAGGAAGGACAAAAAACTATTACAGCAGTGCTTTCAGTGGGAGCAAGGTGAAACATCTGCTAGGATTCCCACCCAGAGGGTGGTCAGTTTGGCAGTTGTTGTTAACGAAACAATTATGATTCATTTAGTTCTGACACTTCACTTTCCCAGGCCTGAAGTGCAAAGTTGTGTTGGCTCTCAGGCCACCTGGTGTCCTGATTGCTAAAGATATAGCTAATAAGTTATTACATATCTGCCAATCTGCCTTATGCACTTTTGTGTTGAAATTGCAGCATGAATGCTGGTTAATATCTACTAGGTAAAAGTACATGGTAAATGTACCTAGGTGAATTTAGGAAGGTACCCAGGGTTAAACATCCCCTGTGTACTGAATGATTGCTAGAAGATAAGGGGGTATTTGATGGTATTCAATGACAGGTGGGGGAAGAGTCACAAGAGGGGAAGGGAAAAACACTGGTCTTGATCCAAGCAAGTTTGACTAGTATAGAACCAGAAATGCACTTGAAAAATCTCATTTTAAGTCCTGGGGCATCCGAGTTAGCTGTAACAAATGCTGCTTTCTCCTCTCAAATACACCTGTATGGAAAAGGACAAAATTAGAGAGGAGGGGTGGCCTGGCCTGGAGGATATGGTGCTAGTCTGGGACTGGAGAGCCTGGTTCAACTAGTCTTTTCAGTAGGACCTTGGCCAGATCACTCACTCTGTCTCAGTTCCCCCTCTAAAATGGGGGTAATCATGCTTCTTCACCCAGGGGATGTGGAGGACAGATGCAATAAAGATTTTGAGGTTATCAGATACTGTGGTCATGGGACTGTGCAAGTGCCTAAAATAAGTGGAGCAAGGGAGGAAATATGCCTAGACTCAATCAGAGCAGTGCTGTCTGTGGAGTTACACTCTTAGCTGATCTGTAAAGCGTTATTAGTTCAAAGGCTGAAGTAAAACCATGTATAATGGGTATGCAAGTATTGAGCATCTCGTGGGTGACTATCATGACTAGCAGGGAGGAGATGGTAGCACTGAACAACCAGATGGTGACTGCATCCTAGATACTCATGTGTTCAAGACTTTCATATCCACACTGGAAGTTAGAAATGGGGAAAGAGCTATTGTCCTTTGTGGACATCTCCCTGCAGTGAACAAATTGTTGATAGCAACACAGCAAACTTCAGAGTAGATGCATTTAGCATGTGCTGGCGAGGCCCGTAGTGTGAACTGGCAGCTCCACTCTTTTTCTAGCTTCAAAACTAATTCGTACTAATTTAATTTGTGTTTTGCCAAGCCTCTTTTAGTATCATTTTTTCTTAACGAAAACATACCACCTTTTCCATAGTCATGCCCATTTTTTGGCATCTATGTGTTATATTGCACTGAGGATGTTTGGGTCAGAAGCCATGTGTCCCTCTCCAGTATAATATCACCTGAGCTTGTGCAGCTTCCATGCTCCCTCTCCCCTGTCCCCTGCTCCCTGCAGCCTCCTTTTCCAAGTTGCATTTTTCTGCCTGCTTGCACTCTGGGTTAATTAAAGCATTGAGGCTTCCGGTTTATTAGATGTAGAAGATTGTCAGTCCTTTTTTTTTTCCCCCTGTTTGTTCCTGTTTCCTATTGGCCCCTTCAGATTTAACTGTGTTCATCTAGTCCAGCAAAACTGAAAGCCACTCAACATAACGCCAGAAAGAGTTCTGCTGTAGAAAACTAAGTTGGCATTTCTCCGTCTGCTGGGAAAAATAATGTACATGTGTCCGGATGATGTACCAATGTAAATTACTTCAGAATCAGGAATGGGGAGCTTACACAGTAGCTGCCTCTTTTAGTGTCTTACCACTAAGTGTTAGAGGACCTGGAAACAACTGTTTGTTTAAAGGCAAACTGCTACCCGAGACGTGAAAAAATGAAACCTAAATCAGTACAACTTCCACTGATAGTCTCTTACTCCTGATTCTTTCAGGGTTAATTCTCCACTGAAATTGGTTGCTCCACAGATGAAGTACCCAGTTTTACATAAGCTGTCCCTTGCCCTTTCTTTACATCATTGATGTAATTTTGTTGCCACCTGTCTGTGCCCCCCCCAACTAATCTTTTCCCCACATGCTATCGTCAGCCTTTCCTTTCCAGTCCTTTCCAATTTATTCTGTTTGTTCTGGTTTTGGGAAAGAAATCACATTTTTCAAATCACGCTGAGATAAAAGTGGATCCACACTAAAAGTCCACACCTGAGTACTCCTGATACTTGATAGAAGTTGATAGAAACTTGATAGAAGTTTGGATACAGGCCCATGCTTTACACATCAGATCCCTCTCTACATTGAGAAAGGAAATCCTGTTCTAGTTAAGACTGAGCTGCTGTTTCATGCTGGTCTGAGTTTGTAGTCTGCTAGAAAGTAGACAGATTTCCACCAATTCATTTCATGTCAGGCCACCAAGTAGCTGTGAATGTGCAATCATATTTAAATGAAAGTGCTTATGATTACCTACTTGAGTGACGAGACCCACCTTTATAGTAGTGTTCTGAACCTACTCCCCTCATTACAGTATGGATAGTTTCTTATATTTAAGTCATTGTCTCGTCTACTCTCCTTTCCTTTAAATTTCCCATTGTTGCTTTCACCAGCTCAACTGAAGAGCCGCTGTGTTGAGAACCAATATGGACTTCAAGCACTGTCATCAAACTGAACAGAGCAGAGCTAGGGCATGAAACTGTTGGCAGCTGCCAGCATCTATATCTTCCTACTACACCTGCTCCTGGTAGCACCAGTAGCAGCTGTGGGAAATCTTAGTAAAAACTTCCTACTGAGGGCAAAGCCTAAGACAGGATCTGAAGTCATCGACCAGTTCTTGTGCAATCCATATTGTGGTTTTTGGGCCACTGGGAAACTGCAGAGCTGAGATGGGCGTCCTTTCCCTTTGTTTCTCTGGAGATTAATTTGTAAGGAATAAATAGGCTAAATTTACTGTACCCTACGGTATGCTTTTAATGATGTTTTTAAAACATTCAGAAAAACAATGAGCTAAATACCAGAGGGAATTTGGATCCTTCTAAGTGATTACATTTTTTCCCTTTTGTGTTTTATCCTCATTCAAGGGTGATTTTCTATTGTGCAACTTGCTAGTCTTGTGCTCTGCCTTTTGCAGCTCAGTTTCTGAAAGCCAAAGCTGTTTTATATTATTGAAAGCCTGATTGAGCTAAATCCATAAATCAGGCAATAAACGCATTGTTGCATTATCTGCCTTATGGAATAGATGGTTAGAAGGACTTATCACTTCTCTGCATCACATAAGGAGAAATCCACCTCTCTTTTCAGAAAAAATGTGCAGGAAAAATTTTGGTCCAGGAATTCCACTGGCTTGTGTGTTAGAAACAACTGGTGTCCCAGCCATGATCAAACTCTCCCTGATACACTAAGCTTACTCTGAAAGAGGTCCTCCAAATCACGTGGGGGGGCGGGTTGGCACTAGCATTGCCTGCCTGTCCTGTATCTCTCCCTGTGCACTTTATTCAGATGCCCACTGCAGTTATTCTACCATCTTCTCCTCCCCCACAATGTTGTGGGAAGTTGTATTGTTTGGGGGGCTCCACCCATTCCGGTTAGGTTGGATGTAGGGAGGAGCTATGAGGAAGCTGTGATTGTCCCCTTGGCAGCCACATTACCATCCTATTTGCGGTGCAGAGGGACGCCAAGGGCGGGATGGGGGCCGGGGGGAGGGCAGGAATGGACATGACTTTTTCCTGCACTGCTCTATGGATTGCACCTGGGCAAATTGCTGTTCTCTCTCTAAATCCTCTGTTCGTCACTTGAAGAACATCCTGCCTGTCTTGGCAAAAGTTGGGACTGTGATTTGCGTCTCCAGCCAACACTTTTGAATCAGCGATTCACGCAGGCTGCTCTTTTCTTTCACTCTGCGGGTGGTTTCTGCTGATCTTGACGAGCAGGCTTAGGTAAAGCAGCAATCATTTTAGGAAGATACAATTTAAAATAACTCTGTGATCGATAATCTTTAGTGAGAGTTGCCCTGCCTGGCTGCTGTTTTATTATCCTCTAGCAGAGGCTGTCGTGGCAGTTGGGTGATGGTGTGCTGACATGATTTTGCTTCATTTGTTAGTTGATGCCAGTGGCATTCAACCTCCAGCTGGCAGTTAGTGACAGTGAAGCTGTGCCCATTGAAGTATGACCAATATCAGGTGCTAAAAAATCTTAAATCAGGTCTCTCCAAACTCCCACTCCCTGCATTGAAAAAAAAAAAATGAGGCTGTTCTGAAGGAAATATTTGACCACAGTGTGTGTGTGTGTGTTCGTGCACACAGTGATATTATTTCCTGGTGATTTAAGACATTGTCCTGCAGGGATGGTGACGAGCAGGGTTCTGACACAAAATTTTCAATTGGAAATCATAGTCTTGGCCTGATGACCAGCACTGCAGAAGGAGCAAGCTATAAACATTTTTTTTTTTAAATTAACTCAGTTCCTGGCGTATGAAACCCACATTCAGCAGTATTGGTGCGCTACACGTGAAGTACCAGGTGACATGCACAACATGGTTTAACGTACTGAATCTTCCTTTGTCATCCAGGTGGCACGGGCGTCTCGACACTGCTACAAAAGGGAGCGCATGTCCAACAACAGAGCATTGTTCTGTCTGCTGTTTTGGCAAGCTCTCCTCAGAAATAGCATGCGATCGATCCCAGTTCTGCCTTCTGAACTTGGAAGATACCAAATTGAGAACTGATGGTGCTTTCACCCCCTCCCACACTGTGAAAGCCGACTCCAAAATAAACCCACTTAATGTTCATTCCAGTAAATGTTTGAACTTGAAATGTCTTGAGATTAATCCAGTCTTAACCCAATTCCTATCCAGATTTTGTAATATACTTAAATTAATTCCAGTCTAGTCTTAAATGGGATTTTGTCTGAATTTTCTACAGCATGCTTTAAACTCCAGTTGATCAGAGCATGTTATCAGTATGACTGTTGTGGGCATCCTTTTGTTTTAAATAGGTTACATCGGTGGTCTGCAACCTTTAAGAAGTGGGCTGGAACGAGTCAGCTTTGGTCTGAGGTGGCCGGGTGGCTTTGGTGGTATGTGAGTGCCAGGAGGGCTTTCCCTGCACCTGTGCTGCAGCAGACAGCTGGGAGCTGCACCCACGCCACCATTGCTGCTCCAACCCCTCCCTTTCACCCAGCTGCATGCAGGCTCAGCCACTGGGGGCTGCAACAGGGCTGGGGGAGTTGAAAATTGCATCCACGTTACCACTGCTTCTCTTTGCTGCTCTCCCCACCCCACCCCACCTTCCAGCTGCAGTATGGGCACAGCTGGAAGCTGCCCAATACAGCTCCCCCGGGCTGGAAGCTGTGTCTGCATTGCAGTTACAGGGAGGGGAGCAGAGAGGAGCACCAGTGGCATTGGTAGATGGGGCAGAGAGCTGCACCAGGCCTGGGCAGCCTCCAGCTGTACCTGCACTGCAGCTGGGAGGTGTGGGGGAAGAGGGAGAGCAGGAAGCATCAGCGCAGATCAAATTTGCAGCTCTCCAGCCATAGTTCAGTCCCCCACCAGCTGGAAGCTGAGCCCACACACAGCTTGTGGGGTGGGAGGGTGAAACACTCTAGGAGAAGCAGTGACAGCATGGTTGTGGGCAAAGACCTTCAACTGCATGGGCCGGATTCAGTGGCTCTGCAGTCCCCATGCAGCCTGTGAGCTATACGTTGCCATGTTGCCAACCTATGGATTACATAGCTCACATGGCAAATGTTTGAAAGGGAGAGTGGAGGTTGGGTTATGTCTGGGATTGGAACTGAAGACCCAATTGAAAATCCATTGGAGTCCAAAGCAAGACTCCCCTTGACTTCCAGTGAGCTTTGCATCATGCTTTTGCTTTGCTAAGTTCCTTGAGAGATGCCAGGTAGGATGCTGTCCTGTACAGCGAGCTAATGGAACCCCATTCTTTTCCCATTAATATGAATGACAGGTCTCTCAGTAAATGTTTTACTGGGCCCATAGAGGCTGGTATTTCCAGGCTGCAGTGTCCCAGAGAACCATAACAAGAGAACTCTTTGGGAAGCTTTAATTCTATTGTGGAGATTTCAAATACATTTCCAAAAGCCAATTCTGCTTGGCTCCTTCAGTGTTCATATCTGTCCAGTCAACCCCAAAATGAGAGCAAGTCTAGGCATCAATACCCTGCCTTAAAGTCATATTTTTGCTATCTCAGTTCTGGATACTCTCTCAAATCTTTTCATTTCCTTGGACCTTTCTCTGTGCTTCTCCTCTGACCTCTTCTTGGACCTGTCAGGGTAAAATCAGCACTTACTGCTGACAGGAGCAGCAGCAGTCTTGAGTTCAATTGTTGCTGTCACAACAGAGACATCAGATCTGTTCCTTCACTCTTAAGCATAGTACTCATTTTAAGGTAAAAAATAAGAATGAACTATTAACCCAGATGCCCTGATTTATTTATTTTTAATACCAGCACACAACTAAAGAGGTCAGAGCATAGCTGTGGGAGCCAGTAGCTTTGTTCTCTTGTCCTAGCTGCATCATTGGGCAAGACACTTAACCTCATTCTCCTTCATATTCCATGTCTAGGAAATGATGGTAGCGATAATCCTTCCCTCTTTTTCAAAGTAACTGTTAGGTTTTGTTAGTCAATTTTGTAAAGAACTTTGAAGACAAATAGATTTCTAGAAACAATAACTATTTTTTATTTCTAATTTTATCTGGATTTTTTTTACCAGAGCATTCTATGTTCATCACTTACAATAAGGTGTTTCTCTAAGGTGAAGTAATATATTACAAGGGATTTTTTTAATGAATTTAATGTACATTTTTAATTGGCCAGCACTTCCTTCACAAAGCAAAAATTTTAGAATTTCAACAAAGATGGTACCAAACTTCCAGACTGAGGTTTTTTTTATCTCATCCATCCATGCAAATATGATTTGGAGGCAGCTTTGGATACCAGTTACTCGTGTCTAAATTCAGAGTAATTTAGGTCAGAATCTGTCCTGTAAAATGTAACACCTGGTGTGTGCTTGCATTTCCATGTTTCTTTAAAGTAAATGTCCTAAAAATAACAGACTTCACACATGATGGGGGCATTTAATATTATACTGCAGTAGGAGAAATATTTTTGAAAATATATTATCCAACTTCATGAGCCTTTTGCATTTTGGCTCTTCTCCCATCCTCCACTCCCTCTAGCAGTTGTTTTGGACAGCTCTTTGGAAGGATGTCATCTAATGAAGTACTTTTCATTGCACTATGTTTATAACCAAGAAAACTGGCTGTAGAGAGAGTCTCTCCAACTGCCCCCTCTCCTCCCCCCATTTTAATTTTGTTTTGTTTTGTTCTGTGGTCAAATGGGAATACATTCAAACTAAAGTGTGTCCCAGATAACTCCTGCTGTGCTTCAGTTATTCTCTACTTTTAGAATATTTTTTTTTGCTCCAATCTCAATTTACTGAAAAGCTTTTGAATAAGTTAGTTCTTGAAAACCTGTAATTAATTTGGAAAGATTAACTCTGCTCTGCCCCAAGAGTGACCTCTTTGTGTGGAGGGTTTTTTGCGGGGGGAAAGAGGACAGAAGATGCTGTTGTGTGGGAAGGATTTTCTTTCAATAGGGACATGGCTATGTTCTGAAGCACACATGGCTCTCAAAGGACCAATTGCACTGGGTCTTAATTGTACATCCAGATGAAAAGGTTTGCAGAACAGCAACAAAAAAAACCCTTTCCATACTGAGTATTTGCTGAAGTCTGCCTTACAATGTAACAGGGACCATTTGCTGTATATGAGGAAGGTTTTGTTTCCTGAATGGTCATGTTACTACTTCAGTCATTATACTCTAGAGCCAAGCACTGAGAATTGCACACCCTTAGAAGCTGAGACCAGCTATGCAGAAATTTAATTCCACTCCTGCACACTATGATTAGAGATGAGAGATACTGCAGTAATTTTAAAACATGCTTTATTACAAGCAGTCAAGAAGTAGGTAGCTATTGCCATATCAGCGCTAGATGAATTATCCTAGCATGCCAGGGCAGATACATAAGAAGGCGTACAATTTTGAGTACTTAATGAGTCCAGATATTCAAGAAAAGGTATTCATATGCTGTTTGATCCATAAAACAGTTCAACATTGCAGAATGTCTGTTTCTCCCCGTAGAAAAACAGCTAGCCAAATCCATTAAGTATATTAATATTGCAAAGGGCAGCTCTTGGAGGTCAGGATATATTGCTGATAAGGTCTTCATGACCTTATTTTTTTCAGCCTGATGTATCTACCAGGTCATATCCTTGGTTGATGCGAGCAAGTGTGGATTTGTTGAAGAAAATGGAACTACCCCAGTCTTGCAAGCCAAGGTCCTTTTTCTGCCATGATCATCCTGACAATGATCCTGACAGATTTCTTTCCCCAGTGTCTCATTCATTGGGCAGTGACTGCAGCAAGGTTTTTGCTGTGACCAAGTGCTGAAAAAAGCACCACACAGTCAGCACTCAAGACTTAAAGTTACAAAACAACTGTCTTGGTTATTGCGCGTAATCAAACCTGGGCACTGGATGAGGTGGAGTCCTTCCAAAGACATAGCATGGAGTCATGTAAATAAAACTGTATCCTGTTTCAGTTTCACATGGAAGCCAAGCTGATTTGCTATTCTGAGTGCTTCACTTTGCCATCTCGCTTCTTTATGACATAATTTGTGACCTGGCCATTGACTTACTGCAGAGTAATTATTCTTCTCATCATTACCCTTCCTTCCTTCCTTCCTTCCTTCCTTCCTTCCTCAGAACTCAGTGCTTTAAACCAGGAGACCTTCCCAGTCAAGGTGTAATGTAGTCATTCTGTGGTGCATTTCCTGTTTGGTCCTCATCAGCAATGACAGACAAAGATTTTATTTTAACCTATTGCTTTTCTAAATCTACTCTTCAAAGTTGTGACAGGTTGAAGAGACCTTTTTAAAAGTTCATGGCAAACAGGCCCCGAATCATTCTTTAAGCACCAAATGCCTTTTGGAAGAAAACAATAGTTGCTGTAGGTAAAAAGAGGAAAGAGTTGGGGGGAATTAACCTGTTCAGAATAGGCTTAAGTTTCTGCTGATCATGGTTCCAAAGTGTCTTGAAATCACCAGAAAGGCTCCTACAGACATGAATGGACTTTGGGTTATACCTTTCTCAACAAAACCATGTATGTCGGACTTCTGTGGTAACAACTTTGTACATGTTTCTAACGTGGCTATATGCACATACAGCACATTTCCTCGTGTAAGGCAAGGTAACATTGTATATATAATTTTAGAGCACAACAGTGGTGCAGTGTTAGTCAGTAAGGACAGTCGTGTGACGTGTGTGTTCTCTCTGATTGCCCTTGGACTATGGCAGTGTCACTCTGTACAGCTTGGACTGCACTCTTTTAAGTGTTGCCATGTCTCTGTTTTTTATTTCTCATTGATGTCCAGTTCCTGTCATTTGAAAGTCCTGAATTGTTTACTAGCTTTTGTTTCTAAAACTGATGCTTGCTGCAATTAATATCTCTGTTGTTCTATGCTGCTCTTGGAGTAGGGAAGAACTTTGCAATGAAAAAAAAATCTTAAATTACTTTTTAAAATATCCTCCTGTCACACAGGGATGTTTAGCAATCTTTGGCCCTTTCAGGAAGCAGGTGGTAAGGGATTGTAGCTATAGCTGACAATATAGGGGTAAGCATCTTGAGATACCAAGCCCGAGTCTAAGATGTAAGGGCCTCTCCTGGGTCAAGGGCTGCATCTGTCCATGCAGAATATCTGGCAGACAGCAGTTCAGTCAGATGGAAAGATGAGTACACAGACTACAAGGTAAGCTAGATGAATGCCAAGGAATCTAGGTCCCTATTGTAGAATATACAAACTCAGCAAGCAAGCATACAGCATCAACTTAAACATATATCCCTTCTGCATGCCCTACACCAAATGTCCACAGGTTCTGTCCACAAGAGAAGTCCAGCAAGGTCAGTGAAAGTGCAAGCAAGCGTGCCTCTAA
>NW_017729029.1:43818796-43827216 GCF_001723915.1 Gavialis gangeticus
TCAGCAAGCAAGCATACAGCATCAACTTAAACATATATCCCTTCTGCATGCCCTACACCAAATGTCCACAGGTTCTGTCCACAAGAGAAGTCCAGCAAGGTCAGTGAAAGTGCAAGCAAGCGTGCCTCTAAAGGGATAATGTCCAGATTTGAGTGGGGAGTGTAAGGACTGGCTGTGTTTAAAGAGATGGGCCTCTCTAAATTAGCTTCCACTGACAAAATCATCTTCCCTGCCCCACTGTTTTTTCTCTCACTAATGTAGGTTTATAAAGCAGTTTCTGATCTTTAGCTTCCTTTATCTCTTTTATAGCATGGGTTGGAGCCCTGGCCATGGGGATGATATTCTTCTGCTCTCCCATTGTGAGTATCTTCACTGACCGGATTGGCTGCAGAGCAACGGCAGCCTCAGGTGCAACCATCGCCTTCATTGGACTCCTCTCCAGCTCTTTCACAAAGTAAGGGTGAAATTTTGCCTTGAGGAGACATGTAATTTCCTGGCAAGCTGCTTTCTTCTGTTAATTGTTCTTTAATAGACCCTTTTGGCAAAGATCAGGTGTGGTTTCATTGCCTGGAAAACACTACAGCTCACGTGTCACTCACTCGTTTGCTTGTTCGCTCACTCACTCTTTTTTAATTCCCTCTTCCCCCTCCCCTCAAAGTTTTCTCTTATTCTTATCTTTAAGCAACAAGACACAAACCTTAGCCTAAGTTCCTCTAGGGCAGGGGTGGGCAATTATTTGGGCCACTTAAGTTTCAGCAAGCTGTTGTAGGCTGTGGGTGGGGGGAGAGGTGCTGACCTGGTGCCATGTGTCAGGGGGTGCTGGCAGGGTGCACTTGGCTGGGCAGGTGGGGGGTGGCATCAGGGAGCAGGATGGGCAGGCAGGGCTGGGATTGCAGGGCGGTGACAGCATGGGGAGGTGGGGTAGAGCCATGATTCACCCCCTGCCCATCCCTGCCCAAGGAACCGGTGCCCATTGCAGGCACGTGTGGGGAGCGGATTATGGCTCTGCCCTGGGCCCTGACCCCACACTGTCATCACCCTGTGATCCCAGCTCCAGCCCCTGCCCATCCCTCCTGCTCCCATACACTCCTCCCTGCTTACCTGCAGCCCCAACCCATATGCCCAGCTGACTGCGCCCTGCCCACGGGGTGCTGGGCCAGTCTCCCTGGAGCACCCACTACATCTGGCAACCCCAGCATTGGGTGTGGGGTGTACTGGCAACAACAGCTGGGCAGAGTCAGTGAGCCACCGCCACAGGGGCTGTCAGTTAGCCAAGTCCAGCTGCCATGCCACCCCCACCCTGCCAGACACCCAGGGGCGGTGGGACCAGCCACATGCATCATGGCCTGGCTGCTCCCCATGCCTGGACCGGGTGGGCCAAGGGACTGGCTGCAGGCTGGATTGAATCCCTTGGTGGGCCGGATTCAGCCCACAGGCTGTATTTTGCCCACCGCTGCTCTAGAGCTTGGCTGCACCCAAGGATTCTCCCTGCGGGAACTCCTGTCAAGAGGCTCTCAAATGTCTATGCTCCTGATTAGGAGTTTGAAGGTGTCCCTTATCTGGGAATAAAGTAACTCAGCAAAACAGCTCTGCATCTCTATACAGAAGGGTGCATTCTGACATGTAATTGTACAGTTAACCTACAGACAAACATTGTCAGACTAAAAAACATATTAAAAAAATTATAATCCACCTTCAGCAGGAAGAGTGAAAAAAATATTTGGAATTAAATTTGACCATGTAGGTGTGAAAGAGTTAATATCTTCTGCTAGTGTCTAAGGAACTGACAGCTGTGTTATTAGGCAAAATGGAAGCACAAACTGAATGTTTATGGGTTGTTTGGTTATATGCAACAGAAAGAAAATAGGGGAATTTAAATGTATTTTGGATTGGAAAGTGTTATTCCATTGGAATGTTTTGCCTTTGCAACACGCTGCGTTGAAAAGGCACAGAAGTATTATTCTTTTGTCAGTCCTTCTGAACTTTTGTGGCAAGTCCTCTTCCATGTATCCCATGAGGACAGTCATTAACATAAGGTTTTGATGGATTGATTTGGCTCTCTAGAACCTCAGACCTGATGCAGCCCTTCATTTCTGGAGATCCAGGGGGACTACCAAGTACATACGCCTGTATCTCCACTCTCCGTAGTATCTGAGGTTCCTAATTTAGATGTTGTTTATTTATCTATCCTAAAGTGAATTATCTTTGAACTTTAGTCAAAGCCGACATGAATAGAAGCATTGTCGTGGGTCTTATTTCAGCCAAAACCTATATGGTTTAAATTAAAGCACTTCCTGAAATGCTTCAAGCCATGTTTATTTGAAGGAAGGTGCCTTGTCCGCAGTATTCTCCTGCACCGCTCCCAGAGCTGGAAGACTTCACCACGGGGGGGATGGGGGCAGCAAAGATAAAGCAGAAGCCCAGAACAGTGGCCTTCGTGCCAGCCTTTCCTGTCTCCTTTCTGTGTCCGGGTGGGAAACGATCCCAAGGCCATACCACAAAGAGCAACTTGAAACGGACATTTTCAAATAAAGGAGCAGAAATCTCCGTGGGAAACTTATGCCACACAATCCAAGTGCACTGAGGAGGCCACCCGCTGTTCAGTGAAACTACGGGCATACAATGGCAGGCGTGCATTGCTGGCTTCAGCACAGGACCACACAGCAGGCGTTGCCAAAAGTTCAGGGGCCGTGTTTGGTCCCATTCCAGATCAGCGCATAGAGGAGCTTTGGCCTGAATTTCAGCCATTTGTTGGCCTGAATTTCAGCCAGTTTCAGTATATTCCTTGTCCCATCCCCCACAACCCCTGCCCATAACCAGCCTATCTTCTCACAGCCACACACATGCCCGTCCACCACTGAGCAGTATCGGAAGTCCTTGTGTGTCACAGAGTCCGGTTTCCTAACAGATTGTTTTGGAGCGTAGCTGGTGGTGTAGTGCACGCCGCAGCCTTGCAAAATGTCCTGGTGGTACCAATGCTACAAGTCAGATCCTTCTGCTCTACAGGCCACGTCTACTATAAAGCTTGACCAGCATAGCTATCTCTATCCTTCGACATTTTTAAGAGTAGGTTAGACAAACATTTATTTAAGATAATTTAGACATGGGCGATCCTGCTTTGAGCAGTGCGTTGGGCAAGGTGTCCTGCTAAGGTCCCTTCCAGCCCTACTTTGGGTGTGAAAAACATCCCAGCTACACCAATAGAAGAGAGGTTTTCTTAGCTTAGGTTATGTTTGGAGAGGTGGCATAGCTAAGCTAGGGTTAAAAGCACTTCTATTAGTGTACGTTCTCTCTCTGTGATTAAGAACTCCATAAGCTTAACTTTCAGGCATAGCTTTAGCAAGCAGATACTCTACTGTAGATAAGCCCAAGAGCATGAACTGCAACCACTTGATATGAATACAAATCAGTGGCAGGGTTTTGGGGGGTGTTTTTAGAAGCTGATTTCACTTCATGTAGAAAATTTACACCCTGAGAGCACCTGGCCAGTCCCAGTGGGACTGATACATGGGAAGTCATGGCGATAGAATAAAGGAAAATGAACTGCAGTTGTGAGTAATTTCAGACAGTTTTACTCTGTAATCCCTTTTTCCTTTCAAGCAGAAGTTTGACATTTCCTTTCTTCACTTGTGAAATGTTTGTGCAAAGCAAAGCTGGACTTGAGACTGTGCCACTTGGATGGTTTGGGGTTTTGTTTGGTTTTTGTCTAAAACAAAACAAAAATAGATCCTTTCCAGGAGGAGAACTTTAGAGCTAAAATCCATATTTCCTACTTTCATAGTCACAGCTAAATTCCTTCAGATGTCATATAAGGGTAAAATAAAAGTCCTCTGTATCTGTCCGGGAGGGTGTGGGGAGGGAGTGTCCTCTTTATCAGACAGCCTTAGGCAAAAGTGAACAAAAATCAGATGAGCAATGCTGCTTAGCTTGGCGGTCCTCCATCTCATTCATAAAGTCCAATTTTAAAATTTAGAGTCAACAACTTTTTGCTATCCCATAACAATGAGTAAGCTTTTATATAAGCCAGTCATAGTCCTCAGTTTCAAATAACATGTGCTGTAGGTTGTATGCACATAGCAGCTCCTGTATTCAGATGCAGCAGTGGTTCATCTGGTCAAAGTGCATGGAAACTTGAGATAGTAAAGAACTGCTAGTCTATTCCTCTACTAGTGCAGAATTGTTTCTTACCCTTTCAGGTCTTGCTGGGGCTTCTAGCAATCTGCATGTCAGTGTCCTTGACAGGGACCAGTGTCCTAAAGTTAATGCACCAAGTTGTGCAATACTCAGTTGACTTTTACTTCATTTTATGCCTTGATCAGGATATTTCTGTTTTATACATAAGCACAAAACCACCTTGCAAAATAAGATAACCAATTTTAAAGCAATTAAGGCAGGTCTCCCAAACCTTTCCCCCCCCCTTTTTAATACACCACATGTCCAAACTTAGTAACATTTATGGAAAATTGGGTTCACTGTGTTGTCCTCCCCCTTGTCATAGATTTCATAGACATTAGGGCTGGAAGGGACCTCGCAATATCATCAGGTCCAGCCCAGTGCCCAAAGGGCAAGAAGTCAGTGAGAGTCAAAGGATCCCAGCAAGATAAGCATCCAAATGTGTCTTAAAAGTGTCCACAGTAGGTGCTTGCACCACCTCTGGGGGGAGTCTACTCCAGGCCTTGGGGGCTCGGACAGTAAAGAAGTTTTCCTTTATGTCCTGCCTAAAATGGTCTTGCAGGAGTTTGTGACTGTTGGACTTTGTCATCCCTTGGGGTGCCCTGGTGAACAGGCATTCCCCCATATCCTAATGCACATCCCTTATGTACTTGCACTTTGGTCATGGATGCTTGCACTTCAGTTCCCACTCATGACATGAGAATCCCATTGATACAGATGGATTTGAACTAGGATTGTGTTTCCAAGCATCTATAAACTTGGTGGATCTAGCATGAATCTGCATCCACGCTTTGCTTATATCTCTATCTAAGCTGCTGTAAAGTGCCAGATGCAAACATCCTTGGACTTCAGAGTGTCTGAAATTCAGATCCAAACCCTATTAAGTCAGTCTGTGTTTAGTGTATGGCACTGATGGCATACTTGTAGTTGGACATGTGGTGTATTAAAAAAGGGGGGGAAAAGGTTTGGAAGACCTACCTTAATTGCCTTAAAACTGGTTATCTTGTTTTGCAACAGGCATACTCTTAACAGTAATAGTACCAAGGCTACCTCACCTCTTTTTCTGGTTTTCTGGTTTTGATGTCTTTTAACATACATTGTTACACTGTTCCCTAAAAGCTGCTGCTACTGCTGCTGTTCTAATGGGCTCTCTTACAAAGAGATAAACATCAGCTATGTTTAATGTTTAGTTTTTTTCACAATTTTAGCTGGGGTTTCTTGAGCAAAAGCAGGAAACAAGAATCAGAAATGTTTGGTATTTCAGTGCTGCTATCTCCTTCCATCTGTCAAACCTCTTCTCTGAAGACTCTCAAAACTTTCCATCCTGTCTTTCTGCCTCTGTAGAGTAGTCAGTTTTAGGGGCATTGGGAGGGGAGTTACTTTTTCCTTGAGGGCTACATAACCCCTTTTCTACCTGTCTTATGCCCCTTTGCTTTCCTTTAAACCTCTAAATTGGAGTGGTCTCCTTTGCACAGAAAACTGAGTATCGGCCGGCAGCTTCTCTGCTGAGCCATCTGAACTGCTCTCTTTTCTCCCCACCAGCACTGAGCGATCGACATAGTCCCACTCTGTTGCTCTGAATCCAGGGAATGAGAACTCAGGCTCTGAATTAGACCCAGGTGGGTTGAGTGGGAACATTTAATTCCCATGGGGTTGCTAGTCCCTCCTTTCCCTTCCTCCCCTCCACTACTCAGTGTTAACATGGTGAAATGATCATGTTATTTATCCTCTGCCGTGCCAAGTTATTTATCCTCTGTAGTGTGCTTAGAAGTGGAATCATTGTCCTGTACCTGTTACTATTTCCTTTCACTGTATGTCTTTATAATCCCAGGGGCTTGAGGGTTTGGGGGTGGGGGAGAGGGAGGTTAATGCTTTTGTTTTTCTTATCTCTGCAGGGAATTGGCCCAACTCTTGCTTTCTGTGGTTACTTTTTTTCCTTTCTAAAATGTATTCTGGTTAGGAAAGCAGACTCCCATCAAAAGTGGCCTGTGTTCAAACACCACATCCCGGCATTGGTGGAATTCTTGTAATATCAGTTTGCCTTTGATAACTTTCATCCCCAAAACACCTACTGCGCGTACTTGCAATGAACAGCACAGACCCAAACTCTCATCTGTGGGAACAGAGACCAGTATCGATGGCAACAAAGCCCACAGGCAACTATTTCTTGAGCTGAAAGAAAGCTCTTTTACTTATCTAGTGGGGCATCAACTCAGTAGAGACAGAATTATCCCTATAAAGCTGTAGAAATCATGTGCCTATCACTACTAAAATGGAGCTGCCTTTGGGGGTGGAGGATGGGAGCCAGCTTAACAGCAAGGAGAGGAAATGGAAAATCCTGGCAAAGCCCTGCTCTCACACAAGCGTCTGTGGGATATTTTAACACACATGCAGATGGGACTTGTGGTTTATTGTCCCCAGTCATTCAAAATTAAGCTTGTTCCAGAGCTTGAGTCTGCCTTATCCCATCTGGGACTGTGGGCATGGGATAGTATGGCAGTATGAGTGCAACAGAGAAAACAGATGATCCTCTAGTGTCTGTATTCCACATTCAGTGGCTGGGCCCTAGACCGCGATGTTGTCTGCACTCTCAGGTTTGTCCTTGAAATAGTTGTGTGAAGGGCAGGGGAACAGCTGTGCAATGATTACTCAGCTGTCTACCTGATGTCTCCTGAGGTTTCTCTGATGTGGTTTGGTTTTGGAGGAGCTGGAAGTTGGTTTTTGTGACAGTCATTTGTCTTTGAATAACGCAGTATAGCAATTGTGTCCTGCTTTCTGCTTGCCTAGCTGGAGAGACAGACTCTGTAATGGAATAAGTGAAATGTTTATAAACATTTTCTCAGTTTGCTGTCCAAAAGAAACAGAACAGCAAGGATCTTCTTACCTGCTTTATGAATACCATTGGCATTTAAAGACAAAAAAAATCAAACTTTCCCCCCTTAAGGATTTCAAAGCATATTTATATGGTCATGTCACTGGCTGCAAAAATGCAGCCACCCCTGTAGTAGGGTATAGCATCTGGTTAACAGCTCACAATAAAACTTCAGGGTAAAAATGGAAAAATAACAACATCCAGTTGAAACTGGCAAGGGGTTTAAAGGAAGCAGCACATTTATTACTGAAACTGGAGTTTGGGCAGGAACACTCCACTGTTCTGTTCTGGAACAAAGTGCCAAAGGCTGTTTTAGTGGTCAGGCCTCCTGCTTTGAAATTAGGGATGGCTGAATATTTTCAGTTTTTCCATTTAAAAAAAAATAACTTTTTTCACAAAAGAACTGTATGTCTGAAAAATAAAGAGGATTCGAGTTCCATATACCGCAGCAGGACCTCATGGGAAGTGTAATTCAGTTGCCTTTTATTCCTATTCTCCTCTACGGAGAGAAGCTAAACTTAATCTGCCATGAGATTTTAGATGCTACCTATAAAATGGAGACAATCCTTGTGTTGTATGCTTAGATTGTAAACTCTTCAAGGCAGCCTTTACCTATATGGTTTCTGTCACAAAATGGGCCTTGATCTCACCTGAGGACTCTGGGCATTAGTGGAAGATAAACTATAATAAGCTTGTGCTGTTTAACAAAGCGGATTTGTTTTTGCCAATAGGTCCCTTGAAGTCCGCTACTTCACCTATGGGATCCTCTTTGGATGCGGCAGCTCCTTTGCTTTCCAGCCCTCTCTGGTAATTCTTGGTCATTACTTCAAACGTCGCCTGGGCTTGGCAAATGGCATCGTGGCTGGCGGCAGCTGCCTCTTCTCAATATCCCTTCCGTTCTTTTTGAAGACTGTCGGTAAAGCCATTGGGCTGGCTCACACTTTCCAAGTCCTCAGTGCCTTTATGTTTATCCAGATACTTTTGTCTCTGACTTTCCGGCCCCTCTTGCCTCCTTCTTCTGACTCTCACCAGGACGGGCGAGATAAACTGGCCAGCCGGAGCATGAAACAGCAGTGCGGGAACCAGATGCAGAATTATTTCAGCATGAGGGTTTTCAGGAAAAAGACCTACCGGATATGGGCTTTTGGAATCGCCACTGCCGTCCTGGGATACTTTGTACCTTATGTGCATCTGGTGAGCAAGAGGGAGTGAATAGGAATCTGTCTCTGTGCAGCTAGTCTGTTCAGCTAAAGCCCCTCAACCCGCCTCGCATTTCGGCTGGTGAGCTTCAATGCTGTTGACCAGTGCTAGTACTCAGCTGGAGAGTGCATCATCACAATGTGTAGTGGATGCAGAGGGAAAGGGTGGGTGGGTG
>NW_017729029.1:43827246-43845748 GCF_001723915.1 Gavialis gangeticus
GGGGGGGGGGGGGGGGTGTGGAAGAGAGGTTTCTAATGACGTTCCTCCTTCCAAGGACTCTAAAAGGTGAGGAAAGATATTGAAGGGCAAGTGGGGACAGAGTTGCAAGGGGTCATGAAGAAGAGAGGCTGATGCAGAAGTTTCCCTGTGAACAAGAATAGTGAGGGGAAGAGGCAGCTTTGGAGCATTTCACTAACAGAGCATTTTGACTGCCTGAGCCCCCTTCTGCACTTCATCTATGTAAGTCATGGTGGCTGGGCAGCTACTGCAGGTCAGTAAAGCTGAACAAGTAATCCATCAATGAGGAGGTGGGGCACATGCTATAGTTGGAGAGCTCATTACCGGAGTGGTCTCCGAGGCCTTTCACTGATATGTTGGGCTTGAGGTTGGCAAGGAGGAGGGTGTCACTGTGAACTATATTAAGGTCCAGCATATTGTATCTGTGTAGCATAGCAGAGCCGTTCTCTAATAGCAGTTAATCCTTTGAAGGGAATTCCACACAGTTATAGTCGGTATCTAGTTACAGACATTCCTCTTAGAAATTCTTGGTCTAATGTTTAAGACAGTCCCAGTCAGTCTGTGTTTTTGGTGAGTGTAATTAATAGGTTTATTGAGGCTTAATGGTGCTATTTCCCTCTATCCATCCCAGATTAAGTATGTGGAGGAGGCATTTAAGGAAAACCAAAAGGATTGGATTCTCTTGGTTTGCCTTGGAGCCATGTCAGGGCTTGGACGCTTGGTTTCTGGCCGGATTGGTGACTGCATTCCTGGACTGAAGAAGATTTACTTGCAGGTATGCTATGCTTCATCCTCCACTCCGCTTCTCTCCCTCATACAAGTGCATGCTAAACATGAAAGCTTTACTACCCTGGGATGACTTGCCCACACAAATATCAATATATGGCACTTAGTGCATTTCATCCAAGGAGCTGTACAGGCTTTCCGCCCAATTCATTAACCCTCCCAGCACCCAGGAGGTAGTTAAATATTGTTGAAGGTTAAAGTGAGCCATAGAGAAGCTGTATGCTTTACTCAATATCTTCCAGCAAGTCAATAATGGAGACAAAAATAGAAGTTGAGAATCCTGACTCTGATTGCTCCTTTCCTAACTAGTGCCATCTTCCTCTTTGATTTGCTAAAAAAGGCTTCTGAAATTAGGTGACTAATCCATCAGGTAATCCTTCTTTTAAAGGCCTCCTTCCAGATTAATTTAGAGTGGCCCTCCAAGTAAAAACATGACTGAGTTCAGAGTAGGGGGCAACATCAGTGTTATGATCCATATTTCTTACTGTAATTTAAAAAAATGTGGTGCCAGTATCCAAAATTAGGGATGGCCTGTTGCTTGTTTGCCCTCACAGTTCTGGGAGTTGCAGAATGTCTAACTCTGTGCTTTGGGATAACTAGCTTGCTAGAGTTGCTACCCAGTGCCCTACTCTTCCTAATTTTAGGCCTGAATGTGAGGGCTAAGAGAAGCAGATCCTCTGGCTTCTCTTGAAGTAGGACTGAAGTTAGCTCTTTTAAACAGTGTTTTGTGAGTCAGTCATCAATGTAGTCCCATGTTGTTCATGAAAATTATACAGTTGGGTCTCATTTCTAGTAGGATGGGGGTCTAGACACCTTAGTTAGGGAGCAGGTAGCATTCCTACCTTTTGTTTCCATGGTCACATAGGAAAGGAAATACTAGTGTTTGTTCTTCAAAAGAGAGAGCTTCCCCAAACTAGAGCTCTCTCAGCAGTTTCAAGAACCAGGCGGTTCTCATTTACTCTTTCAGCCCGGACACAGAACCTAGAGAATGTAAAAAGATGGCAGAATATGTTGGATTAATTATAAAAACATTTTTCAGGTCACCTTATTGATGCCTTTTGTAGCTGGTGATGTTGCTAACATTCAGTCAGATCTCTGCTGTCCTGGGGTTTCCTTTGCCTGTATGTTATTGCTCTCTATTATTACCACAAACCCATCAGTCTCTCTATTGAAGTGCCTATGATGGCTCTCCTGTTTCTGGGTTACATAGCCTCAAGCAGTCTTGCTTGGCTGCTGCTGCAGTTCAGAATGCCTGACCTGTTCCTTTCCACACAGAACACTTTTTACCTAGGGTCAGATTTCCAAGGGGTTTGGGAGCATAAATGTGTCAGTAGGCAACATTTTCAGAGCAAGTTAGGTACTTGATTTCAATAAGAGCTGCCTGAAAATCTTGCTAGATGCCTGTCTGCATCGTTGGGTATTTCAGGACCTTTGGGGATCTACCTAAGGCATGAACATTGAGCACTGCAGGGTATGAGCAAGATGATGCAGCTGAAAGCAGCATGTCCAGGATAAAAGAGTGGCAGGCAAATGAGAGATTGAAGTGGGAGGGAATATTTGGAGTGGCCAACAGGGCTGGCCATTCTAGAGAGAGCGAAGAATCTGGAAGGGAGACAAGGTGCTTATTATATATAAGAAGTACAGGATTAGTCAGGGGACCGGTCATAGAAAGGATGTGCTAAGGGTGGGCTTCTACACTGCTTACATTATTTGTCCAAAATGAGCCCTCTTGTCTTAAAGAAATGTTTTCAAATTACAAGTATGAAATTACAGAATGGATCCTCGTATTTGTTCTCTGATAGTCCCACAACCTTGGACTTGCATTAAGAAGCCACAAGTTCATGGTTTATCAGTTACCCGTCTAATATCTGCACTTTGACTCTTCAGGTTGCCTCCTTTATGCTTTTGGGCCTCATGTGCATGATGATCCCACAGTGCCAAAAATTTGAAGATGTTATTGTTGTCTGCCTCTTTCTTGGACTTTGTGATGGTTTCTTTATAACTATCATGGCTCCCATAGCCTTTGAGTTGGTTGGACCAATGCAAGCTTCTCAAGCTATTGGCTATCTCCTGGGTCTTATGGCCATCCCAATGACTGCCGGCCCACCAATAGCAGGTCAGTAGAAGTGTCGGACTCTAGGATCACAGGATTTTATGGGATTGCATGCTAAGTCTTGCATCACAAATGATTGGAAGGCGGTGGTGGCTAGGGAAGAGTGAGGTATTGTTGGAAGAGGAAACACATACTGTTGTCTTCTTCACATATTTTGGCATAAACTAATGCATTATCTTAAAAATATTCTATATTTTGTCCACATTAATTTTAGCTGCAATATGTTTACAAATAAGACTTTTCCTATGATGTAATGGTGCTTTTCTTCACATGGGGCAGCTGAATACTGAAAAAATTAACAGCCCAAGCTGTCATCATCCCAGCAATTTAAAAAATAGTTTTAAGAGCAGATGATAGAATTAGATAGAACAGACTAATATCAAAATTGACCATGTTTTAATAAATATTTCATAGATGTGTGTTAGCCTCAGTTACTTGAAAAATATTTTAAATTAGAGTTCCATAGTTACCGCTTTTTTATAACATGAAATTTAGAGCTGGAGTTTTGGCAGAGGGTACAAATCATGCCACAAATTACTGAACAAAATGTAAAGATTAGATATGGGGTTATTATCCAACAAACATCTGCATACTTGCTTAACTTTAAGGACTTTGAGCTTATTTGTGTTTAAAGTAAAACACATGTGCAAGTTCAATGCAGGAACATGTCCTTGGACAAGAAGGGCAGCTGAATTTGGTAAAACAAAACAAAAAAAAGCACTATTAGTGCTTATGCTTCTGGGCATGAATTGGTGATTCAGCTGGTGTTGAGAAAAGACTGTCAGCATCATGACGCTGCTCCTTAGAAATATCCTGAATTGGACACATCACGCAAAACCATGCAATCCCTATGTTTCTACATGCAAGAGAAATCTTGGAATTCTAGGGACTTTCCTAACAGCCTCAAATGTTGATGAAAGTAGCATCTCCAGAAGAAAAAAGTCTGGTCATGTAAGAACTTGCTTGAACAAATGGTATTGCACAGTTGGTCTGAAGGGAGTAGCATGTAATTGATAAATGTCGGTACTTGGTTCTCTCTCCAACCAAAAACAACCCCAAAACAAAACTAGCATGGACATCCATAAGCAAACCCTATGTTACAAAGAAAGGGGTTTAACATTCAACATGTTTATAGGCAGCTGGTACCTTTTTTTGCTGTATATTTGTTTATCAATCTAGTGATAAGAAATTGCATCTGCAGTATTTGATTACTAAATATTACCTTGATTTTTATTTCTGATTCTGGTTTGAGTCTCAGAATCTTATTTCAGTTGTAGTTAAATAATAATTAGTATCTGAAGCTGTGATCCTTAATTCTGATACAAACTTTTAAAATCCTGGGTAACAGAGCTCCGTTCTATAAAACCTAGTTAGGCTGGAGCTGGAGAGGGCCCAAGTTGTCTGCTCTGTGGATTTAGGAAGACTTAAATTGGCCATTAGTCTAAAGTTACTACAATCACAGTTCTTCTGTTTTTCAGGATACCTCCATGATTATTTTGGGACTTACCACCCATCCTTTTACTTTGCTGGAATTCCCCCAATTATCGGGGGCCTGGTCTTGTCTGTCGTGCCTCTGGTTCATCAAAGAATGCTCAAGAAACAGCAGCCGGATTCTGGCAAAGACAAAATGTTGGTTTCGGAGACCGTCATGAATGGAGAGCTCCTTCCAGGCTGTCCTACCACTGAGGCACACATATAAAGCCTTTTTCCAGTCCCTCACTCCCAGAGACACACATACACATGTACACACTGTGTTGACACCAGCATCTTCCCCCTGTCTAAGCACAGGCCCTTTTTTAAAAGGAGCATAATCCTGTGCAGTTGCAGATGTGCTGCAATATATTTGTTAGGGCTGTGCGAAGCTTCGGGTACTGATTTGATTTGGATGAGATTCGGCCTGATTCAGCGGCCAAATCTCCAAATCTGAATCAAATTGGGAGACCAATACAAAGGTCTGAATTGATTCGAAGCCTCCGAATCAATTTGGAGGAGATTCGGCGATTCAGGCAGTCCCCACTTGCCGCACAGGGAGCTGGACCCAGACTCCATGCTGATAAGTAGGAGGCGGGGGCACTGCTGCAGCAGCTGTCAGGGCTTTTGGGGGCTCGTGGCAGAGCCCCCCCACACAGTGCGGAGCAGTGGGGGGCAGTGGGGATTGCCGCCCCACCTGGCAGGAGCCAGTGAGTGTGGAGCTTTTTTTTTAAAGAGCTGGGATGCTGGTGCTGGGCAGAGCAGGGCAGCCATTTAAGAGGTTGGGAGAGTGGGCAGGGGGTGGGACCTGTTTGATTCGGCCAATTCGGCAGCGGCTAAATCTCTTAATCAGATTCGGCCAAGTTGACTTGGGACAGTGATTTGAATCACTGAATCGAAGCACTGTCCTCCGAATCCGAATCTAAAACAAATACTAGCCACTTCACACAGGCCTAATATCTGTAGAGGAAAAAGTTCTTCTAGTTTAATGCTTTTAACTTTTGGAGCCATTTTACACAGGACATTTTGATTCTTAAAGCTGCATTTTTCTTCTCCAACCATTTTCTGAAGAGAACTCTAACTTGGACTCTAACTCGCTTTTCCCACTTCCTCAGTTTTCTAATTGTCACAATATTTGTTTACAGTTAATGAATGCCTTTTAAAGCAAGCTGTAGGCAAAACTTGTTGAACCTTTGGGTTTTAGTTACAGATCCATCCCAACACACAACCTCCTTGATTCTGCCTGCACATATTGCCTTGATGTTGGATTCAGTTCCATACTACCTTAATCTTATGATTAACAGAGCTTAATCTATGATGAACAGATTTCAAGACTTTTTTTTATTCCACTTGAAGGCAAAAAAATGAAAATAGAGCTAAGCATTTGTCATTTGTAAGAGTGCTGAATTCTCCCCTCCCACATCAAAAAAAGAGTCCTTTCTGGAAATTTTCAGTCTGCTTAACTGGACCATAAGCTAATTCCTGTATGGCCTGGTCAGCCACCAAACTCAGATTTCCCCTCTGATATTCCATCAAGGAGAGAGATCCCCTCGCTGTGTGTGCCTAGTGTCAAACCTGACTTGGCTGTAAACAGTTAAAGTAGGCTAGCTGCCGGTTGTGTCAGATATGTTTCACCGATGGCAGGGGAACTTTGGAGTCGCACCTTTTCTATCTGCTCTTGGATGAAAAGAGAAAGCATACTGCCCTCAGTGACACTGAGCACTTACTGTGACTCATAATGTAGCCCCTGGCCCCCAGGATCACTGCAAGAAAACTGAAGGCACTTGAAAACACAGAAAGGTAGAAAAAGAAGAAAGTGTGATTTATTGTGGGCAGCTAATTTTGAGACCCAACCCCATCCATTCAAGATGGAGATCCCTCTTAAAGCTGAGGAGATGAACTATTAGCCTGTGGTTCATCTGTTGGTCACCTCCAGCTTTCTTAACCAGTAACTAAATGAGTAGGTTTCCAAGCCCCCAACAGAAAGAGGAATTAACTGCTAACTTAAGATGTTCTAACTGGTAAAATACTATCTTTGCAGGTAACAAAATGACTAACACTGAATCCTCCAAGAGTCAGAGTTCAATGTCAATTTTGACCTGAGCTGTTCCACTTGGTTGGTTAACTCATCTTTAGCATTTCTTAACCACATTGAAGTGTGTGGGTTAGTTTTTGCTCAGAATTCCAAGTAAGTCAAGGCTGAAAAAATGACTGGAAGAAGGGAGAGTGGGCCGTGCAAATGCTAATGGACTTGGTGGGCCAGGTCTGTATTATTCTTCAATGATCAACTTGTCAGTATTACAGGAGCTGTGGAAAGAGGCAGAATATTTGTAAAAGGCAATTTTTTCCTGTTTGCATATGCTTCAGTATTTTTCCTCTATGCTTATGTCTTGCTGGGGCGCAGCTTGAGAGGTCACTATGGGACATGGAGGTTTCGGACAAGATCTAGGGGCAGGTTGGCTGACTGCCCTTCAAAGTGATTACAAGTGCAAGTGAAAGAAGGGGGATCTGTCTTAGCAGCACGGATGCAGTGTGTACCTCTGTGTGAACAATATTTTGTGCTCCAGATGGTGGTCAAAGCTCAAGGTAGTAATGAGTATTTTAACTAGCTGACATGATCAGTTTCTATTCAAAATTGTCCACAAGGCTCAAGTGACCACTGCCACACTTGGAAACAGCAGAAAGCAAGCACGTTCTGTAAGAACAGAGAACCCTGAGGTTATGTGGAGTCCTGCTGATTGATGTGGAGACTCCAGCACATTTTGATCTCTCAGAGAGCTCAATGAGAAATTCAGTAGAAGCAGATTCATGGCCTGGATTGAAGACCAACCTTGGTAGTTCACAGAAGGTAATAACAATCCATGTTTGTGCAGCCGTCAGTGTAACCAGGTGTTAACAAAGAGGAATGAGGTTCTCTGGCTTTGGCACCTCAAGAAATCTGCAACAAAAATGACTTTTAGTTTCCATAGAGCTAACTTGTTGAAGAAGTGGAGATTGTGTGTTGAACAAAAGGTGTTTCATCAGAATGGATGATTGTTTCACATCTTTTTTTTTTTCCATTGCCTTGCTTAACTAAAAAAGAAAAAAAAGCAGCCATTATAAGTGAGTTACGGCAAAGACTGCTAACTGAGGAGACTATGGAAATCTTTCTGTTACTTAGTGTGGAGGTCTAATGAAGTATTGGACCATAAACTTGTTCTCAATTCATGCCTGTAACTCTTATCAGCATTAGCATTGGGGTGGGAGTTTGGCATAATGACAAAGGGCTCCACATGCCCCCCTGCCTTTATCTACGTTGACAGTATACAGCAAAATGGTGTGCTTTGTTGTTGTTTTTAATAAATGTCAGTCCCTGTAGCAACATCTGGAGAACTAGATGGCATTTTGTAGCACTTAATAATTTAATTCTAAAATGTGGATGGGTGTTTTGTGTGTCGGAGTATGTGTGTGTGTCTCTCTCTATCTTCCCGTCTTGCTCTCCACCAACCTTTTCTTCTGAGGATACATTTTTTTAACTATTACTCATTACTAGAAAGCAGAACACAGGAGGATAGAACATGTATCAGAGCCTTGGAAAAATGCATCAGCTGGAACAGCATGTTTAACAAGCATCTGTTCCATATCCATGTCTTGATGTGAGTCAGATTGTGCTGCTCTGACTCAAACTGAGCAGTACTTTGCGCTACCACTAGCCCTGCTGGCTGCTGCAGGATTCCAGGTGTGATCCCCCAGCCCTATTCCATTGAAGTCCATGGGACTATTCCCACAGTAAGGTACACCCGAGCAGCTAGGAGCGTCACAATCTGACCAGTAATCCCTATCTTGAGATGAAGAAATACCTTTATTGCGACTGCCTTTGTGTCCTGGTTCTTCATGCTACTTTAGAGTTCTTTTTTAGTATATTTTCAGTATTAAAGCTTTTCTTTCAAGGGGTATTTTTTTCAATTATAAGAAAGAAGGTAAAGTTGAATGTGCAATAAGACAAGCTGTGCTGCCTCAAAAAACAAGCACTACATGAGTCAACACGTGAATGTTGGGTTCATAAGTAACCGATTACACTTGCTGATTACAAATAACAAGGCGCTGTGCCTTTCCCAGACATTAATTCTAAATACTTCTCTAATGCTTGAGACCATTTACAGATCACAACCTCCTTATGTGCAAGAATCTCCCATTAGGGGATAATCTTCATTCTGAAAACTCAGTCCGTGAGTGTGATTGTGCTATAACATGACAACGCTAGCATGAAGTGATGATCCACTGTCTCAAGAAAGTTAAAGTTTTGAGCCATCCAAGGTAGTTAAATGTTCTGTGCCAGGCACACAAAGGGTGCAGTAGTGAGTAAGATAGACAAATTAAGTGTTTGGGGGGAAAAACTGGAGGTAGCAAACTTCAACCTACTTCCATCACATTTTCCTAATCTAAACACCCTTTTGTCAGTTCTATGATAGGCAAGATATTTATTAGATAAAGTATGGCAAAATTCTCTGCTTTTATCCACACAGTAAAGCTAGGTTCTAATATTCTGTTTGCCGAAAAATGGATATCAGAATCAGGACAGCTAAATATCCAAGCAACCCTATGCAAAGGGGAATGTTGTCTTTAAAATGTCTTCTTGTCCTGTAACTGTCTTATGTAAGCAATAAGGTGTATTCCAAGAATTATCACGTTATTGGCATGCAGTAGACATGGGTGTGAAGGTTTGAGTATCTCGGAACTGATAGTAATTACACTAATTTCTCAGAAATTCACTGTTCTTGCTTGAGGGCTATTGGAGTCCATCATTGGAACGTCAAGTCATAACTTCAAGCAACTTCACCTGAATAACCAAAATGCATTGGCATGCTTACACTTCTCTTCCCAGTGCAGTGTCTAAAGAATTAATATGCTCATGCTTTCTGTTTAAGGATTTGGTTTTGAGATCCTTATTGAGACAATTTCCCATCAAAGTCAAACTTGCCAGCATAAAAACTGAAGGATTATGTTAACTAGAGTGTTTTGTGATTTAAATAACCTGTGTCCATACTATACTCAAGCCAGTGCCCAGGCCTGGTCTTTGCTTTGTTCTTTTTCTCTGCAAGTGTCAATGAGTTTTCAGCCGTATGGGTTCTTCATCCATAGGTTTACAATTTCACTTCCTTTTCTGAAATGAAACAAATCATTCTGTTTCCTTCTAAGAATGAAAGCAAAGGCTTCAGCTGACTCTATTACTTTTGTCTCCTCCATTTCTTAGGAAGGGAGGGAGGAGTTTGACAGTCAAAGTTTAGTGACACCAACTCAGTATTAATCTTTGGAATGTTGTGCAGTAATGCGCGCGCTGCCAGTAATGAACCTGAACTCGTTTAGAAATAAGGACACTGTGAATTCAGACAAGAGGAGAGAAGGTGATTGGTTTATTGTATATAGCGAGCAATGAATTTGGAGAACAGCTGATGAATCTGTATTCCTACCTAAGGCACATCAGAGCAGGACATGTTGTAGCGGCCCCCTGCTTAAGAATATGTTGGCGTTTCCATTCAAAAACCTAAGCTCCAGGGTGATAAAAATTAGTCATTAAAAAAAAAAATTGGCTCCTGCCAAAACATGGCAGGAGATTTTTAACTCCTATCACTCTGACAGCAGAATGTTATGTGCCAGACAAACTAAGAGATTAAATGCTCATCTTTTAGCTTGTTTTCTAAGTCTGTTTTGAGTTACTGTGAAAATGAGGGTGAAAAACTGGACCTTTGCCATCTGTGGGTGTTCTCTCTGCCTTGGATATTTTGCTGATCTCCATAATTAAGAAATATTTTAGAACGGATGCATCTGAAGCAAGGGAGAAAAGGATAAAAAGAAACCATGAATAACAGCAGCAAGAAAGAGATATCATTTCACATCTGTGATAATGAGAGATGATGGTCAGCTGGTAACCTTTCTTTCCTTCTTTCTTTTTCGCTCTGTGTATTCAAAGGGCTTATTAAACAGCTTGAAGATCTTCCTATGATAGGACCTGTGAGAGAGCCTATGTGCTATTTACACTCCAAATTAAGAGCTGCAGAGTCTATGGAGTCCTCCACAGGTCTGCTGTACTGTAGTTAATTGTCTTTTCAGTGCATATGTAAGAGTATCACCACCTAGTGATTAGCATTTCTCTAAGAAACTTGGAGCCTTTTGTGTTTCTGAGGGTCTTGACATACACATTTAGAGACGTTTTAAAAGGGCAGCAGCTGTTCCATCCCAATTCTTACGTGTGGACAAGGTGGAAATAATAGAAATGTAGCGACTCCACTCCAACTTAATATTGTTTGTCCACATGTAACAATAAGAATGGAACAGCTGCTGCCCTTTGAAAATATTCCCCTTTTGAATCAACTCCAAATGTATATCCCTACCCTCAAGTAATACGAGCAGAGGCTTAAGGAAGGCACCTGAGCTAAACCTATGCACCCTTAATCTACAGCAAAGGATCCAAATTCTGCTTTTGCACCCTTGTATTGTTACCAGTGCAACAGTAAAGTTTCTGAGGTGTACCTTGCTGTAACTGAAACGAGGCACAAACCCTACTGGTGTACCTGTGTAAGTGCCTGCAAAGGGCTCTCTGGTTCAAGTGGCATTATCTGCTGCCAAGCTGCCTCCATTTTTGCAACTCATGTGTTTAGATCAGATCGCAGATTTCCCTAAGGGGGAAATTTGGCCCTTGCCCACATGCACTGTTCTAGACTTGGTCGAAGGGAATGCATCTACTTTCAGTGATCCCGAATAACCTTAGAGGGGGATGTGGGCCTGAGTCAAATCCTTTGAATTTTGATACAGCTTCAGATCTAGATCAAAACTTTGTGCTTTTAATCTCAGTCTCTTGGGCCAAAGAATAATTAGTATTGCAGATCAGGATCCAAGACTGCTTCTTATCTTTTCTCATTTTCATTGTGGCAGAATAATCTTTCCTTATCTGACTGAAGTGGAGAACACAAAGGGGTTTAAAGACGAAGGTTACTCCAAAATAAAGCAGACTCCCCTCTCTTGTCCTTTGTCCCCCAGCCTGTATAGCTAGTGGCCAATATATATCCTCAGAGAATAACTAGCTGTCCAAATTCAAATTCTGTAGTTGAAAGTCTTTTCCAAATTTTAGCTGCCCTTGTATCTGTTGGAACGTTATGCATTATACAAGTTCACCTTAAATACTTATCTAGCTGACAGTTTGTGTAATAGAAACTACTGGCACTGGTTCACTTTTACTGTTAGTTTCTTCTTTTAAATGGCCCCTTTTGTGTGTTGAGTTATTTGGTAAAACTACTCATCATGGATCAGCTGAGTCCATGAAACAGCAGCTCCAGTTCAGGACACTTAAACCAAGTCTGTGGGTTTCACACACCTTCCTTTCAAGATATTTTCCAAGGAAGCGCACTTGGAGCTACCGACCAATGCAATTCTATTGTGTGAGGGAAGGTGACTCTAAATGGTCTCAGTACATCAACACGTAAAACCTCTCTTTGGACTGACGTTCTGTATTTGGGGAGATTGCTCGTTTAGTGGCGGGTTCCACTGTAATTTAGCCAACTATGATCTCGGCACCTATAACCTAGATTTTCTTCTGCCTCAGGCAGCTGTTTCAGGCACTGTCATCTTAGTGTGTCTTTAGAGCCAGACATACTCTGTAAGCTCCCACTTTTAGTTACTGGATTTACCTTGCAAGAATTGGCACCACTAACCCATATGTCCTCTATGACAGGTTCAGCCACATTGCCATAACACCTCGGTGGCATTTGTGTGCTCACAAAGAGCAAGTCTCATAGTGTCTTGGGCTCTGTGGGGTCACTTACACTGGTACCAAGTGGGGAAACTATTGCTACTGTTCTCCTAGGGTGGCATTTATGTTGGAGTATATGATTTGGCATAGTCTCACATAATGGTCCAGAATGACTCTATTTCTAATGACACCGAGATTATCTCTCAGCATGATCCTACATAACCTTCTTTTGATAAATAAAATTTAAATCTCTTTACTATTGCTGCTATGTCTCCTTTACAGTAGGAGTGCTATGCTGATCATGTAGATATATCATAACGCACCAACAAAATGCTGAATATCAGTGTAAGCTGTATCCATAAAACTGCTTTTGCTAATAAAGCTTATTCCAGCCCCACTCCTTCCAGGGAAAACAAATCATACCAATAAAAGCCTGGTTGTGTCAGTATAATTGCATCTATGTTGGCAGCTCTAGCCAGTATGGGCATGAAGGCCAGGGATCACAGCTCTTCATACTCCTGAATGATGTAGGTATGCTGGTGGAAACCTGTAATCTGAATGTGACTTTGGTCTCTAAGCAGCTGGCATGTTGGTGATTTTAGTGAATTTGTTCTTTTGTGTTGATTTATATTGCAGCCTTTTTTGTCAGACTTGTGAAACTAGTTCATCTGTGAAGCAAATGTGCTCTTTGTTCACTCTTCACTAGTTTGATCATAGTCTGCTAGCTAGATTCATCTCCTGTACATATAAGCCTTTCCAAATCAATTTTTTTTCCCCTCCAACAGTCTGCTTCTGTATTGACATAACATCATTACTAACTGCAAATGCAGAATTGACTGAACAGGACATGCTCTGTAGACTTGGACCACTCTCAGCCTTTGTCAAATGCCAAGAGGACATATCAAAAGAAGGCGGGAAAAAAATCCCCTAAGATTTGGTTATGTACTTTTGGGGGGCGGGGGTTGCTTTTGAACTGTGTCTGGTATAGCTAACACTTTTGTTCGCTTTATAATACACTTTCCAAAGTTTGTCCTCTCTGTTGCTTTCAACTCCAACTGCCAAGACAATCTCAAATGTAAGAATTTTAAGCATATTGTAAGTCTCTAGTTAGCTGTCCTATTTACTGAGGAATGAAACTTTTTGTACTTTCTTGTAATAGATGTGGTGCAGGCTGATTTGTTTACTGGAGCAAGTTTCTGCTTGGCTTTGCTAGTCTGCTTTTCACTGATCTGCCAGGCGGATGTCAACCTCTCTCTTGGGCAGGATTCTCCAGAATCCATCCATGAACTCTTGACCTTGAAAGGTCTTTGTGCTTACCTGAAAATCTCACTGGTCTTTCAGGGGTTTCAGTACAGTTGTTTTTTTTCTTTCTGGCTTTGGAGCTCATCAAATCATTTCAGAAAAGTACAATACACCTCAGAGGCCCCTGCTTTCCCAGCCTATCCAGTTTCACCTAATGAAATCCATTTAACGGAGGAGATGGGACTGATCTTGGGAAACGTTGGGCAATTTGAAAATGACCCGATTCTCCCCCATGATTTCAAGGCGAACTCTTGAGTGCAAGCAGCGAAGGCTGAGGTTTGAACTTATGCTGCCAGATGAGACTAGTCATTTTACATTACAGGTCCCAACACTTGAGCTCACAGGAGTGTTACTGCAGTGCTGTGCAGTAACCAACACTGGTTTACATTATGCAGGTGAATATCTCTTCCATGCCATAATGAAGATGCGTCTTTCCATATCCTGGCTAGGTCTTTTGGAGACTGGAATTCATTGCATTAACCAACCAGTTGTCTTTGCTGGAAATGCTCACTTTGGTAGTGAAAGCCAAAAGTGCCCACTGAAGAGGAGAGAGAAGAAAATGCCCTGTGCGGCCTTGGGAGTGGTACAAATCCTCCCAGTTTTGCTCTGCTTTATGGATCCAGCTCATCGCTAGAAGTGAGGACCTGACTCTGTAAGGTACTCGTCATCACCCTCAGCCCTCATTGGAATGCCTCCAGTGAATGGGAGGTGTGGACTTCTCACGCCTGCATTTCATTTAATCAAGGCACTTAAGTATGTGGTTAATGTAGCCTTAAAGTTGCTACAATCCTGAGTAGGTGGAATTGCCTGAATCAGGGCTTGAGCACTTTGCTCAGCTGGGATTGACTTCAGGCATACACTTAAGCAAGGTCTTAAGCATGCAGCTGAATCAGGGCCCATGGAGAGCGCTCCGGGCTTCACTGAATCAGGCTCCAAGGGCATGCATACAAAGCCTCAAGACTGTGCCAAGGAGTGCCATAATGAGGCACATGCCACCTAATCCATGTGGGCAACCTCCTGAAACAGAAATAACGGAGCCAACTTAGCTTGGCATCACTCACATGCACGCGCTCCCTGGATGTGGAGAGAGCGTACGTCTAGAGCAGAATCCGATAGGGAGGTGCTGACATGCCTCGGGGTTCAGGGAAAAGAAATCACACTGGTAAACCTAATGGCTAGAGTCTCATTCCAGCTCCTTTCTTTCATGTCTCCTCCATGTAAAATGTTTCACATTCTCTTAAATTCTGTACTTGGAAGTGAAGTATTTAGATGTGTGTTTAAAGTATGACTGACTGTCCTTTTTCAAATGTGAACTTCTGATTGTTGGTATAAAAATATTAGTACAATTTTTGTAAATGTTTATGAAACTATAAAAATATATAGAATTAAAACTGGTTAAAAAAAATTGAGGTTTTGCACATTTGTCACCTTATATTTTTCCCCTCCCCTCTGGATGCGTCTCCTAGAGCCCTTTTCTTCCCTCTTCCAGACTTCTGAAGCAAGCAGAGCTTCTCTGCCTGAGACAGATCATCTGATCCCAAAATGCACCTGCCTCCTGCCATGTGATTTTAAAAGAGAAGGAATTTAGGAAAAAGCAGTGTTTATTTTATCCAGGCTCTCATCCAGCCTGAACCAGCCTGCGACATTGTGCAGAATTAATTGCTCAGTTCTCACGTTAAACAGTAAGTTACAGGGAGAAGAGATTTTTCAAATGCTCTTCTCAGGGGTGATGTGGCAGCAAGGTCGCTTGAGAAGAGAGGAATTTCTAAGAAGAAGTTTCTTGGCTACTTAGGAGCAGGGGATAGGCAGATGACTGAACGGGCCACTGGTACGTCTTACATTGTAAAGGCTTTCAGGAAATACCCATGGACCTCCACATGAGTTTAATCTTAAATTCTGCAGGCCTGGTCCAGATATGTAGTCCTTGTTTTGACTTTTTGTAAATTGTGTAGTATCTATGATCATGTTTAAGCAAGTATACCACAGGTTTCCTCTGTCTTTGTCTATCCTCATATTGCCACTATCAAACACTGAGTCAGCCGTCTGTGCCGGATGGAGGGTTTCTGGTTAATATTGGCAAAAGTTTCTGAAAACTGATCTCCTTTTCCCTAGTTGTCAGCATTTCCTTGGTTGCACATATTATATCATTTCCTTTTCTATCTGTATCTGTCCAGTCCAGCTGAGAAGAAAACTGGAACAGTGCTCCAGTATCATCTTGGGACATGAGGGTAATGGGAAGCTGAAAGCTCTGTAAATGTCACCTCCCTCTTATTCTGGCTGAGAGGTGCAATGGGAATAAAATAGTCCAGAGATCTATTCCCCCCACCCCTCCTGTACCTTCACAGTGACTTTTGTCTAGATTTCATAGACATTAGGGCTGGAAGGGACCTCGCAAGATCATTGGGTCTAGCCCCCCGCCCAAAGGGCAGGCAGTCAGCAGGGGTCAAATGATCCCAGCAAGATAAGCATCCAAGTATTTCTTAAAGGACTCCAGAGTAGGTGCTTGCACCACCTCTGGGGGAGTCTCTTCCAGGCTCTGGGGACTTGGACAGTAAAGAAGTTTTTCCTCATGTCCAACCTAAAATGGTCTTCCGAGAGTTTGTGACCATTTGTGAACGTTGAACCTAGTCTTCCCATGGGGTGCCCTGATGAACAGATGTTCTCCCAGTTCCTAGTGCACCCCTCCCTACAGGCTGCCACCAAGTCACCCCTGAGCCTTCGCTTTTCCAGGCCGAAGAGTCCCATGGCTCTCAGCCTCTCCTCATACGGCCTGTTCTCTCGACCTCTAATCATTTGCGTGGCTCTCCTCTGGACTCTCTCAAGATTGAGCTCCCTAAGCCCATTAAAAAGCCAGAACTTGTTCAGTCTGGCAGGTCAATGACTGAGATGTAATGGGTTGAAATGCATCCACTAACTTCCGTGTACAATTTGGGTGCCTACTTGGAGGGCCTCTTTGGCCTCTGCTTCCCAATCTTTAGTGGGGGGGATGCAACGGGGGGAGCAGCTGGCTTCAGAAGCCAGGCTTCCTACTCTATCTACCAGCTTAGTGTCCTGCCTGCTGATTGGCCAGTTTTGTCACTGACAATTGGGAAGACAACCTTTTGGGGACAAAAAGAGCAAGAACAACCGCAATGGTCAATCTGGGCAGCCACCACTATCCTGCCCGTTCCTTCTGTACACCGTGGCACTTGCACGGCTTGCAACCTCCTTCCTCCCACTCCCACAGACTGACGTCTCCCTCTGCTGGCACACGGACTGCTCTGCTTGCCTGACCCCTGGAGCAACCCCCATCATAGCAGGGAGGCAGTTCTGGGTGATGGGTGGCTGGGTGGGGTATTGGCTCCATTTCCTCCTGCTACCACAATAATGTTGGAATAATTAAGGAACTGCCAACAGAATTACTCAGAAGAGGGCAAGTCAGGGGCTCCTCTGTAGAAGCTGAAAACTCATGTAACCTGTTAAAACAGCATGGAACTGCTATAGCAACAAGCCCGGTTTGTTTTCAAATTGGTTTCACAAGTTAGGGAGCGCGAGGCTGCCTGTGACCAAGAGGCACTCCTGCCACCTAAAAACAAAGCAGCCAACTTGTCCCGTCCTGATGCCTGGGCAGGTTTAGATGGCCCTATTGTATCATAAAGCTGCATAGGACTGTGCTTGTTTGCTGCTGGCATTAGGTTGGCATACAGGAATGCCTCCCAAGTTTTGACAACATTGTGTAATGAGTGGTGAGAAGCGATGCCCTCATTCCTGTCTGATGCACACTTGACTGACTTCTACAACCAGTTTTTTCCTGGGGCTGGAGTGATTAATTGCATTGGAAGCTGCAGTGGGAAGCTGAGGCCCCTACGGCACACAAACATGCACAATGCCGAAAGTTAGTAAAAGATAATTTTATAATTTTAAAAAAATTTTCTTCTGTTCTGTCAGATGTTTTAATTGGCAGCAGGTAGGAATGAGATACAGCTTCTTGGCACTAATGGAAATTTTTACTCTGTGTGTGTGTGTGTACGTACACCTTCCAGTTTGAGGTTTTTCTTTTTGAATATCCCTAGACCAAGAGCAGTTGCAGAAGAAAGCAAGGAATCAATATAGCTTCACAGGGAATACCATGGGTAAGATCCTGGAAATGATTTCACCAAGAGCAAAGTATTGTTCAGAGCGGGGATTTGAAATTCCAGTTTTATTTTCTGTATTTGGAAAACAGTGTGGGAGTGCTTTTTTTTTTCTTTTCATTTAACTTAAACTCTGCCTTATTATCTTGACTATTTCTGCATACACTCCAGAGAAAGAAAAGGTCTGGTAACTGGTGGGCTCAGGATCCAAACTGACTCAGACCTGGCACTGGCCAGTCATATGGTCCTGTTCCCAATATGAAGCTGGAAATGGGTCCAAATCCAGCAGCCTGCCTGTTTGCTGCTGCTAAGTTAAATGACGAGTGAAAGTTTTCCAGCTCAGCCATGTCCAGCAGAGGTGACAGCACAGACACCTCCCTTCACCTGGGAGGTGGATCTACCCACCACATCCATTCCAAAACTGGGAAACTCAAGCACGGTCTGAGCGAGATGATGGGCCATGGGCAGCAACCTGTAGCTGTTGGGGGGGGGGTGCTTTTCTTTTATTTCCAGTCTCAAGTGCTACGTAGAAGAGCAGTGCTGGTGCAGAACTGTGTTCTCCCAAACCCATTCACACAGCTCCCTGTCCGTGGTACAACACAGAAGCAGTACCAGTACTCAAACTTGGCAACATCTTTGCAAACAGCCTCTCTTTCCAGTCTCTTTTGCAAAATGAATGAATGGCTGGCCTCTGATGTGGGGAAACTCTTCTTGAAAAGATGTCACTCCCTACGTAGATAAGCGCAGGGTTCAACCAACCCACCCTCAGTTGCAAAAAGTTAGTGGGATGCCTGACTTCAAATGGGTTTTTACTGTTTCAATGGGGGACTCGTCCAAGTGCACGAACACACAGAGCAACAGGAACAGATGCAGAATTTTCCAGAATCAAGTTTAAAAAAAGAGGCAAAATCAAAAGGGTGAGGGTTGTTCAAAACAGTGCAATGCCAAAATTTAAAAAAAAAAAAAAAAAAAAAA
>NW_017729029.1:43845903-43847935 GCF_001723915.1 Gavialis gangeticus
AAAAAAAAAAAAAAAAAAAAAAAGCAGTTGACAATTTTTTGACTCTCACTCTCAAGAAATGTTTAATCCAAATCGCTGAAGATTTCCTGAAGTATTTTGGCTTTAACTGAGCAATAGCTTTGGCAAAAACACAGAGTGTCAAAACAATTTGAACTGGGCTTCTCAGGGTTGTGTTAGCAAATACATATAAGGCTTTCACATTTTAGGATCCACATGGGCCACAGGAGAACAAAACTCTGAGGACAGTAATAATGCAGACGTGGTCCTTTGTTGGATCTAAATATATGTACAAAGCTTAATGTAGCATTAACTGCTTATTTTTATTGCTGGAGGTATCAGCCAAGGTCCAGGTGTCTTATCGATGCGTAGAAAAGTGCTGATCTCGAAACTGACTGCATGAGAGAGCTTCTGTTAATCAGTTAAATACTGATTCAGGGACTCTGGCACTGCCCCCAAAAGCTTACAGTTAATTAGAGGAGAAAGAAAAAAGCAAGATTATTATCCTAGTTTTACAGGTGGGTGATTGAGGAAATAGGAAGAGCACAGGTATAACTTGCTCAAGCCAGGAACTGAAGCTAGATTGCTCTCCTGCCCTCGAGCCTTACAACTGTCTCCATGTTCGCTATAAAGCAACGAGTGTAAAATACGCCTTGTACAGCTACAGGTCACGTGTTCAGGATGCAACACATTTAACTGTGTAACCTTATCAGCGCTCTTCAGGAAGATACAGATGGAGATTTTCAGCTGCACTGGCTCTGTGCTTTGTGTATGCATAAACATGTTTAGATGCAAAGGAGCATTTGTATCACAAACTGAAGGACTGTCCAACTCACTGACTCTTTCTTTTGCACAATATTAGTGAATAGGTGAGGACCAACCATGAAGATTTTGCTGCTGCAAGCGGTGTACGCAGTTTTTGGGAGATGCTGTTTTTGACATTCCTGGCTAAAAACAGTCCCTGGGTAATCTTCATGCAGCCATTCTTCTATCTCAGACCTCTTTTAAGGATATTCACCCCTTTTTCTGTGTTCAGTACAGTACCATACACCCTGTAAGGGATTACACATTTTGCTGTAAGTCTGTAGATTTACTTTATAAAGTCTTATAGAAAAAAAGAATAGGGCTCTACAGAAGTAAAAGGAAAGTCAGTGCTTGGAAGCTAGTAATGACTTCATTTATCAGTGGTAGTGCCTAGAGAGGTGGTAGCCTGAAGGCACAGGTTCAGCAATAATGTTTATAAGCCTTTCCTTTCAGTTCAGGGTGGAGTGTAACATGGAAGAGCCTCCCTCTACAGGGCACACAAACCAGTAACAAACTACATTAAATACCCAATAACTGCAGCACTGCTCCCTAGACAGGACTGCAAGATCAAACAACATTATCTCAGCTTAAGCAGATCAGAGCAAGGCCCCAAAGAGAAAAAACCCAAAGAATCTCAAATTCAATTCAAAGCACAAAGATCAAGAGCAGTACTATATATGTTTTCTGCCTATAGTACAAGTGATAAGAAGTAAGCAGCTCACATGTTAAAGCGCTTTGGTTACCTGAGTTAGGAAAAATTAGTGAAGTGCAAAGTATGATCTTTCTTCATGCACTAAGGCCCATATCCACAACAGCGTGCCTTTTGTGCCTAAATGACTGATCTTCAATGGGAATTAGGTACATTTGTTTTGTTCCCCAACCCTAAGAGGTTGGATTTGACTTTGAAGACTCAAATACAGATGCTTCCATGATTGTTTTGTCTATAGTACTTAAACACCTGCCTCCCACAGTGCTTGACCACCCCACCGTGCTTAATGTACTTATCTGCCCACTGCGCATGAGGCAGGGAAAAGCTGCTATCTGCGTTACAGCTGGGGAGCAGAACTGCAAAGACACTAAACACCCTGATTTGTTACAGTACTCAAACATCTTGCAGACCTCTTGAGGGCTACAGTTTGTACTGCCATGAGTTTGCAATATGGTTTATTTAAATTCCAAGTACAGCATGTGTGTGCGTGTGTGCGTGTGTGTGTGTGTGTGTGTGTGTGTG
>NW_017729029.1:43848186-43850250 GCF_001723915.1 Gavialis gangeticus
GGAGGACACTTGTTGCTTTTGATTGCAACGATTATTGGTACCCCATACCTAAGCAAAGGGCCCACTCAGTCCACTGATCAGTGTGTTTTGAGAGCTGAAATTGCTTCCAACCCAGCCATGTGACTTACAGGTGTTTGTCCTTTTGTGACCCGCTGCTTTGTGCTGCAGCAGCTCCAGTACCAGAGGGAAATGAGAAAACAGCGCATCATCCTCCTTGTCAGAGTCAAAGGGCTTGTGCTTCAGGTTAATAATAAAAAAACCCCAACCCAACAACATGGGACTTTGTCCACAAGAGACTGCTGAATAATGATATTCCCAGGAGATTGGGGGGGGGGGGGGGGGGTTGTTTGTTTTGGTTTTTTTCCTTCTAGGGAGAACTAATGAAAGGCCAAGGGGCTGGTTCTGAAAAGGGGCTTACACGCCACTATGAGGTTCCCTAAGCCACCATCCTGAGCCTTGTGCTAGGCACTTAGGCTCCTACAAGCACAGGGGCCATGTCCAGCTGAGCATGGTCGTGCAGTATGTGGTGCTACAGACTCAACTGCAATGTCAAACACTGCACCTTCAGGCATTCCCTGTGTGGGGGGGGGAGGGAGTTGACCCTGGGATCAGAAATACCCACATGAAAAAAAAGCAGGGCAGTGCAAATGGCGGCAGTGCGTGCCACCCAAAACCAGAGCCACACTCCAATGCCAGCTGGGCACCCAGATGCAGGAGTGCTGCAAATGCAGCTGGAGTGCTGGCCCCCCCCAAGACCACAGGTAAGACTGTTGGGGCCCCAGCCTCCCCTACCCAATCTGGGTAACCTGCTGCGTACCAGGGCACACGTGGCACAGGCATTCTCCGGGGACAAGTACCAGTGGCACAAGGTGTGCCGGTGCTACTTGTTCCCAGAGAACCTTGGTTCTGATGTCTGTCACTAGGGGAGATGGGGAACATCCCCCGCCCCTCCCCGGGGGACTAATCCATCCAGCTCAAGACCACTGCTGTGCCCGTGTGTGTGTTTGGGGCCAGGGGAGGGGGGGAAGGGAGACTGGGGTATGTGTTCAGCTTGCCTGACTTACAGTGATCACCACCACAGCAAACCACCGTGGGCCCTGGGAAACACCCTTCCGCTCAGCCTTAAAAAGTGGTACACACGCGGCCAGGGAGAGCATGAAGGGCCTCAGAAAGACCCGCAAAAACTGGCAGGATGAGCAGGTTGCTGGTCAATAGGGAAAGCCTGGTGTCAGCAGTGTGTCCTAAGCTTCTGTGACCTGCTGCTTTGTGCTGCAGCAGCTCCAGTGCCAGAGGGAAATGCTGTAGCAGGGTAAGAGTCTCAGACCAGATGTGCCTTCCTCATGAGGAAGCATCTTCCTCCATTCGAGACACCTCCTGGAACCTGGCACCCTAAAGCCTCGCTTTCAAATGCAAAAAGAGCCCCACGCCCTCTCCCTCCAGCAGTTCAGAGACCCACTCAAGAGCGGGCCCTCCTTCTCCTCTTCCAGCAGAGTGAAAGAAAAGCAGCAGTCACCACCTCCCTGCCCCAAAACTTCTACAGGCCACATGGGTGGCCCAGAGCTGCTGGATCAGGCTGTGGGTCTGGCACCACTCCCTCCCTGCCCTGCACAACAGGACTCATTCCCAGGAGGCCGGCACCATCCCCCCGTGCTCCACCACCTCCCCCCAACCCCAGCATGCCAGGATTGGGGCACAGAGGGCCCAGTTTCACCCCCCACCCAGCTCTGCATACTTGAGTCAGGCATTGGGGCCAGTGCTCAGAGTTTGGGGCTCCTCATGGGTCTGGAAATATGGTGTTGGGGTGGGGGGGGCAATGAAGTGCCACAGTTCTCCTGAAGCCAAATTTCAGGCCTGAGAGGAGCTCAATGGGCTGGGTGACAGAATGCCACAGGCCGGATCTGGTACACAAGTTGGCAGTTAAGCACCCCTATCATGTCTGTGGAAACTTTTTAAGGCTGAGCGGAAGGGTGTTTCCCAGGGCCCACGGTGGTTTGCTGTGGTGGTGATCACTATAAGTCAGGCAAGCTGAACACATACCCCAGTCTCCCTTCCCCCCCTCCCCTG
>NW_017729029.1:43850621-43851801 GCF_001723915.1 Gavialis gangeticus
CCCATCGCCCCTAGTCACAGACATCAGAAAGCTTAAGCTGTCCAAAGAAAGGTAGGGCACATCTGTAATACCATCGTCCAGCAGGCTGGTGCACCCCAAAAAGTCAGGAATTTCAGTGATTATTCTTCACATCTCCAAGTGGGCATAGTGTCCTCTCCATGTACATGTGCCAGCAGGCAGGCTCCAAGCACATTTGCTGCTGCTGGCTGCCCCAGATCAGCTTTGGAATAATTTCTACCCATCACATCCACAGCAGATAAGGAAACCCGACCCGCAACAGATGCTAGTATTCGCTCAGGCATTGCCTGGCCTCTTGAAGCAAGCTGATCCCTTCCTAGCCAACAGGCACAGTTTGGGCTTCACAACAGGCAAGTAAAGGGCACCATAGGGTGCAGCGTAAATGGCAGCTGTTGGCCGAGCACCAGGTATACAGCAAGCAGCTTGCTGTAGCATTGCAAGGGTTTTCTCAGGGTATTTTTTTTTGTGTTTTTTCCTCTTCCCGCACCCCTCCCCCCCCCAGCACCCCCAAACCGTCAAGGTGACCCTGAACCATAGGGTGATGCAACTGTTAAGACTGTCACATCACCTGGCCCCTGTATGAGGAATGTTGCCCCCACCCACAACCTCCTCTCCCCAGAAAACAAGCAGTGCACCGTGCTGTGGGCAGGCAGCTGTATGGGTGGCTATGGTGCTTAGGTCATCTCAGCCCATTCTGCACCTGCCCCCCCACCCCCACCCCAGCCTCCAGCTCTGCCTCCAGATGAGCAGCAGGGGGGCTGCATGTGCCCCCCAGGTAGTGGCAAGGGTGGGGCACATCAAGAGGATCTTCCCCCCACAACGCATGCTTTGGGGAGCTAGGCCAAGGGCCAGGGGGACAATGAGGGTGGGGGGACAGGCCTCTGGGCTTGCTTTCAAACATAGGCAGCTTTGGCTTGCTTTAATGGTGACTCAAGGCCAGAGGCAATGCATAGGGGGTGCAAGTAGGTGCACATGCATCCCCTGCGCATGGCAGTGCACCCCCTGCAAAAAGGTGCCGCCAACACTGTCAGCAGCACCTAGGGGAGGTCACTGCTCGCCAGGTATCAAAAAATACCCTGGGGGAAAATAAGTGGGGCAGAGCACAGTCTTGGACCATGCCCTGAGGCAACTGGAGGCATGGGTCCTCCACAAAAATGCTCAG
>NW_017729029.1:43852539-43852975 GCF_001723915.1 Gavialis gangeticus
CCCCTCCTAAACAGCACCCCCCCACAGTCCTCCCACACACACATTCCCGCCACACCTACCCACACACTAACTCACATCTTCCCACCCCCACTCAATCACACACCTATCGTGTGATAAGACAAACAAACATCAAAACATATAGGTATTTAGAATGTATTTTGTTATGCTTGTAATGACACTTGTAGGCTTCCAAATCGCTTTAAAATTGTAAATATAGCAATAAAACTTTGCCCAACTGATATCTCTTTCTCTCACTCTCTAGGTAGCTAGATAGCTAGATAGTGATCTTTTGTTTTAATTTTGGAAGAACATGGATTTTGGGGTGTTTTAAAGAGTGAATGTGGGATTTCTTTTACCAGAGGTTTTGCAGTTTTTATACAGGGAACATTAGAATTCCTGCTAGTGAGGCAGGTGGCAGGACCCAGGCAGAGGAGCC
>NW_017729029.1:43857975-43858617 GCF_001723915.1 Gavialis gangeticus
GGGGGGCTGCATGTGCCCCCCAGGTAGTGGCAAGGGTGGGGCACATCAAGAGGATCTTCCCCCCACAACGCATGCTTTGGGGAGCTAGGCCAAGGGCCAGGGGGACAATGAGGGTGGGGGGACAGGCCTCTGGGCTTGCTTTCAAACATAGGCAGCTTTGGCTTGCTTTAATGGTGACTCAAGGCCAGAGGCAATGCATAGGGGGTGCAAGTAGGTGCACATGCATCCCCTGCGCATGGCAGTGCACCCCCTGCAAAAAGGTGCCGCCAACACTGTCAGCAGCACCTAGGGGAGGTCACTGCTCGCCAGGTATCAAAAAATACCCTGGGGGAAAATAAGTGGGGCAGAGCACAGTCTTGGACCATGCCCTGAGGCAACTGGAGGCATGGGTCCTCCACAAAAATGCTCAGGAAGCCAGCCAGAGTGTCTCTCTATGGCTGCCCCTTGCCCCAGTGCTGCAGCACGCTGTCTGCCTGTGCAGGGCAAACAGCAGTGCAGGTTGCTGCAACCTGGACGCAGACTACGTTCCAGGTAAGTAGAGGTGGGGGTGCTGGAGGAGAAGGGGGGACTAGTGAGGGTGCACGGCACCATGGGAGGGCAGCTCAGGAGGGGTGGGTCCCCTGCCCAACCCTGCACGGCCCC
>NW_017729029.1:43859352-43860940 GCF_001723915.1 Gavialis gangeticus
CCCCTCCTAAACAGCACCCCCCCACAGTCCTCCCACACACACATTCCCGCCACACCTACCCACACACTAACTCACATCTTCCCACCCCCACTCAATCACACACCTATCGTGTGATAAGACAAACAAACATCAAAACATATAGGTATTTAGAATGTATTTTGTTATGCTTGTAATGACACTTGTAGGCTTCCAAATCGCTTTAAAATTGTAAATATAGCAATAAAACTTTGCCCAACTGATATCTCTTTCTCTCACTCTCTAGGTAGCTAGATAGCTAGATAGTGATCTTTTGTTTTAATTTTGGAAGAACATGGATTTTGGGGTGTTTTAAAGAGTGAATGTGGGATTTCTTTTACCAGAGGTTTTGCAGTTTTTATACAGGGAACATTAGAATTCCTGCTAGTGAGGCAGGTGGCAGGACCCAGGCAGAGGAGCCTGCTCAGGGCTGGCACCCGGGACCCAGCTGGAGGTGGCTGACCTCCTGGCCACTTGGAGCCAAAAGGACATGCTTTGACAGTTCAAAGCAGGCCACCACACTGAGAACATCTTCTGGGCGATAGCTGCCCAGATGGCAGGGCGGTAGCATGTGTGGCGGTAGTGCCACATGAAGGACAACTGTGTAGCCACAGTCCACTGGCAGCTGGCCCAGAGGTGCAGATGCCTCTAACTAGCCATGTAGTCTGCATCTGGGTCTGGCAGGTGCACAGCTGTGGGGCCAAATGCTGTCGGTGGGTAGAGGGTACTGAGAACTCTCAGGGCTGCTTCACCAGTCCAGCTGGCACAAGGGGTAGTGTCCCCACATACCAATTGGCTGGGCCCCAGAAGCTACTGACTATTTGTATCACCCAATTATCATGGGCCCTGAAGCCCACCTGGCTAACTAGTAGCCTGCTACTATATGGGGCCAATGGATGGATAACAGAACTGAATTCTTGGGACAACAAAGGCAAAAAACAGGACAGGAGCGACGTGTGGGTCAAAGGGTCAAAATGTGAAAATGAGTGCTTCTGAGGGGGATACCGAGCCAAACCGTGCTGAGCTGTCCTCAAAGGTCCAAAAAAAGGTCCATTGAACCCTTTGCTTTCAGGACTTCTCTAGCTGAAGACTCACCATACTTGACAAAGAGATGTTATTTGACTGCAAGAGTGAAGGCAGGCAGGATACAAATCCATTATGGTACATCCCCACCAAAAAAAATCCAAAAGCCAAAAACACGACCCTGTGCTAGATCCACTACACTCTTTCCTGTACCTATGACCACCCCAGCAAGTCTAAGAAGCCAATGAATGCCGCCCCAGAAGCTCCTGAGCTCAAAAAGCCCTAAGTTGCTTGCCAGGGCAGCTTTTTCTACTGCTGGGGCCAACACAGGTGCTGGTCCCAGCTTCTAGCTCCCCCTGGCTGCAGATCTGGGAGGAGCTGGGCAGGGTTGTTTTGCCCCAAGTGTCACAATTTGCCCCACATCAAAATACATATCTGGGCACATGCATTGAGGCAAAAATCCCTGGCTCAAATTTGTTCCACTCCTATTTGAGCTGCTGCGACCGCACGTGCTTGCATGTGTGGACGTGCCCTGAGGGGTTGTTTTTTT
>NW_017729029.1:43871075-43878785 GCF_001723915.1 Gavialis gangeticus
CAAAAAAAGGTCCATTGAACCCTTTGCTTTCAGGACTTCTCTAGCTGAAGACTCACCATACTTGACAAAGAGATGTTATTTGACTGCAAGAGTGAAGGCAGGCAGGATACAAATCCATTATGGTACATCCCCACCAAAAAAAATCCAAAAGCCAAAAACACGACCCTGTGCTAGATCCACTACACTCTTTCCTGTACCTATGACCACCCCAGCAAGTCTAAGAAGCCAATGAATGCCGCCCCAGAAGCTCCTGAGCTCAAAAAGCCCTAAGTTGCTTGCCAGGGCAGCTTTTTCTACTGCTGGGGCCAACACAGGTGCTGGTCCCAGCTTCTAGCTCCCCCTGGCTGCAGATCTGGGAGGAGCTGGGCAGGGTTGTTTTGCCCCAAGTGTCACAATTTGCCCCACATCAAAATACATATCTGGGCACATGCATTGAGGCAAAAATCCCTGGCTCAAATTTGTTCCACTCCTATTTGAGCTGCTGCGACCGCACGTGCTTGCATGTGTGGACGTGCCCTGAGGGGTTGTTTTTTTTTTTGTTTCAGCTGGTTTGGGTTTTTTTTAGTGTGCCCACCTCTGCTACATACTAATCTCATTCAAAGATGTGTTTAGCTCAGCATGGTTGTTGCATGTGCAGCAACTATTCTCATAGCCACATACTAGTCTTTATTCATTGCTCTGGAAGAAACCTAGGCAGTAGCATACCGATTGGGCGGTGGGGAGAAGCGGCAGGAGGGGGCCATGGCCCACAGGCACCGGCCAGGCCCTTCAGAGCTGGGCAGTAAGTCTGCGACGCCTCCTGCGTTTGGTGTGTAGTTTGCCGCCCCCCCCGCGGGTTGTTTCTTCAGCTGTTCCAGCCAGAAATTCTGGCCGCCACCCCTCCCTCACATCCGGTGTGCTCCGCTGTTAACTTCCCCGCAGAAGTGCCATGGGATGGGAGAGGGGGCCCCGCACCCTGCTTAGATTGTCCGGGTGGGGCCAAATGCAAGCATTGGCCCCCAGGTGCTGGGCAGCCACAGTATGCCGCTGAACCTAGGTTTCACAGGGCTTGGACAGGCAGTATGCTTACCATGGTGTAATCAGCACTGCACTGGGTTGAGAATGCAGGTAGTGGCTACCGCATAGCCCTAGGCTGGAACGGGGTACACAGGGGTGGTGATTGTAACCCATCTTCTATTATGCTTTGGGTACTCCCTCCTCTCACCCATCTTCCTCCCCGTACAAATCCATCCCCTGCCTGAAGAAAGCCAAGACTTGTTTTTATTGCAACTATATTGGCTATAGTTAGGGCTTGGGTCAAGTAGTACATTGCTGCTATTGCAAAGGGTTGGGGTCAAAAGGGATGGGGTTTGCTCTTGGTTATGGTGCTAGGTTTTTAGGAAGTCACTTCACTTCTCTGTGAACCCATTTCTCCACCTGTAGAGGTGGAACTAGTGCTACTAGCCCCCATTGGGCATCACTTTGAAATCAACTGCTGCCATGTCCTGCCTAAGAGCTTATGTCTATTTTTTAAACAGTTAAATTTTCTGCCTTTCTGCACCCAGCCTATATGAGAGAGTGCACAACAGGGGCCTGTCTACCCTACATACCTTTGTCCTCCTCGCCCTTTTGGTACATTTTAGCATTCCCGCTCTTTTCACCTGCTCTTTCCCTGGAAGTCTCTGCCTGCCCCCAGTTATTTTCACCATTTCTTTCCTGCTGCCTTGTTTCTGCTCTCCATTTATTGCAGTGAGTTGACTGCATGCCCTCAATCACAATGCTGTGTACAGTGCCATTCAAATCACTCCACGTTGCTTTTTCAGCAGTACTTTCTATTCCTTGTCACATGTCTGGTTCATGTCAACCTCCTTTCACAAAGTGAACAGAAGTGATCCTTGAGTTAGCAGGAGTAAAGGGCAGGTCTTTTGAGAGTGGCTATAGCTTATTTAGAAGCCAGGAGTATATACAAAGGGGCTATGTTACTCCTTCCGTTGTACATCACCTTATATTTGTTATCCTGAGATTGCATTTCCCATTATGATGCCTTCTCATCAGGCATTGCTCAGAGAAAATTGGTGTGCTGGATCCTTGTGCAGTGATTAATGCCAACACACTCAAATGTCTGACTCCTGTTAATGTCTTCTTGGCATACCTCTTCCGTTGGGGTCAGCAGGCAGAACCTTTGCCCTCCTCAAATAGCTTTAGTTTCATGGGGCAGACACTTGCCTCCCAAAAGCACCGTTGAAAATGCCAGGCCAAGGCCATGGCAGATATTTTGGTTTGTAGCCAGAGAGCAAACATGTATTCATGTGAATGCAGCAACCCAGATCTTTTGCTGGTGAGAAGCTTACAGCTGAGACAGTACTGTGGACTGTTTTTATAGCCCAATTTTGGTTGTTATAAAGAAAAAAAAACTGAGAAACAGATGGGTGTCATGTTAATAAGCAGGCAGACAGTGATGTGCCAAGAAAATTGGAATGTGCTGAGGTCCAGAAGTCAAGCCAAACCAAAACACATTTTTCTTCACAACATCTTAGAGAGGCCATTAATCACAGAAGCCAAAAGATTTGGGTGCAAGCTGGCAAGTATAACACACACAAAGGCCATGCATTCATTCATTACACTGACTCAAAGCAGGACATTTGCTGTTGGAAACGTATTGTTCAGAAGGTGGAAGGTTTCAGCCCACAGCTTCATCAGTCCATTTATTTTGTGCTTGACAACCCACGGCATGCTGCAACTTGGGATAAACATCTTTATAAAGTGCTTGCTCTGCTACAGGTCTCTGGGAGAGGACACAGGAGATCAGTATGCTAGGTTGCAAAAAAAAAAAAAAAATTATTTCAGAAAGCTTGGTTTAAGGAATTCAAGCCAAAATCTGCATATCAAAATAAATTGTTTTAATATCAGTAATAAATCTACTCAGACATCCTCTACAGTTGCATAAGGCATCCCCCTACTGGTTGACAGTTGCAATTATACTTGTTTCACAACTGATTGATTTTTCATGACTTCAGTGCCAATGTAGAACTGCTTTCCCCATACAAGGTTACCAGGTCTTGCAAATTTTACCTAAGTATCATAATGCTCAGCGTTGTTCAGAAACCTACAGCAGCTGGTGGCGTGCCACTGCACGATCATTTTTTTTTCCTAAAGCGAGTATAAATTAAATTTCAAACCCTCATGGTTGCATAGGAAAACTTGAAGACATCATGATACAATCAAACGATTCAAAAACCCAAAAACAAACAGAAGAAGCCCCAAATGTGTTGGGTTTAAGTCAGCTGTGAGTTGCGAGAGGGAGGAGGACTGGGCTCACAAAGTTTGCATGCTTGGCATTTGGCAATACTACACATACTTCAGGGAATAGTTGGACTGTTTAATATTAGAAAGACATTAGCTTTAAAAACGAATGAAACAAAAAACAATGCTCTCTTTGTTCAAGCTTGGTGGTAAAGGAAATTCAAAGCATTTCCTTTGTAAAATTTAACAGAGGGCAGCAATTTGGCTTCTAATCACATCCCAGCAAGGTATAGATGGTAAGATGTTATAAAGTTATCCTAACCTATCCCAATGGGATGACAGTGAAGCATTCTCTCCTAGTTGGTTTATTGTAATTCCTCTCTCAGCATGGTTTTGGAAAGCATGCTGCTAGGTGATTATCGTAGTTCAAAACCCAGAGATATCTTCTTTTGAGGACTGTTGTGCTGCTATAGTGCGGCATCAAACTGCCTCAAGGTAGCTATGACAGACATTTAGCTTTGTAAATGGCAGAGATTCCTGTCACCAACTTCACTTGCTTTATCTGTTTCCAACAAACTACCTTAAAAGCAAGTTTTAAAAAAAAAAAAAAAGGTCCATTGAACCCTTTGCTCTCAGGACTTGTCTATCTGAAGACTCACCATACTTGACAAAAAGATGTTATTTGACTGCAAGACTGGAGGCAGGCAGGATACAAATCCATTATGGTACATCCCCACCAAAAAACCCCAAAACACAACCCCATGCTAGATCCACTACGCTCTTTCCTGTACCTATGCCCACCCCAAAAAGTCTCTGCTCCTGCATGTAAGTGTAACATTCATTTTGAAAAGTTTTTATTCTCATCGTTTTGCAGTGCAAGACAGAAAGATAGTGAAAACACCATTGTCTGCCTTCCCTTCCACCTGACCTTTTTAGAAGATGAGCACTGCCGAACGGCTCCAAATTAGTGACTGGAAAGTTACAAGAAAGCAGGTTGTTTAGCTTGACTCTGTTCCTAGAACGCTGTCTAGGAACAAGCTATGGTTCTGCAAGGGTTAACACAGCTTTGGACCCTCAAGTATCTTAGGGCACCCACCCGAATGTCTGAATGGCTTCCTTCCTTCTGCTGCACGCCCAAGTAAAAACACTGGAGCAAATACAGCAGGTTCGCAGCATACACAGCCCTTGGAGCAAGATAACACTCTCAATGACAGATGCCTTCCCGCACACCCATCAACACTAACTGTAAGAGAGCCAATAAACTCACATTTGTGTCATACATTTTCATGACGCTTTTGCAAGAAGTGTGGCCTTAAGAAACCACGTAACCATGACAGGCCTAATCCTGACCTCACCTGGCAGATAAATGCAGGGTGATTTATCAGTAGTTCCCACACAATAGTAGCTGAAAACCTAGACTGCAAGTTATTCAGGGCCTCCTGGAGGAATGCACAAAGGCCATCTCTTCTTGAGCTTATTTTCTAGTGCAAGCAGGAGAACTTTTTGCTGGGGCAAACAGGAATAGTTTTACTTTTTACAACACCCTTCAAGTTATGCTTTCAACAAGCTGTCCCTCCTCTCGTGCTTTGCTTAAAATAATGCAGATCTCTTGTAATTCTTTGTGGGGCTTATTTGACATTTTGGGGCACAGCAAACAAAAATGAACAACTTTTGAGGGGTCTGCAAGTTGCTGGGCAGTACCCAAAGCATAATAGGGAAAACAAAACCTAACAAAGAGACTGTTTTCTTTTCTGGATTGGTTAATGGCTTTCCTCAAGCCTCATAAGCAAGTGTTCCCTTTTTTTGATTCACATTCTACATTGTTTTTCTAATAGGAAACTAGCTTGTTTCCAATTTATCAGACAACTCCTTAGCATCAGTCAAGGACCACCTTCCTGCCCCTGCCAAGACCCTTATCAGAACAGTGGTTGACAAGGAAATCCTTTGCTCAATATTCACTTTGGCTTCTTAAAGCATTTTACTTGCAGTGCTTAGCTGTATATCAAGCCGAAGTACCACTGTGTAAGCATTTATAGTTTTTGTTTTTGATTTTGGAGGCAACCATTTAACACTACATTTTAGCTCCTGGGGGGTTGAATTTGCCTGTAAGTCTGAAATCCCAGCAACGGAAACCAAAGTATGAGGCTTCCAGAACATGGTCCTAAATTGTGCAGATTGCATCAGTTCATCTTGCCCATGGTACCTCACTTAAGGGGGTCTGGAAACAGGGTGGTCATGTATTGCCGGATTTACAATCACAATGCTGGTACACTTTGAACCAGGGTGAAAAGTTACAATAGCTTCAGTGCAACAAACTCAGTCTCATTGAGTCTGAGGTTCAAAGAATAGTAGGTGCATAGGACAGGCAAAACACCCATTGGGCTCCTATATTCTCTTCAGAATTCCATGGTATTTGCCATTCGTATTTGCCTGTGTCAATTTACTGGGTGAAATTCCCATTTCTTTTAACTGTACAAAGGTAGTTAACTCTTCCAGCACTTTAATATTTTTATATTTGATTATATGGAGTTTTTAAATCTTTCCTCATAATGCTTTCTCTTTCCCCTTGGTTGCCGTTTCTGCTACCAATCTTTATCACCTGCTGTCATTCCCCAATGCCTCCAGTGGAGGTATTTTCCGTGCTGAGAAGTTAGGTTAGGATATACAGTCACAACTGGACTCCTTCAGTACCCAGGCTAGCTCAGGTCACTTTGTGCTCCACTGTAGCCTGCAATACAGACATATGGCACTGTGAGAAATATGGCACTGACAAAAAACGCACATTAGAAAAAGTGAAGCCTGTCCACTAACTGAGAATGATGCTATTGTCACATATTATATAGGAAAGATAAAGGGCTTTGCTATTTTGTTTTGCAGTAGAGTGTCCTTCACTGACCACAGCAAACGCCAAAATGAACTCTGCTGCACCACTGTGAAAACATGCATCTTCTGAAGAGCTCGAAGCACAGGAAGAAACACAAAAGATAAAAATTAATCTATTCTCCATTCTCCCTGCTAGACCCACTGATCTTTTCACAACACGTCTTGATAGAAATGCACACAAATCTCATCACTGATCTCCTCTTTGTGTTTTACTCCATTACCTCTCTTTTTTGGTTTTTGATTGAACTGTAATCCCAGGGAAGGACATGCCTATTCTCATACATTTGGACAATGCCTAGTAAAATGGCTGCCCAGCATTTGAGTAATCCATGTAATGCTTAGAAGTGTCCACAGCCACTGTGCCTCTTGTCTGGGTGGATTGGTCATGACTTCCTACTCCATGAATAGTATACACAAGGGAAGCATTGATAATAAAGATAGATTCTTCTACGGGCTCCGAAAGCTAGTTAAAACTTCCTTCTCACTCAAGTGGAGCACTGCATGCAGATAAACACACTAACCTTAGAACGAAGCCATATGTGAGCTTATGAAAGTTTGGCAGCATTGTATAGCCCTCTGTATGTTTCTAGTTAGACTCAGTGCTGCAATCAGATCCATCTCAGCTACTGAGTAGTACTGATAAGACACAGCTGCTATTTGAAAGATGATTTGAAGCAATGGTTTGTACCTATGCACCGAAAAATTCAGAGAACTGGTATGTAGTGAGACTAATTCTTTTAGCACGAGACAGCAGCAGACAAATTAACAAAATTCACCATTCCTACTGTCCTGCTGCAAGTAGGAAGAAAGAGGATACACACATAAAACGATTCCTATGCCATAAATTAACCAGCTCCGATAATCTTCCCCTTAAACATGCCCACCACAGAAAGAAAACCCAAGGAGTGAGGATCAAGCACAAAATTATCACTTCATGCATTTTATTGAGTTTGTTTAAAATTTGCATTATGACATCTTACACAGGGAACAAACTCTTCCTAAATGTTAGTTATCAAATATGATCAAATGGTGTTATTATGACCTTTTAGAGTACCATTTTGTACTAAACAAGTCCAATATAAACAGATGTAAAACACTGTACAAGAAGGAAACTTGTTACATTCCCAGTTTGGTATAGGGCTTCCCAACCAATGAACTGACTAGTAAATACTGGGGTTCAGGAAGGGGTCTTGAAATCGTAGCTGAAATGAACAAAAAGCCAGACAGAACCAAATAGAATTCAATAATGGGCCCATGAAAAAAATAGGCTCCTTAAGTGGAGGAAAGGTTGGGAAGCCCTCATGTCACAGAATCAGACTTTTTAATTTTTAAATACAAACATAATTTACTGTGCTTTGGGTAACCTTTATTACCACTGGATTTGTTCCTGTCTCCTCTCCCCCATCAAAACCCCTAAACAAACAAACAAAAAAAGCTGCTGAAGATGTGAAATATATTTCTGAATCTGTTGCTGAATTCCATTAACATGGCTCAAAGCAAACCCACCCCCCAAAGCAGCTCCTCCTGGGAGTAGCCAAACAAGTGGGTAAAGGCAGTCCATGACATCTGTGTACCTAATCAACTTAACACCTATCCACATACCCC
>NW_017729029.1:43883785-43900446 GCF_001723915.1 Gavialis gangeticus
AAAAAAGCTGCTGAAGATGTGAAATATATTTCTGAATCTGTTGCTGAATTCCATTAACATGGCTCAAAGCAAACCCACCCCCCAAAGCAGCTCCTCCTGGGAGTAGCCAAACAAGTGGGTAAAGGCAGTCCATGACATCTGTGTACCTAATCAACTTAACACCTATCCACATACCCCTAATCAAGCCCCTTAAGTCCCCATAGTAGAACCAAGGCTGAATGAAAACAGGTGAGAAAAATCAAGACACCAAACAGTTACACACAAGAACACTTTACAATATTAGTAAGGGTCTCAAATTAAAGCAAAGAAAGAGTTAAGGCTGTGGCTTAACCCAGCCAGTTAAATATTTGATACTTCACTGTGCTGATTAAGATCACACCTTTGGAAGACCCACAAAATACCTAGGCACATTGGTACAAATTGGTAGACCAATGGTCAGCTTCAACTGCATTTATGAATCTATGAATTTCTTTTTTCTTCTTAGAATTAGACCCTACCTACTATAAACACAGCGTAGAAGATGGATTTCTTTGACGTGTAAGCAAACCTTTTACGATAAACATCTTACTGACATTATACTGGTGAAAGGGTCTTTTTGGACTCTACATATTTGCATAATCCACAGAAAAGTGATGGGCACGTGGAATGACAGTCATTCCAGTACATTGTGTCAATGGAGTCAGGAACACATGACTCTGCAAGTTGACACAATGGACCATCATGGCTCCTTCAGAACTGGGACAGTATCACGTCAGTGCAGCTGCCAGGCATGCACACGAGCACTTCCTACATTAACGAGGAGGCTCTATGCATGGAGAGCAGCAACCATTTCCCAAACAAGCAAAAAAAAAAAAATGAATGAGCTACGAGAAACCTATTATTTGCAAAAAGCTGGGTTAAGTTACAAAAGTGCCAGTAAAAGGAAAACTTTGAAAACTGAGTAGTTGTGACTGGGAGTTTCTATTTCCGTTAGAAGGCAAACCAAAAATAAAACTTCACACAGATTTGCAATTTGGGTAGGACAGTACGCAGCACGCTTACAAAAAGATTACGTGCAGCCTTCTATGTTTAAACCCTTTGGGCGCTTGAGTATCTATGGAGACAGTCTGTTCAGCCACGGACACAGAGGACTCAAAATCAACCCTGCAAGAAGTTCCTGAGGTAATTCCATATCTGCCCAAAGGAGGGATGCTTGAAACATGAAGGCGTGCATGCGCACGTGCGCGTGTGTAAACAGCAACAACTTTGGTGACAAACTAGCAGAGGGGCACCCTGAAATACAAATCCACCTCAATTTGCAGAAAAAGAAGTTCTCAACTAGTGAAAACCAAGATGCACATTTACCCCCAGCTTTGAAAGGAGGGTAAGACAGGCTACCACAAGATGGCACTGTGAACCAAGGAGCTGAAAACAGCACATGTATCACAAGGCTGCCACCCCTTTGTTCATCTGGGCACATGGGCATTTGAGAGACAATGGATGCTTTTTTAACCTTTTGAGTGGCGAGAGACTGCTCGTGAAATTGGTGCAAAAATAGTGCACATTCCTCTGTGATTCCAATACTGAAAAGAATAGGTTCGAGAAAGCTACAGATGCAACTAGAACTGCTTGGCACAAAGGGAGTCTTATACTTTTAAATACAGTGATTCAAAACAAAACAACTCCAACTAACCGTGACCGTGCCGACCCCAAGTGACTGTTATGCAGAGGCAGACGACATTGGCAATTAAAGCGTTTACACCAGCGTTTCAAGAGCTCCAGCAAAACTTTAAAAGAATGGCTCTACACTTTCTAACACTGTAACAGGAATTAACCAAGTTCCCTCATACTATTAGGGCATAAGCCAGCAAGAATCTGTTGCTGGGTCAGGCCTGCACTTTTCGCAGATTTGGTTTTGCACTGTTTATGAAGCAGATTGTTCATAAACACCAGGAGTTCCTGGATATAAATCAAAGCTGTCATATGCCAGTGTTCATCTTGCAGCACTGTTGAGAAATTTGATACAGGCCTTATTTGCTTAAGTTTCTTCCCCTCATCAGCAACTGCAGTCTTGTTGACTGTCTTGGAAGAAAAGTCCTTCACCTTAGCGCTTCTGGTATAGTCAATGCTCACTTACAAATATTTGAAACATTCAAAGGATTCTTCACTGAACTGACTTTTTCTGGTACCTTCTTGGGAACCAGAAACAGTCAAGCATTGCTGCCATTACATAAGAGAGAATGTTAAGGCATGCCACTAATAAGGAACAGTAAGACTAAAAAGGTGATTTTACTGAAGCATTAGTTCTTGAAAACTAAGAAGAAAATTATGGTAGAAAAGTGGCTCTGCTAAAATGACAGACGTTACAGACTTACTCCACTGGCTCTGCTGGGGGCTTTTATTCTGGTCACTACCCTTAGTTCTCATAAAGATGCATAAAAAAACAAAAAATATCCTTGAGTAGCAAATAATACAATGAAAATATTTTAAAGTTCTGTAGTCCAATAAATCAGTAAAGTTACTGAAAAAGCATGTGATTGCTATAGGAAAGATTCAAGTGATCATTTCCAATATTTACCAGAAGAAATTTTTGCTTAAGATTTTGTAATCTACATTCATGAATGTAACGCCAACCACTAAGATGCCTAACCTCCCATTTTATAGACTGATGTATGCCAAGTAGAGAAATTGTAAGAGAATATGTATTTATTTATATATGCTTCTGTTTAAAAAAATACCAGAAATACCCCCATCTACTACAAAGGTGTGTTCTACCTGGAGGAAAGCGAGCACAGTAGCCAGTCAGGGTTCCCGGGGTACCCATTGGATTGAATAAGAAAAATGCACACTTTGAAGAACAGGAGAGCTCCAGAAGGCTGGAATCCTGAACTGGCTGGGAAGTTAAAATGGCTTAATAGTAAGATGATCTTCTATGTAACCACCACTAGGAAACACTGAAAATTTGTTAAATTTAAAGAAAGGTCAGCTTTGGTTTTTTCATCTGAGGATCAACCAACCTTTTCCATCTCATCAGCAAGAGCAGTTCATATCCTAATTAACTACTCATTTGTACTTAAAATAAAACTTTGCTTTCCTTGCAAAAAACTTAACAGAATTGAAAAAAAATTCCCAAGGGAAAAAGAAAAGAAATATTTCACTGGGGTGAGGGCAGCCCTCCCACAATACTAACGAGAGTTAAGCTACAAACATTTTCCAATGCAGACTTAAAATTGTGACAGTGTAAAAAGTATTTCCACAATTTGAATTTTGATAAGCCATCCATTTACTTGCAATATAACATGCAACTGATTTTTAGGCAGATGTTAAAGAGGAATTCAAGATGCCTATTATTTTAAAGAAAATAAACTGCAAAGTCTAGCCCCATAACATTGTTCTTAAAATGTATTCAAATAACCATTACCAATCTTAAGACTGACAACTAATTTGAGAAACCCATCAGACGATTATTTCTCAGCTATGCCTGAACATTAAATCAATCACTCTGCTGGGAACACTTTGGTCACAGGTGACCACCTCTGACTCTGGAGACTAGCCAGCTAAGTCACTAAAAAAATTCCACAGAAGTTAACTTTGTGGCATGTAATGAGGAAAATCTGCCAACATCTGTCGGTTGGAAATTATACACAGCACCCCAGTGATTAAAATACAGCTTATACAAAACTGGAGTATAATCCTCAGTAAATAAAATGATATGTTATTTTACCAAAGTAACCATATAAAGGGGGGAAAAAGCCCAAAAAGAACAGTCTTCAGAGCAGGTTTCTACTTTTTTTTTTATCATCATATTTTTTGATGGCAGTACTGAGCCAACACATTGCAATGCTAACATTCAATTTCCATCAGTTTTAATGCAATTAAGGTGTCTAATTGTTAACTGTTGTGTTACAGTAGCTGTTCACATAAATTAAATAGTACAGATATGCACTGCTCTTGACAATAACACATTTACAAAAGCAGCTCTCTTGTATTGTTTGCTCTGTGTGTGGTGGGTCTTATATGAAAAGCGTTCTCTTCATTTCTAAGCATGGTACAATTTTAATTTTTAATGCATTAGTACAACAGTGCATTGGAAAAAGTACTGAGCTTCTACAAAAAAGCTTTACAGTTTTAAAACAGAATTTATTTTTATTTAAACAAGCATAGGCAATTCTTATATTTCCACAACAAGATAAATATCCCAATTAAGCTATTAGCTCACTCTACAGCGTGCCATAGTGATGGGAAAAGGACTAACGTTAGTGTTATTTACAGAGATGTCAAAGAACACCCAATATAAACATTAAAATGATATTTAAGGATGCCGATGAACTGAGCTCCTAGTTCAATGGGGCAGGTGAGTCCATTTAAAAAAACAAAAACAAAACACATTATGAAGTATGTTCTGTAACTGGGATGACTTCTCAGATAAGTTCTCACAGGAGAGATCCTGAAGGTTCAAACCGCACTGGAATAGGGAAGGGAACTTAACAGTCTTAATAAGAAAAGAAAACACAAAACTTTTTTTTTTAACAATTTTTTTTTGTTTTTTTTTTGAGCAGATAGGTGTCTTTGAGCAAATAAAATTCAATACGCTGAAACTGACTAGATTTGGGGACTCTAAAGAGACGCCCATTTTAAAAGCTTTGAATCTGAGAAAATGTTTTCATGAGGGAACATTCACTCAAAGTGATTACTTTATATGTAGGCACCACTCAAAAAGTGGCCAAAAAGGAAGTGACATCTTTGCCCATCACTATTACATCAGCTGTTTGGCCACAAGCTCAGATCTCACTTAGACAACGCTTTCCCTGTTACCAGAAGCTAAGACGGCTCTGCGACAAATAGGACAAGTGGAATTTTCTGATAACCAGCGGTCAATGCAGTGGACATGATACTCGTGGGAACAAGGCAGTTTACGAAGTTTGTTGCCTTCTGTGTATTCCGTAATACAGACGCTACAGGTTTTCAGGGCATCGCTTTCACCAAAATTCCTCATTGTCAGGTTGTCGATTTGTTCTTTGGTGAGTCCTCTCGGCTGGTCATCATCATCCTCATTTAGTAAGAAAAACTGTGCTAGGCTAAGGAATGGTAGAGAACCACTTTCTTCAAAAGTGACCGAACCCCTGGTATTCCGACCTTCCCGTCTAGCACCGGATGTGGAACCTCCTTCATTACTACCTTCATAGACTTCCCCTGAGCTAGCATCAGTACCTTCACTACTCGAACTACCACCACCTGTTCCTCCTCCACTTGGTGGCTCAGCAGCATCTCCACTTTGATTTGGGGCTGGGCCACTAGGATCTGCATCACTATCACTGTACATAAAGTAACTCAACTCTCCAAAGCCTGTCATGATCTGCCTTAGCATGGTCTGAATCGCAACTGATGTAGTCTCACTAAAGCCTGTGTTTAAGATTCTACGAATAGGAATCCTAATGGTACTGACGTAAGTTCTCACTCCAGCCCGTTCTGAACGTGAAAATGTGCGCCTAAACCCTCCCCGTTCACTTTCATAAGTGACTGTGTTGTTTGGGGTCTGGGACCTCGACCGAGTTCGGTTCGCTATGCTGTCTCTCTGCCGATACTCTCCTGGGCGAACTCTTCTCACTTGAAGATCAAGGACTATAGTAGGAGGCCTCTGTCCAGGAGCTGCAGACTCACCACTGGCATTAGTTTCTGAAGAACCAGCAGCTTGAGGAACAGGTCTTGCTTCAGGGGTTGAAAACAGAGCTGCATTTTCACTTGGCATCTCAGTCCCTGTTGAATGCTGCCTTAATGTCACGTGCTGTCTGGTTCTGGAACTTCCCTCAGCTTCATTTACCGGGGAATGATCAAATGTCTGAGATGACGTATTATGATGAGATCTGCGAGGAGCCTCACTCACTGGATTAATAGGTGACCTACTTCTATCAGTCCTAGCTCGTGTTCTCCTCTGCTCTGGGCTCCTACTTCTTGCTCTTCTCTGACCTCTGTGTGAAGGAGCTTCCTCCGCTGCCAATTCCTCAGAGGTATTCCTTTCAGATGCAGTCTGCCCTCCTGATGGCGATTCAGACCGAGGGGTGTCAGAGTCACTTTGGCTATTTTCCAAATCCTCCCCATTGGAAGGTTCTACAGATGGCTCATTTTCAGTTTCTGAATTGGTGTTGCCATTATTACGGTTGACATTTATTTCCAAGCTGAACCTGAAATCACCACTGTTAGGGTTAGTCCGGCTCACTGCCCTCCAAGACTGGTTTCCTCTTTGCCCACTTCGTGTTGTATTTCCAGTCTGTCGGACAGAATTAAGCCAGTCTATGATGGAATCTCCATTAGATACATCTTCAGTGGATTCTGCACCTGTCAGAAGAAAGGGAACTACCAAAATTAGAGAAGAATCAATTCTTGGTTGAACTTTTCCAACAATTAATCAAGTTCTGCTTTCTTTCAAGTTTTTTGTTTAATACTACCATGGGTTTCACATTTAACAAATATTTCAACTACAAAAGCTTTTCCTTTAAGGAAGGAGTGGACATTTTTCTACAGCCTATACGTACACCTGTTTATAGGTTGTAATCTTCATAAAACAAGTCACTAGAAAAATGTAAATTATTTCTTAAAACAAGTAAGTGGAAAGTTAATTCTGAATTAAGTGTCAAAATAAAACAGGTCTGAGCTAAATCGGGAATCTCTCAACACTGCCAGTACCATAGTCTAGTGGCAGCTAGATCACCAACCAACTTTTTTTCCAACCCTCAACTTGTGGATACCAGTCTTGGTGCGCCATTACCAATGGGTTCCCTCAAGGCTCTATTCTTGGGCCTACACTATTCAACATTTTCATTAACAATGTGAACATTGGTATCAGAAGTGGACTGGCCAAGTTCACCGACGACATCAAACTCTGGGGTAGTGTCCACACCTGAGGACAGGAAGCTGATCCAGGCTGACCTTGACAGGCTCAGGAAATGGGCAGACGAGAACCTAATGGTGTTTAACACTGAAAAATGCAAGTTTCTCCACCTTGGGAAGAAAAACCTGCACCATTCTTGTAGGCTTGCAGTGTTAGGCTAGCTAGCGCTATGGGCGAAAGGGACTTGGGGGTCATGACTGACCACAAGATGAACATGAGCCTGCAATGCAATGCTGCAGCTAGTAAAATGAGCAAAACACTGGCTTGTATCCATAGATGCTTCTCAAGCAAATCCCAGGACATCATTCTCCTGCTGTACTCGGCCTTGGTGAGGCCACAGCTGGAGTACTGAGTCCAGTTTTGGGCTCCAAAATTCAAAAAGGATGTGGAGAAGCTTGAGAGAGTCTACAGGAGAGCCACGCGCATGATCAGGTCAGGAAAACAGACCTTATGATGAGAGGCTGAGAGCCATGGGACTCTTCGGCCTGGAAAAGCGCAGACTCGGGGTGATCTGGTGGCCACCTATAAGTTTATCAGGGGTGCTCACCAAGATTTGGGGGAACATCTGTTCACCAGAGCGCCCCAAAGGATGACAAGGTTGAATGGTCAGAAACTCCTCCATGACCGTTTCAGGCTGGACATAAGGAGGAACTTCTTTACTATCCGAGCACCCAAGGTTTGGAATAGACTGCTGCCAGAGGTGGTTCAACCACCTACTTTGAACACCTTCAGGAGACATGTGGATGTTTATCTTGCTGGGATCCTATGATCCCTGCTGACCTGCTGCCCCTAGGGCAGGGGCCTGAACTCTATGATCTTCCAAGGTCCCTTCTAGCTCTAATGTCTATGAAATCTATGATACCTAGTGAGATGAGCTGGCTAGAAAACAAACAAACAAGTCACAGGCTCTCATGCAGCAGTTTCCAAACTGTGGGTCACGACCCCAAACGGAGCTGCAACATCAGCAGATGGGGTCGTAGAGGTAGGGGGCTATGGCTTGGAGTGAAAGGCTAAGGAGATAGGGTCATGCTGAGGAAATGGGGTCATAAATGGGGTCATGCTGAGGAGAAGTTTGGGAAGCACTGCTTTAATGGGAACTGTGTGTAATTCACCTTTGTAGAGGGATAACAAAAGCAAAGGAGTGAAGGTGGGAAAACGAGGGGCTTATGGGTATATCTCAGAAGGGAACAGAATGCAAAGAAACATGAACAAAAGAAGTCAACTAAAGAAATGTACAAGAAATCTTATTGTGGCACTAGTAATAGTTGCCATACTTGAAATCTGTCCAAAACTGATCTTTGCAGCTTGTGTCAAATAGAACGTTCACTTAATTTTTAAACAAAGCTCACCTTGCACCTGCCTAGGCTTAACTTGTTCCACTCCTGCACTCAAGTTAAGGTCCGTATTAGGTGCTAAAGTTAAGAGTTTTCACAAATACTGTATATACCTCTATTCTCATCACTGTTTTGCTGTGGTGGACCTTCTTTAATTTGGTGTAGCCTTCTCAGCAATTCTTCTTCAGTAATTTCACCTTAAGAAACAAAGAAAAATTTCCCAATATATATATATATATATATATTTATATATATAGATGTCCAAATAATCTATAAGGAAGGAATTATGCACAGCTTAAACATTCTTAAGGCTGCAGTTCAAAGAGATTGTGAATATAGTTTTAACAAGAAGCTAACTGCTTATAAATGTTCTTCACTGACATCTATAAACTTAGCCAAAGGGCAGCTTGTGGAACCCCCCAAAAAGTGTCCTTGCTCACAGGTAAGACCAGCTACAACTGCAGCATCCAAAGTACAGTTACCAACTATTTAGAACAAACTTGAGAAAAGCTTTTTACTGTAATTTCTAAGAAAAATCTCATCAGTCTTCTCCATTCCAAACCAATTAAGGTTCTGCCTATACGAAACAACTATAAGAGGTATTTAACTGATTTAGTACCAACATGTGTTGGCACAGTTTTCTTGGACTGGCTCATTTCAAATTTAGCTTACCTCTATTAGGAATGCATTAAAAAAAAGCCATCTTGCAAGTTTTAATAGCAATTCAGGTACACCAGTGCAAGCTCCTGGATGGACAAATTTATTTCATCTTGTCAAGTGGCTTATTTTTGTTTATCCAGGATGATTTCTAACAAGAATAAGCTAAACTGAAATATACTCCCCACAAAGGCCATCACCAGTTTAACTAGTCTGCCATTAAAACTTGCACTCTTCATTAAGTTGGTGCAAACGTCTCACATACACAAGACCAATACCAGAGCAGGCCTCAGACACACTTTGGATGTCCTTTTTTAAGCTGAGTAAACATAAACAAAGCAAATAGGCTCTGCTTCTGTTAACTCAACTTCATCCTAGTTAGCGCTAAATTATATGTATTGCCTTTCTAGAAAAGACATACTATATGTTCAGATCAGTAGAGAGCTACTCTCTTATGCTGGCACACAACTGTAGTTGGAAGAATACATGGGGGGCGGGGAGATTGAATGGCACAGCAGCAAGAAAAAAAAAACAGGTCGTTAAAATGAGTCTGGTAACATTAAAACTTTAATATACAAATATGTATTCCGATATACCTGGAGTTCCTAGCAAATTGTTATCCCTCATAAGCCTGTATTCCTCGTCACTCAGGTTATTGACAAATTGATAGAAAGCTTCTTCCCGATCTAATCGATCCAGCTGACTACGACGCTGAGCTTCTGATTGATCAATATTTCCTTTATCATTAGAATCTGAGCTTTCCATGTTGATGAAAGAGTAGAAGAGAATCTAAAAAAAGAAAAAAGTATTTTTAAACCATGTATGCATGTAAGATATGGTAACCTATAAAATTTAATGATACTTTTAGAGGAATGATTTACTTGGTCCTGATCTGGACATTCACTTAAACTGAGCATCTTAAATATAAATCATGGAATTTTATTTTTCTACAAGTCCCAGTTATGAGGATATCCTGTATGACCACAGGGATTAGCATTTAAATTGTTTTAAAAAAATCAGTATCTCTTTTTTGGATGCAATAACGTAAAACTGTTGGACTAAAAGGGACCTCAGAAGGTCATGTAATCCAGCCCTGTGCTCCTGGCAAGACCCTCTGTGACTAAACTATCCCAAGTCTTAACTTGCTCCTAAAAATTTCTATGGATGGAGAGTCCACAATTTCTAGATAGCTTGCTCCAACACTTAACTAATCTTATAGTCTGGAAGTTTCTCTTAATCTCCAACCACAATTTCTTCTGCTGCAGCCTAAAGCTATTGCTCCTAGACCCGTCTCTTACAGCCACAGAGAAAAGCCTATCTCCATCCTCTCTATAACTGCCCTTCAGGTATATGAAGACTATGACCAAACCCCCCCTCAGTCTTCTCTTCTCCAGAGAAGAACATCAAGAAATGCAGTACCACATAGAACTCTCAGCAGAACTGCATGTCTCGACAACGAAAAGCTGCATGAAAACTATAGGCCATAACCTCAGGTCCATCCTTTTATGTGTTCATTGTTGCTCAGGCAGGAAAGGTCTAAACCAGGGGTCAGCAACCCCTGGCACGTGCGCCGAGCATGGCATGCAAGGCCATTTTGCTCGGCATGCCACCACTGGCCTGGGCTCTAGGCAGCTGCTGCCAGCCACAAAGCCCAGGCTGCTCCCAGCAGGCAGCTGGGTGGCTGCAAGCTCTGCCTGGGTTGGCAGCAGCTACCCAGAGCCTGGGCTGGCTGCAGCTGGAAGGCTGCAAACATCTGCTCCAGGCTCTGGCATTAGCTCCATGCCAGCAGGCGCACGTGTGCCTCTGAGCGGACTTTGTCCAGTGACAGAGGAGCCCAGTTCCGTGTGCCCACACATCTGGTTCTATGCATCTGTCTGCCTCGGTCTGGTCCTGCGTGTCTGTGTGCGCACACGTGTCTGGTTCTGGATGTGCGTGCGTGCATGTGTCCACACTGGGTGTGTTCTGGTTCTCTGTGTGCACGTGTCTGGTTCTCTCTCTGCTCTTCTTTTTCTCTCTCTCTCTCTCTTTCTTTCCTCTTGTCTTTTTTTCCTCTCCCATTGCAACATGCTCAACAAAATGGAATGCACAACAATGAAGGCAACATTTGTGATTATTAAATATACTACTATGCAGTGCATTCTGCCATGTACCCTCCACCCCCACATTTTGTTTTTATGGCATGCTGGCACTCCAGCACCTTCCAAGGTAGACATTGTGGTTTTTTTCGGCACTCTGGCCAAAAAAAGGTTGCCTACCCCAGTATTCTTCTATTCTTCTAGCACAGGGGCAGGCAATTATTTCGGGCAGAGGGCTGCTTACTGAGTTTTGGCAAGCCATCGAGGGCCCCATTACAGGCAGCCGGGGCAGATAAATATTTTCTAAATTTTTTAGGGGCCCCGTGGGCCAGATGGAATGGCCTGGCGGGCTGCATCCAGGCCGCATTATGCCCACCCCTGTTCTAGCACATGCATCCTCAGAGCTGCTATTCCTTGGCAAATCACAAACCAAAATTTAGAGAAGTCTAAAGGATGTATTCAGACAATCCGTAAAGGATGCAAGTTGTCACTGAATCCAACTTTACGCTACACTAGAAGACAAGTTTTATAGGTTTTATTCTCCCAGAGTTAGCCCTTAAGGGAAGGAAGTGCCTCATGTCAGGCCTTCCAGCCAAGTAAGAGTAACATCGATCCCCCAACAGCCAGATATTTGGCAGAAATATGGGCCAAGAAACTGAAAAAAAGCACAATACACTGAGAGTTCCAGAAAACACTTTGTCTGTGATAGCAAGACCTTAGTTTTCTCAAGAGAGGAAAAGGTTAGAAATTAATTCCAGCATCCAGTATCGAGAGTATAACTTAGATGCACTAGAAGCCGGTCTGCAACCAGTAAATTTTGATGACAAGAATTCAGAGGGCAAAAAGACATATTGCCAGCAATAATCAAGTAAATGTCTTCCTGTCTCCCTCTTACTATTTCAGTAAGACAAGTATCTTCATCACATCTTTCAACATTAGAGCAATGCCTTCATCTGATAAGTATTAAAAGCAAAGAAGGAACAGAATCAGGAAACAATGGTAACCTTAAACCCTTTCAAATGCATTCAAATGAAACCTAGACAATAACTGGTTTTCCTTAATACATGCGCCTCACCATCCACTACAAAGTGGTAGAAATCTGCAATTACTCACAGAGCTGGTTATCTAGCTAGCTTTCCATGTGGTAAAATGCTCGCTGCCACCATGAATATTCCCTCTTATGAAAGAACAGCTAAAGCTATGTGAAAATATTGGAAGAAAAAAGCATTTCACTTTCTGCCTTTTGCTGGAAAACTTCCAAATAAGATGCTTTAGCAGCTGTCTAGTGCACAGAACTGACACTTTTTTGGTTTCTCAGCACAGCTGGCAAGTCAGACACTGCCCAGTTTATGCTGGCACTTCTGCAAATAAGAGGTGTTGCATCACCTCCAAGACCACTCTGCCTGTGTAATTTCAGTGGCTGCCAGTGCACTGTAATTCACCCAGTAACATCACCTTTAGAGCTTTAAGCACAGAAAGAAACACTATAAAATCCAGCATTCTACCACTGTATGAGGCTCAAAAACCTCAAAAATCAGTCATACTATATATTCTCCACCTTGGCTTTTAAAACAATGATTCTATAACCTTGTTTTTATTTTAGTCATCCTATTAACTAACATGCAAGTTACTTTTGCTGCCACTAATGCAATACAAAGCATAGATATTTGCATATTTGCATTATTTAGTACTGCATTTATTTTCCAAAATGGAAGACACCCACAAACACCAACTGCATTTGCTAACGCTTTCATCTTTGACAGGAAAAAGTAGCCAACAGAAGGCTCCTATATGCATGAAGCGAAGGTTGATTTGAGGTCACACTGTTGAGAAATGTAGGTGCAGTCCAAAAACTCATACCATCAAATGCACTGAAAATTAAGAAATCTGTGTGCTATTCTGTACAACATTTTCAGTAACTGTTAAGACCCTCATATATTGGGATCAGCAAATAAGGATGAGTATGAGCTTCAAAATCCACACAAGTAATACATAACAGGGTTATGCTTTGTCTACACAGTAGCTTTTTAAAGTTTGTGTAGGAGAACTCTTGACGGTGCTGGAAAAGATTTTGTACTAAACAAATCTTGGTTAAAGAGGTTGTCAACTCAGAGACACCCAAAAATATGTAGGCTGCTATAGTTAAAATTAACATCTAAGTACAAAGTTGAGAAAAATACTTCTTTTTAGTTTTTCATTATGCATTTGACAGCTGTTACTGTATAATGAACTCCAACTCTAGAGTAAATTTCCTCCATTTATGTGGATCTATCACACAGCAAAGGAAAGGTTAGTAAAAAAGAAAATTTCTTGTCTCTAAAACCCAATTATAAAACAAAAGGAACAAACAATATGCTGGAAGGCAGATGCGATACTATAATCCCATGACAAGTACACATTCCTTAAAGAAAGATGCTGCATTAACTATTAATGTTTCATCATTTTCATTCCGACTAAGAGCACGCTTTGATTATCCAATGGAAAACACTGGCCTAGTTCATTTCAGAAGCCTGACGAAGAACAGTGTCCCATCAAGAGAAGTGAGGTAAGACAATCATTTAATAGGCCAAGAAAGTGGACTCGAGTGTATTACAATATATAAACGCTAAGGAAGTCAAAGATTACTCTTAGGCAATATTTTCAACCTCGTTTTTTCCCCGTTTGCATTTTGGACTGGGTTTTCCTTCCTCAGCCCTCTTCCTTTCATTAGTCCATCTTGTTACCTTTTCATCTGCATAGTTACATGTTGGCCTAGGAAGATGTCATTACTGGAAGAAGGAACCAGTGGTGAATCTGAGCATTCAGCCAAACAGGGCTGCCTGCTACAAATTTTTATATTGGTGTACCTACACTACACTATACTTCACTACTGCAAACACCTGGTATGAATTCTGCACTAGTCTGGCATACCTCACTCTCAAAACAAGGTAGACACCATAACAGTCTAATATAGAGGCAGCAAGTCTACACTAGGGGCTTCCCCATGGAGCTTCACTTGCAGAAGCTACACTGATGCAAAAAAAGCCAGAACGTCCAAGGCCCCACACTCTAATCTCCAGAAGATGTCTCAAGATGAGCAATTTGCCACTATATTTAATAAATGCAAGGGAAGAAGCAGCAAAGAATGACCACTTAAAGGAAGTAGAATATACTTTCTACTTAGATAGCATTCATTCCCCTGTCCTCACCTTGTTCTCTGGTACTTTTCATTTCCTTGAGGTCCTTCCTTTCCTCCATGGGAAACATGACTTCTCTCTCCAGGACATGAAAGAACCCTATAATACTGGATGCCAGTTACAGAACACCAGAAGTACAACAAAGACAGCATAGCTCCTTCCTACCTTGTCAGAATGGGATGTAGAGTGGTAGCATTCGCACAGCACTACAAACATGTTCCCATACTACAGAATTTCACAAAAACAACTGCTAGACAGTTAAATCTCTGAGAGTTACAAGCCCCAGAATATGTGCTCTACTCACAATAGTCCTGAAGTGTGAAGTCTACAAATGGAAAATATTTTAAGGCTGTTGTCAATTTTTCAGCATGCTACTGTAAGGCAAAAATGACATATAAGGGCAAAATATACCATGTTAGCCAATATGTTAAGGCAGGCATCATTGGCAACATCCTATTACAGGGGTGTGGCCCGCCAGGCCATTCTATCTGGCTCATGGGGCCCCTAAATATTTAGAAAATTAATATTTATCTGCCCCGGCTGCCTGTCATGCGGCCCTGAATGGCTTGCCAAAACTCAGTAAGTGGCCCTCGGCCTGAAATAATTGCCCGCCCCTGTCCTATTAGGTTACATATGGCTTCCAAAATATAGATGTAGCCATATTATCTACGCTGCTCATATTGCTTTAAACTCAAAGTGAGATTTTATTCTTACCTCAGTAAGATATTAACTTTCCTTTCTTCCGTCAGCCAAGAGCTGTCAACAGAGGACACGCAAAGACTGCAGAAGCTCATGTCTTTTAGTAGTAAGTGCAGTTCTGTTGATTATAGCCAACTTTAGTTGATATATCCAGTAATAAAACTGAACATTTTTATGGAAGCACAGCAAGATGTGTCTAAAGTTCGCTGGAAACAAGAGTCTGGACAGAGACTTGACTTAAACAGGTGTATTTTTTAAGCTGCTCTCAGCTGCTGAACACTCAGATATATTAACCACTGTAAAATCTTAATTGCCATTCCCACTCCAAGCTTTTAGTGCAGTCACACAACAATCACACTCATCAAATTCCAGAACAAAAGACTAGAAATTATGTTTCTACCACCAGACATGAGCATTAAGTACAGCAAGCTTATGCTAGCAATTAGTGAGTATCCACTGTTCAATATTTTACTATCTACAGAAGAACAACTTCTATGCTCTCCAAGGAATAAGTGAGCAAGAACTAGCAATGTCCATTCAATATGGAAAAGCTTTAGTCTTCATACCTTGACTTTAAAACACACACACACACACACACATTTAGACACCCACCAAAGAAAAATATGAAACAATTCAGTTCCAGGAATGTACTTAAACTAGATGCTTAAAAAGTCATTTGACACTAAGCAACAGTAAAATACTTAAACTCCCAGCCATCTTAATCACTAATATTTTCCACTTACACAGCATCTTCCATCCCAAGATGCATCCCAAAAATTGCACAATTGTACAAATTATCACTAAGTCCTCTTTCCTCAAAAAAAAAAGTTTCAAGGTATAATAAATAATAATAATAATAATAATAAAATATCTGAAGAGAAGCATTTTAGTATATTTTCTGTTCTATAAACGGATAAAACCAACTTGAATAATTAGGCAGTAGTCATAGCTGACATCTCCAATTAGTACTAGGTAAAAGAAAACTTAAGACCCTAGATGATCAAATTCATCTCCTCAGGTGTTTGATAAAAACCACCAATTCAAAAAACAAAGTTATGTTCTTTATAAGCAACACACACTAGGTCTCAAAGGTCTTAGAACCTGAAGAAAAGAAGAGAATACCCAAATCGGTGAAACGAATACAAGGTGTTTCCAATATTTAAGAGCTGATAAGGATTTAGTCTTTCCCCAAAAATGCTGTCTAAATGGTTATTAGGGGTTAAAGATTAAAACAAGCATTCAACATGTGCTTGGAACAGTGATGTAGTTCTGTCCGGCCTGTACAGGATATTTTCTAAAAATTAATGTTCTGTATATTAGAGATTGCTGGAAGGTGAATAAGTAGTTCAAGAAATTTCATTCATACCTTATAGCATATACAGAAGGAATGGTTTGTAGGCAGAAGCATAATTTCATAACTGTGTTCAATTACTACCTACCCCGCCTTAACCAGCTATACCAAACTGGTAACATACATTCAGTTTTAGTCAACAGGAACTGTATGAGCCTTGTGCTAATAAGGAGATAAGTCATCATGAGTGCAACAGTCAGAATTACCATCACCTGAAACCAAGTCTAAACTGAAACATGCAAAACAAAGGAGTAATATGACTTGGAAATTCATCACACATTCTACAACAGGAGTACAAAACCTCCTAATGTTGAAAGTTCTTCCAGTCTACACTGACCAGCTCTAACACCACATAATTCATTTTGATAGAGTTAACTATCAGAGCTCTTTGAATTCCATCTTCTTCATAGTATAAAACCAAACAAACGCTGGTTAAGACTAAGATGCATTTTAAAATATCTCAGTCCACACTATTATATAGCTTTAACAGTAGGCTCTGAA
>NW_017729029.1:43905446-43910040 GCF_001723915.1 Gavialis gangeticus
TAATTCATTTTCATAGAGTTAACTATCAGAGCTCTTTGAATTCCATCTTCTTCATAGTATAAAACCAAACAAACGCTGGTTAAGACTAAGATGCATTTTAAAATATCTCAGTCCACACTATTATATAGCTTTAACAGTAGGCTCTGAAAAAACCTAGCACATGCATAAAAAGGGGGGAAAATGCTTTCAGAAGCAGCACCATTCATACACCAAATATTCCATTTCATAAACAGTTTTAATAGTTTAAGGACACACATTACATGCGTTTAAATCCTTGAAGTTTCATCACTCAACTCTCTAACCTGTTGCTAGCCAAAAAACAGATTGTTGATAGTGAAACCAATTACTTAGAGCATTAAAAAAAAATTACAAGCAGATGAAGGAGAAACCTCATTGGAGAGAGTTTAATTGCAACCCTACAATGAGTTTCATGTGGGTGGACCACCATGTCTACAGGGAGCCCCACAAAAGTTAATCAGTTTTTCTTAGAAGAGATGTGTCTGCTTGCACATCTCTTCCCACACAACCAGGACCTTCAATCCAACTTACTGTTCTAACCACAATGGAGGACTGTGCTTTCAAGTTTTTAAAGATGTCATATGTTATGAGCTTATTCTCTTCCCATTGCTATTAACTCCAACAGAAGTAGTGCAAATGTGCACCAAAGCAGAAGCAAAACATCTGCAGAAAAGCCTTGAAATATGCACCTGGAAATTAAGATATGACATTTCAGAAGTTCTCAAATTTTATACCCCGCTGATTTCCCCCATATACCCTCTGTCTTAAAAAAAAAATTCTGGAAAAATATCAAGTTGCCAAAATCGTGGGAAAAGGTGTCTTCTATAAAACGGTATTTTAATCAAGGCAATTTACAATTTGATCAGTTATTAGTTTTCCACACAGCTTTAAGTGCATCGATCACGCACATTTGAAAGTCATTTGAATCAAATACATTAAAATAGAGCATATGCCAGTACTTGCACAGAATACCTTCATATAAGCAATATCTGCTAACTTGGGGGTGAGACACTGATGAAGAACCCTCCTTCTGTATTGCAGAAGTTTAATAATGCATTCAACATAACGTCTTATCTTTAAAACTGTTGGAAAAAATCAACCTCCTCAGAGTCCAGTAGTGCCAACATTCACACTTCAACCCTCCTGCTACAAGGTTCTAACTCACAGACAACAACCTGAAAGTGAGACAAGTCTCCCTCTGGAAAGTATCACGACTATATATTAATTGCAGAAAAGTTGAGCGTGCTAAATCCAGAATACTCTGCATTTGGAATAAGTGGGTACTTCCAAGAATGCAAATGACAATAACCATCAACAGCAAGGGCTCAAAACATTATCATTCTACTTATTAAAACAGCATTTTCCCCACAGATAATGTTAAAAATTAAAATAAGAGAGTATGTTGTTTCAGATTCTCAGATTATACAAAAGAGAAAACATTGCACATGAGGTATCAAACTTCCAGCACTGGAAGGAGTCTCAAGAAAACAATGCTCTCTTCCTCTAAAACTGAGCATTCTATTAGGTCAGCAAACAAAACGCCCACTCTGAAGATAGAAGGAAGCTGTGCTATGGTGTCAGCAACCAGTGTCCTCACTGAAAAGGAGAGCAGCAAGAGTTGGACAGCATCCTTGAGAGCCAGACACACAAACTTGATGACCGCCGAGTAGTGCTCAAGTGTCGAAAGGAACAGGACCTCCAGTTAATGGAAGCTCTAAATCAAACATAACCTGTTTCAATGCAAAAAACATATGTAAATTTCAACTCTGCAATTGAACTCAACTTTCCCCACAAAACTGTTGGTACTGCAGCATCAACTGGAAATAAAAAGCCAGCACTACAACAAGGACTACAAACTACAATCCCCAAATGAGAATAGTATACAAGTCTATGCTGAAGTATTTACTATGTAAAAGTATCCTAAATATTAAAAATATTAATACCTTATGTACCCAGTAACATTAAAATTAGATAGTTTTATATTCAAACACAATATCTCTATGTAAGACTACACTTCCATCATCATATTTGGAAAAGGAACAATTATTGTATTAAACAAAAATAGAGACACTGGTACCTCCTGAACACTGAACTGACAGACTGGTTTAGTTGGAAGTTACTTTTCAAAGGCTAAAATAAAATGCATGCAAGTCTCTTTACAAATCAAATACATTACCACTTGATTATTTTTAACAACAAAACTGCTCAGAGCTTTGCAATCCTAACTGAAGGAATGGTTAAGCATAAACAATTCAGATGAGCCAACAGATACCAATTGGTGTCTGCTAATATAAACCAGAACAAGATGGAACTGCAGTCTCACATGCTTTTTATGTTTTCACACACAGCCAAGAGTCCCATGCAAAAGTAAAAAGATGTGACACCACACATTATCTTCATGCATCCAATGGAGGTTCTAATCCTACATTAGTTAACAAAGCTATATTTTTTTCAAATACAAATTGTGGGACACACTTCTGTAAGACCCTCAAGAGATCTTGTTGAAAAAGAGGCATATATGTATATGTTTTATTCTTTCAATACTTGGCTGATTTAAATATTTATAAAGTTCCATGGCTCTTCTAGACCAGGGGCGGGCAATTATTTTGGGCGGAGGGCCGCTTACTGAGTTTTTGCAAGCCATCAAGGGCCACATGACAGGCAGCCAGGGGCAGATAAATATTAATTTTCTAAATTTTTTTAGGGACTCCGCAGGCCAGATAGAATGGCCTGGTGGGCTGCATCCAGCCTGTGGGCCGCATTTTGCCCACCCCTGTTCTAGACTATATTTACACTAAGAATTACAGGTCAGTTAACCTGCTCTAAAAGTCGGAGAAAGAGAGGCTACCCAATAAGCAATTAGTCTAGTCAGGTTTCAGTTCAACCAGGCAGGACTGTATGCCATCTTGCATGAAGTAGACTTTTAAAGCATGTTACTAATGCCTTCTAATTTTACATCTTCAAACTCCAGCATAAACGCACCATTAGGACTTCATCTACATATAAAAACTGCAGTTTTAACTATAACTGTACAAAGTAATACTTCCTTGTTGTGTGAATCATACAGAGAGCTTTATACCAATATATGATTTCTCTACAGGATAGGAAATCAACTATCCTGGCATACTGATATAAAGAGGCTTAATGGAAGAAAGTATAGAAGGGCTGCTCGACAAATATATTAGTGAAAAAAATATATGTAATCATCATCAAATAGACATATATATGGATAAAAGCCATAGGATAGTCAAGGGTTTTTTCAGGGGAGATGGTTTATAGAAGACTTTTCCACTCTCTTTTCTTTGCACCTACTGATATCATTATGTAGTAGTTAATATAGGCTGAACAAAGTATTTATGGTCATCCACAATAGGGACTTAGTAGAAGTTTGACAGCACAGCATCCTACATGAGCATGTAAGTGGTTAATGCTGCGACATAAGACTTACAAGTATTTGTACTGAAGAGAGACAGAGTGCAGTAGTTATTGTATATCTTTGAAATTTGGCAGATAATCAGGATGTCTTTATTAATTCTTTTAATGAAATATGGGCAAACAGACAAAAATTTCTGATTCTCTAAGGTCCTAAATGCCAATTACCAATTCCGAAATAGGAAATGTGTATAGGAAACCTAGATCAACTTATAAACAAGGAGTGACTACTGTGAAACCACCAGTACCACCTCCTATTAACAAAGTTTAAATTCAGCTACAAAAGGAAGCAGCCTACTGTTACATTCTCAACATTACTGATCAAGTTACTGTTGTTAAGAAGACTGGAAAATAGGTGTTCATCTCCTTCGTTATTTCGTAGCCACCTCCAACTTGAAATTCATCAGTCCTGTCAATAGCAGAGATGGGAAACAAGTCTGAGGAGCCATGCGATAAACCCCATGCCTCGGCTGCTATCTGGGCATAAACCATTTGAAAGCTTGTTTATTCAGCAGCCGCTGCACAAAAACTGTATCTTCGTGTCAAAAGGACTAACTGCTTACACTAAACACTGGGGTTTTTCCCCTAAGATCTTTTGACAGATGGCAAACCTTGTTAAAAAAAAAAAAAAAAAGAGAGGGAGAAATCAAGCTGCATAATGACTTGAGGAGAAATCTGGGAGATGGAAAACAGGAAATGATTCTGAAACTTGATAAGGACGGATACCAGGAGATGGCCTCAGACGACACCCGCCTCACTGCTAAAGCTGTTTTTCAACCTGCAGACCCCAAAGAATTGGCTCTTCAAGCAGTCTCACTGGGGGGAAGTGGTGCTGAAGAAGAGAGGGAACGAAGGCCATAAACTGGGGCAGTGCAGAAGGCAGCAGAGCCAGGGGAAATCACAGCTCGGACCATTTCACAGGCCCGAGAGTGGCCCAGGCTGAAGGCAGGACGACACAGAGTGGCCCCTCGCCCCGCCGGGAGAAGCATCGAATGAAACCATGAAGGGACAGGCCCAGGCCCAGGCCCAGGCCACAGGCCCAAGCGCCCTCCAGGCCCAGGCCCCGCTCGGATGGGGCGCGCCCTCCCCTGCCCTGCCCCAAGGGAGCCGGGCGGACGCAGGGCGGACCCCTAGGCGCGGCGGG
>NW_017729029.1:43910154-43952207 GCF_001723915.1 Gavialis gangeticus
GCCAGCACCGCCGGGCCGGGTGGCCGCCTCGTTCCGCCGCTCGCCCCGCCGCGCCGCGGGCTCGGTCCTGGTGCCTCCGGTCTCGCGCGTCCCCGAGCGGCAGCAGCGTCTCCCCGCGCCCCCTCTCAAGCGGCCATTTTCTGCTCCATTGTTACCAAGGAACGGGGGCCGGAAGCGGGGGCCGCCGACGGCGGAAGTGAAGGGAAGGCGCGCTCTGCGCATGCTCCGCCCGCGCCCTTCGCCTCGGCGCGGGGGTAGCGGAACCTGACGCAACAGGCCGTCGAGCTCGGCGGACCGCCCGGCTAGAGCGACCACTCGGCGCTCGCTGGTCCGGCTGCCATTTTGAAGGCGGCTGAGGCGGGGCGTGAAGGGCGGGTCCCGGGCCTGCCCCAACAGCTGGGCCCGGGAAGGCGTCGTCCGGGCCCAGCGCCTGGTTCCGCGCTAAAAGCCACGACTAGGCTGTGGTGGAGTCGTGGCCGCGGCCCTGACCAGCGAAGCCGCGGCCCAGCAGTGTTGCCAGCTCTGAAATACGAAACGATTACCTGGGAAGCTCATAATGATTGGATTTGCTGAAAAACTGTCCTGCGCTGGGGGAAAAAAAATGCAAATAAGCGTTATTTACTTTCCTCTGCTCTACTTCGCCAGCGGAGCCGTCAGAAGTTGAAGCATGTTGTTATTTCGAGGCAAGCCGCCATGAGAAGAGCGCTGACAGTGATTCCAGAAGTTCGTTCGGACTATTTGAGAGCGATTTGGAGTTTGCATTTCCTGTGTCGATGAGCTGCCTCAAAAATGATGTCTGTTGTGGATGCTTTTGCTGTTCTTCATTGTACAAGGGTTCAAACAATCATATGTATATGATCATTAGCACACGCCTGGCAACACTGGCCTGATGTCGCATCCTGGGGCTCGTCCTGCTCCATCCCACGTGGCGCGTCTGTGCTCTGTGGCAGGTGGGGACAGGTGTCACTCAGTAGATTTAATGGCTGGACAAAACAGGCCCCGTCGAGGGATGCAGCCTCGGGAATAGCCACCCACTTCGCAGCTGTGCGGGGACCGCTGGAACTTTCTGTGTCAGAAGAAATGGGAAAACGTCTGTGACCTGAGAGACCAAGGAGGATGTCCTGGGCAGTAGATAGTGTGGCATAATGGAGAGAGCAACAGCCCGGGCTTCAGGTGTTGGGGTTGTCGGTAAGCAATGGGAAGTCAGTGACCAAGTGCTCAGCACACCACTGATTTATTTGAACATGAAAAGCCCTGCCCAGGTGATTATCAGGACAGCTGCTGGTTGAGAGACCGTATTAGCAATTAGTAAATCCACAGGGTATTTATCAGGGAACTCTACTGATAGACAAATAGGAGGTGATGACTGCGAAAGGTGATTGACAGTTAAGTGAATTCTATGCTTTATTTCTTTCCTCCCCTTTTAGAAGGCTGGCTCTAATATACAGGTTTCCCTTGCTTTATGCTGTGCATGCGTTCCTGGAAAACAGCACGTAACTCAAATTCACAAAAAGGGAACCCGCTTTACAATGTAACAAATTGTATCCCTAGACCTTGACTGCACTGACCCCCAGCCCCATTTCTACCACTTTTACAAGACAATTTTGGTACTCACCAACAGCAGACAGTGTGCACAAGCACAGGGTGGTAGTGAATGTTACCATAATGGGGATGGCAACTACAGAAACACGTGTTGCAGAAAACAAGCAAGGAGCACAGATCCACACAGAAGGCTATATTTTGATGCGTGTCACTCCCACAGTGCACTGCAAAAAGCAGCTGACTGCAGGCTGTCATCACACCAATCTTATAAGAGTGAATTTATCTCATGTAATGAATTTTTGGTATAAAAAAGTCATCGCGTAAGAGTGAATTCGCACATACAGAACCTGCATAAAGTGAGGGAAACCTGTATAGGCTCTTTTACTTGTGCTCTGGGGGTAAGGGAGGTAGACAGAGCAGCCTTTAATTGGAGCAGCCTCCAGACTCTTGTAGGTGCCCCTAATGTAGTGAACTAGTAGTTCAAGGGATATGCTAGAAAAAACAGTGACTCTGTTCTGGGAACTGCCACTGACTGATTTATAGTGTTTGGCAAGTCATTGCACTTCTCTCTCATTTTCCTCATTGGTAAAATGGTTTTAAATCATTTAGAACATTTTTACACATGCTCTGGGACACAGCACCAAGCACTTTAATTAGCAAGCCACACTAATTAAAAGTGTCAGCGCATCGCGTGTATTAGTGTCACTGCACTGAAAAAACGGCAGCGGGGCACTTTAAACTAAACCTCATTGAACATATTTTATTTCAAAGTGCCTCACTGCCATTTTTTTGTAGTGTGGGGACGCACAGGGATGGTGATACACATGACGTGGAAGGCTGCCAGAGCACATCAGTTTCCAGCAGTTGAGTCTGCTCCAATGCGCTGGATTTCCAGCACATCAGAGGAACTCCCCGCACATCTGTAGGAACTTTAATTTTGATAGGCTGAAGGCAGGGCAGGGTGGCACCTTACACACCAATTCCTTCAGAAATACATAAAGTTTGGTAGGTGTTGTAGGCTGTTTCCTATGAAAGTTTATGCATTTTTTAACCCGTTACTTTCTAAGGTGCCTCCTCCCCTGCCTTCTGCCTGACTTCAGACTAACATGACTAACTTTAATCTTGATAGGTTTCTTTAAGATCCTCACATGAAAGCCACAGAAATGAAAGAGATTTTTTTAAATGTTTTTTTTGGCTGATTTCAGGCTGATATAGGCAGACATTTGCCAGTTTGCCAAGGGAAGAACTACCTCATAGAACTAGCCCTGTGCAGCTTATACCTTGACTATTTAAAGCCACTTCTGAGACTTCAGTGCCATTATTTTCAATGCATCTGAGACATCCACCTCTGTTAGCTAGCTTTGAAAATCTCAGGATCTGTACAGGAGTATCATATTTCAGAGGAATTGCAAAGGAAAATAACCTTGCATGGAGAACTTTCTGGCATAGGAAAGAAATCCCAGATCTATGGCAAAACTACCATGCAACTCCTCTTAAAGTGTTTTCAGTTTCATAATGTATTTGTAGAGAACGGACCATTACCACACTTTTTACCAGTAAGTTAAATGTATTTTCCTTCTGAGATGGTAAATTTGCTTTTAAATCCTCTAGAGTCTGAAAAATTGGTTATCTAGTCTAGTATTTGGTGATAGAGAAGATTTTTTCTCTAAAAATGTATTTAAAAATGTATTCACAGTATAGATTAGCTAAGTAGTAAACCTAACTGCAGTGCAGAGAGGAAAAATCCAAGCCTCTTGGGAGCTTCTGCTGCTGAAACAAGGGGGAAAAAAGCTCTCAGATAGGTCTCAAATCCTATACCTACTAGCAGCATTAGCAGAGGCAGCAGCTAAAGAAGTAAATTAAGGCAAATTGTACCAACATGGCCTGTAACTAGGAAACACCCAACTGTAAATTTGCTAGATCTGGCAGCCAAAGATCCTAATGCCATGCATACTTAGGTAAATAATTATCCTGCTCACATTCTAGTTCATTTGATTTTGGAGTCTCAGCATTGCTGGGCTTAACCTGTATGTGAATGACTGACCAGGAGAAAAACACAAACTGTAGCAGCATGAATTGCTACTTATTCAATCCCCTGCTCTTTTCCTTGTTATAATACTGTACTAATATTTTAGCATGCCCCTAGCAGATGACTGTGTAGACAGGTATGTATTAAAAAATGCTGAAGAATTGAGCTTTGTTCACTGTAGAACAGAGTGGGTGAAGAGTAGACATTAGACCTAATTTAGATAAAGCAAACATTTACGTTATGGTCAATACTATAATGCTTAATATTTATACAGTGGGCCCAATCAGTCCCTTTCTGCAAGAAAGCCTATAGGAGATGGTTGAATCCCTGCACTTTTATGTCATTGGAACACTAGAATAAGGTGCTAAATAAGCATCATCACTATCTCATTGCTATTGGGGAAAATTTGTGGGGGTTTTTTTTTTAAAGGGAAACATCCTAATATTTGTTTCTTCATATATAAAAATGGTAGAATTGTCTAGAATTCAGAAGAAGCAGAAGTGTTCAAAAAATTTCTGGTGCATTTTTGGGAGAAAGCCAAATGATGTATTTATATCCTATGATGAAAAAGTACTTTCAATTCAAATAGTAACTCAGGAGCAGATTAAACAGCAGTTGCTTAAGGTGGATGTTTTCAGATTACCAGGTTTGGATAACTTGCATCCAAGCATTTTAAAAGAGCTGGCTAAGGATTCTCTGGACTGTTAACTTGATTTTCAACAAGTCCTGGGACATGGAAGAAAGCTAACATTGTGCCAGTATTTGAAAAAGGTAAATTAAAAGACCTGAGTAATGCTACTCTGCCAGCCTGATGTTGATCTCAGGCAAAATAACGTAACAGACGCTGTGTGAGTTTGACTAATGAAGAATTGAAGGTGAATAAAATAATTATGCCAATCAGTGCAGGTTTATGGAAAATAGATCTCGTCAGACTGATATTTATTTAATGAGATTACAAAATTCTAATGTTGATATAATACTCTTACAGACTTCTGGAAACCATTTGCTTTGGTATTTTATAACAACTTGATTAAAAAACCACCACAATACAGATCAGTATGTCAAATAACTTAATTGACTTGAAACTAACTGATGACAAAACCTGCTAATGATGAGTGAGCTGTTTATAGTGGAGATCAGTTCTTAGCTCTTTTAACAATTAGTGTTATGGATCGTTTGGTAGACTTTGCTTAAGCAAACAGCATACTCTTCAGTGGGCACATTTACATCTTCACTAACGTGTTTTAAACTTAGCACCTCCATTGTGAGGGACTAGGAGAAGGCGTATTAGCCTATTTTAATATGCATTAGCCAAAGCTCATCAGCTTTTTTGTGACAATGTGTATTAAAATAGGCTAATGCACATTAAAGTGCATGTGTAGACATGCCTAGTATGACCCAGTGTAAAGCTGTAGAATTAGAAACAAATGCGGGCTCTATTTCCAGAATAGAAGACTGTATTCTGGGAGGCAGTGACTCTGAAAATGACTTGGGTTCATGGAGAGTAACGAGCAGAACATGAACTTCCAACTTGATACTATGGCCAAAGCAGCTATTGCTATCCTTTAAGGTTTAAACAGGGCAATAATCCGAGAGAGGCAGGGAGGTTATAATACTCCTGTACTCAGCAGAGGTGAAACCACTAAGGCATATGACATCCAATTCCAATGTCAACAATTCAAGAGAGATTAAATTGAGGAGAACCATGGGAATGCCAAAGGATTAGAAAACTTGCCTTATTGTGAAAGAAACAATAATCTTGATCTGTTTAGGTTAACTAAAAAAATGGTTAAAAGACAACTTGACTGAAATTTGATACTACAAAGCTATTCAGTTTAGTTGAAAAATATAGAACACTATCTAGCGTGGCTGGAAGTTAAAGGCAGACAGATTTAGATCAGAAATAAAGTGGAAACTTTTAATAGTAAGGATACTTAATCGCTGGAGCAACCTATCAAGGATTGTCGTGGATTCCAAACTAGAGTTTTTTAAAATTTAATGCATTTAGATATATAGATAGATCTCAAGACTTAACGTTTTTAAGAGATGGTGTGTTCAGGCAGGAATTAACTCTGCAAAGTCGTTAGGTTTGCATCATACAAGAGTGAAACTAGATGTCTCAGTGCTCCCTTCCAGCCTTCTACTCAATGAATACATATGCAGATACTTCTACCAAACAGGAGATTTTACCACACCTTCAACTCTCCTATGAAATATGAACTTTCATTTCGACCTCAGAGAACTTTTACAATCTTTTCTTCTATGCTTGAAGAAGGGTGTGCCCAAAAGCGCGCAAATATATTATTTATTTATTTATTTATTTTTGCACAAAAATCTAGTTGATCTAATAAAAGATATATCTACCACGAGTTCTGATTCCTTTTTCCTTAAGGGCTGTTTTCATCCTTGTAACAATGTACTGTAACACTGAAGTCTATGTTGGGGGGGGGGGGCTTGAACATGTTATGATGCAATATTAACACAAAGTAACAGTAACTATTATAGGACAGGATCTGAATACAACTTACTGAACACTCTGGAAGCATCTTTTTCAAGAGTGAAGCTATTATAATGGCTGGAGAAATATTATGCATGCACTGATTACTGTGCAAAAGCGGGGGTGGATTTTTTGGAGGGAACTCTTAATATAATTATTCAAAAATCCTGATCAATACCCCAGAAGGGAACTTTCCAGGACATTTAACTATTCAGTCTAGATGTTCTGTAGCTTTGCTTCTATTTAAAATGACCAAAAAAAAAACAAATCCCAGATTCCAGTGATCTCTAACTAATCCTGACATTGAAGTCCCATTTACTACATTTAATGTAGATCTTGAGCATGTATAAATGAAATTTGTATTGATGTCTGATTAATTATACTAGTAGCAGGGTGGGGAGGAGCTCATAGAGCATTTGCATCTATTCTCTCTTGCAGCTGTTACAACAGCAAGTAATCATTCCTCTCTCTACATTTTGCTCTTTCTGGGAATATAAAAATAACTTGCCTAATGAAGCAATGCTGAGCAGCTCATATGTCCAAACAGATAGGAGTCAAATGCCTCAGTTTAGAATGCAAAGTCGTCTGTGGTGGCAGTGGCTTTGAACAAGTTTCCCCAAGGCTATTTTCAAATAATCCCAGGACTGACTGAAATTTAAGGCAGAAAGGAGTTGAGAGATGCACTGAAGAATCATGTCAAAGAGGAGGAAATGTAGGGAGAAGCTGTATTCCTATCTCTTTTTATGATAAGAGGTTGAACAGATCATACAATTACTGAATTCAGTGGAAGGGTGCCAGATAGTTTGAATGATTTGACCATTAAGTCATTGTCTTTGTGGTTCATTATGATCTTCCCTGATATTCACTAACCTCAGCACCTCCCATGTGATAACGACTTTCCTGAACAATCTTGTTCTTCCATTATCAGGTCTTTACTGCCCCTTGGCTATCTGATAATTTCTCTTCTATCCTGTACTTATTTACATATGGAGTTAGCACAAGCTTTTGTTGCATCTGCTATTTAGCTCTGCTGTGTTTGCTTCTCTCCCAGAGGCCTGGAGAAGGGTACTGATACCTGAATGTTTGCCTGTGTGTATCCCAACCATGCAAAGGGTCTGATAAAAGATATCACTCACAAAAAAAAATCTTACATTATCATTTTTCTGTCATTACCATAGAATTAAATCATTACATGAGAAGCCCTTGACCTTCTTAGTTTGGTCCTTCTGCTACCATAACACTTAAAATAATTAAGATATTTTTTAAATTATATCAAAGATTTAATCTTCTCATCCTCAGCTAAATGAATGAGTCTTACATTCTTTAAATCAAGTCTTTTCCTTTGCTTGTCTTTGTTGTCCATGGCAGGAGACAGCACTGCAAAATGACAGTCTGCTGTCCTCTCTGGGAGAGTTAGTTAGTAACTTAGCTATCCCCCAGCCTCTTGAAGTTTGAGAAAGATTATCTATCCTGAAGCTCCTTGCAGTTTATTTGAAGTTGGACGGGTGTAGCAGTTGGCAGAAAGATTTGCCAGGCATAGGCTCATGCTACTGTGGTATATTAACCCTTCAGAGAGAGGGTATATGTAATATGCACAATCATGTATTTATATTGGAATGTCTTTAATAAAGTTTTCAGCAGAGAAATACATGTCCAATTCACTGTTACTGTGCACTTCACATCATGATCTGCATTAGGGTAAAATAATAAAGTGAATCCAAAACAGAATAATCATGTTTTACATCAGTTTTGTCTCATTAATAACACATGGTACATGGAAAACTGGGCTTGTTTCTCAGGAAGCCTCTGTTAAAATAAGAATATTTTGTCTTTCTGTATAGTATAATGTAGGGGTGTCAAACTCATCCTGCCCCAAGGACCAGATGACCAGCATGGGGCAAGTCCATGGGCCTGTGAGGCCCATGGACACCCTCCCCCCAGCCCTCTTTCAGCATACCAGATCTAGCACCTACTCCAGCTGATCTGGGACCTGTACTATGCTACTATGTTCCGGAGCCCAGGGCAGCCAGAACGTGTAGTCTGGCTGGGGACATATAGTACAGATCCCAGACTGGGCAGAGCAGGGGCTATGCTATACATGGTGCCTGCCCTGGCCAAACTGTGCTGTGCACAGTGCCAGTTCTAGGAACCAGGCCGCACACAGTGGCTGCTCCAGCTGGTCCGGGCTCTGTGATGCACCTGGGGCTCACAAACCAGGCTCCTGGTGGGGTTGCTGCAAATGGTGAAGCCCATCCAGCACGGGTGCTGTATGTGGTGCCTGCTCTGTCTGGTCCTGGATCTGGGCTACATATCTCTGGCTAGATTGTGCTGTACACAGTGCCCATTCCAGCTACTCTGGGATCTATGCTGTACGTGCCTGCTTGTGCAGCACAGTCCCAGAGCAGCCAGGGTGGGTGGCACACATCCTGAGCCCTGCCTGCAGGGCTGGTTCAGTGTGCATCATGCCCCACCCCATGTTGGTCTTCTCAGACTTCAGTGGCAGTACCAGAGGTCATATGTTTGACACCCCTGGCACATTGCATTTGGTGACCTTGGCCCAGATTTCTGACTGAAGGTACCATTATTACTGCATGTACTGTTAACATCAGTAGAATACAATCCTGAAAGTTTGCACCCTTACACAACCTTGCAAAATTATGACAGTTCACCATGTACAATCTACTCATTCAACACTTACTAAGGTAATTAGTTCTAATAATATTTTACCCACCTGTCACAGTCATCTGAGGGTGTTTATTTTACATGCTGCAAAAGCTCAGGTACTACCCATCTGAGCTGCTTGCTTGTGGTTATGATGATAAATGCACAAAAGCTTTCCAGATTAAAGTTATACTTTTTGGTACATGCTCATGGCAGGAGTTTCTTCACCCCTTACCCTCTCCACAGTTTGTATCAAATAGGCTCCGATTCAGCAAAACATTTCAGCACTCCCTTACCTTAGTACTGCCATCAGTGAGGGACTAGAGCAGATGCTTTACTTAAAGCTTTAATTGGAGACTTTAGAATGTGCTTAAAGTTAAGCATTTGCTTAAGTGCTTTGTTTGGCACTCATTTTGTTCTACTTCTGGGCCCCTGGTCCTCAGCTGTGGAGTGGACACAACTTCCAGCTAGCAGGCAACTTCCATGCATCTGCAAATTGCCTGCATACTGGTGCTGCTTCTCCCAGCTCCCCCTCTTCCCCACCTTGTGCAGCTGCAGCACAGGCACAGCTGGAAGCTGCCCAGTCCACAGCACAGATCCCCACATGCTGGAAGCTGTGCTTAGACTGCAACCCAGAGAGGGAGCATGGGGAAGAAGTGTGCAGATGCTCAGCCCCAGTACAGCTCCACACCAGCTGGAAGCTGCAGCTGGGGAGCTGGGGGTTCAGAGAAGTGGCAGCAGTACAGTTGCAGCTCGTCACTGGCCAGCCCCAGCACTGGCACAGGTAAATCTCACCTGTATTCGACCAGACCCAGAGGGAGGGGAGAAGTGGCAGTTGTGCAAGCACAGCTGGAAGCTGCCTAGCCCTGGTATGGGCATGTACAAAGCCTTCCAGCTGCATGGGCTGGATCCAGGGGCTCTGCAAGCCACATGTTGCTGACCTAGGGGAAAGAGAGGAGAGAGAATACTTTACTTGTTTCCCTTGACTCAATCTCGTGTCCAGGAGTAAACCTGTGCTGATAAAAATTATAATATAATTAGTTTTTAACTTGTATAGACCAGCAGCACAGGCCACCTTAAAAATGACTGCCAGGGTTTGAAGCTTTGTTTCTAAAGAAAATATCTAGCCATTTCCCTTGCAGAGAGAGACTTCAAAATGCAAATGGGCAAGTAATCCATCCAGAGAGTGACAGATAGCAATGCCATTCCTCTTTCATAACATCTTTAAAAGGGAGTTGTCTTCACAGACAGGTCCTTAGTTGCATTAAGTTTTGTCTTTATTTAGCTCTGACAAGGAATCAGAGACTCACAGTGAGGAAGGACCATTGCATTTAAATCAAGGGGATAATTCAAGTTATCTCATACACAAAGCAAACCCCAGAGATTTCATTCCTTGCTGATTGCCTTCTCCCACTTGAAGATATCCACATGAACAAATAAACTCCCTTAAACCCAACCAGAAATAAAATAGCTGTGCAGTGCTTCCTACTTCATAATGAAAATGCTGTGTGGCTGCAACCAGATTGGGGCAGAGTTAAGGTTGTAGTTGACTCTTCAGTGGGTGCATCTATACGTGTGCTTTACTGCAGAGTTGACTAATTAGCTCCGCAGTAAATCATCACTATCTACATGTGCACCAGTATTAGGGCACAGTAAAATAATTAACTCTGCCACAGAATAGTACTGTTGGGCACAGTACAGTTCTAGGGCAGAGAAATGACATGGGCTGATATGCACGTGTAGATGGTGACAGCATCTGGGTGGGGCATGAGAGTGCTAAAGTGTTGGGGGCTGTCTGCTGCCTAGCTCCACACTTCAGCACCCTCATGCCCTAGCCAGCCCTAATGCTGCCACCTGGAGCCCAGGGCTGACCCCGTCTCTCTCCCCCAGGTCCCCTGCTAGTCTGGAGCTGCTGTGCTCCAGCTCAAACTGCTGCGGTCCCAGGTGCATGTGTAGACACTGTGCCCGGAGCAGCTGAGCCCAGCACAAACTATGCCAGAGTTTATCACATTGCCTTAGTGGCATGTGTAGATGCACCCAGTATGACCAATGGAGGAGAGCAGCTGGACTTTTGCATTCTCTTGATTTCTTTCTTTTTTTCTTTTTAACTCTTACCAGTCCTAAAACTGAATATATATTGGACTCAGAACATCACTAGGTATCTGAAACATTACTTTAATCTTAACTATTTTTTAATGAGATTGATATTGCTGGTGGCTAGAAAATGCAATATTTTAAAAGCCAAAACACTAGACACATTTTTAAAACAAGTTACACAGAGTAGTCCATCTGGAGCCTTTCTGGTATTCTGAAAAAAGTACAGCAAAGTTCCCTGCCACTTTTTTATTGTTCCTAGTTCAAGCTATGTAGAAAGGGATGAAAGATCTGATATCTCTCTCTAAGTAATTGAAAGAGTTAAACACCCAGTAGGGAGACAAATGTAGAGAAATTCAAGAAGTTCTACCTGGGAATAATGGGATTGAGTTATAGAAAAGAAAACACAGCTAAATTCCAGTGACAATGAGAAATAGATTTAAAGCTGGTTGGAAGTATTCATCAACTGAACACAATAGTATGAAACAACAATAGCTTTTTTAATGTCAGGTACTTTCTAGGTACAGAGAACCAACCAAGCCGGTCTCTTTCACAACAGATTTGTTCTCTTCTCTTTTAGTTCTCCCATCTTCCTGCTAAAAACTCTACTTATCCAATTTAATTGAGTCTCTGTGCCTACCTCTTCACCAACTAACTTTTCAAAACCCTCCTTTTTTCTCCTAATTTTGTAGATTTGTTGGTTTCTCCCAAAAGAAGAATAGTATCATATGTGATCTACCTCTCCTCCTCACCCACTTCCTCCTCTTCTTTCCTCACCAACTACTCCCTTACCTGGAAATGTTCATCTCTCTCCTTCCCGTTTACCATAGACTCAGAAGTTCCAGCAACGATCCCTCATGGTCAAGCATGATCACTCCCACAGGTCAAGTAAAGGGTTGTAAATAAGTCCATTGATGGATAAGGCAGCTGATCCTAGAGCCATAGACTATCTTTGGCAAATGCCACAGGTGGTGGTTAAAGGAAGCATCAGCGCAGATTTCTGTCTTTTTTCCTTTCCTTCCGTTTTGCTAATTTTTCTGCCTCCAGGGCAAAACAATTTTCCTCAAAGTAAGATGTACCTTCTCTCACAAGGCGTCACCATGTAGCCCTGTCCCAAGTTAGTTTTTCCCAATTTGTGTTCTCAATGCCACACTTCTTAATATTTGCCTTGAGGGTGTCCTTGAAGTGATTCCTCTGGCCCCTGTGTGTCCTTTGTCCTTGGCTGATTTGGGAGTATAGCAGTTGTTTTGGTATATGTACATCAGATGTGTGCACACAATGCCCCATCCACCGCAACTGATGTTGAATAATCAACACTTCCATGCTGGTGGTGTTAGCATCCGTGAGGACACTGGCATTTGTGCAACGATCCTCCCGCTTTATGCCAAGGATCTTCTGGAGGTAGCACTGGTGATGGCATTCCACGCTTTTCAGGTGGTCCCTGTAGGTCACCCAAACTTCATGATCATTGAACACACAGGGATTCCATCTCCCAAACACATTGCTGGCACACCAGATCCTGTATTGAATCTCCTCATCGATGTTGGGTTTCTTTGAGAGATGGCTGCCAAGGTAAGCAAAGTGTTCAACAAGGACCCCATCACAATATGCTAAATGGAGACCTGAGAGGAGAGATTGATGGCATCTCAGTATAACGTTGCTAATTCTTGCCACAACTTTTAGGTGGGACAATAGAGTTTCATGGTCACCTCTAATGCTGCAGAGAAGTTCAGCACAGATATATAGTCTTTGTCTATAGCTAAGAAGAGCATTCAACTACCCAGAAGGTTACCACAGATTATAACTTTGTATTTTTGGTATGTGTCCTTCTGTTCAAACATTAGCTTCACATGGAAGAATAACGCCTCTGTTTTGTGTCCTGATGAGAAGTCTAATTCAGGATGTGAACAATACCAAGATGGAGTGGAGGGTGATATTTGGAAATACCTTGAGCATGGGAGGTGACATATTGGGTGTGAACTGGCTTCCTAACTACTGGCCATTTGTAGTGTGCTTCTGAAGGAAAAGAGATAGATTTTTCTCCTCAAAACGGATATTGAGGTTCACAGTAGGAAGTCCATATGCTCTCCACTCACTAATCAAAAGGGATCAGATGGAGCTTTGACTTTCTCAGTAGGCTTCTAGTACTTAGATCTTGTGTGAAAGGGGCAAATTCAGAGAAGGAATTTGGAAACTAGAGTTTTGTAAAGTGGGATTATGCAGCCTTTATAAATAATCCATATCCCATTGCAGGCTGGCTTGGAAAGACAAAAGGCTGAGTCAGAGTTGTAGTCTCAGGTCACCGCTAATGCTTCGAAAGCCTGGGTAATATTAATGCCTCAATCTTATCAACCACATTAGGTACCAGACTGTACTAAAACAATGAGCTTTGACCAGATTTTATTTCTAGCATCTGAGCTGACTTAAAATATAGCTAGGAAAGCGATCAACTTCCAGAGGGCAGTAGCCACCAAAATGTTTCATAAGAATATTCACCCATCAGTTTGTTTTTTTTTCAAATGGATTATCTCACTGGATGGCCTAAGACAGCCAAAATAATAGCAGCACTAATTTGGATCAATTTGGGCTGGCCATGAAATAGTAGATTTTCCTTGTAAATTCATATTCTATTTCCATTAAGCAACATAGGAAGGGTTTCATCTTCTTATCTAAAATTGCTACTTTTTCTCTTTATTTTATTAGCATTTGTTCAAAGGACTTCCTGCTTTCTTTGCATGGCAGATAGTGATATTTTGGGACCCAGCTCTCCTATCCATTATATGGAAAATAAACACATCTGTAGGTTATGAATTCAGAAGCAGACAGCAAACCTATTCACACAAGTGAAGAAGTACTGAAAGAGTACCAAAACGACTGTAATAAAGCTTCAGTGCAAAACATCTACCGGAATCCTTCCTGCATGCTGTAGAGATGGGGGCACAGTCTTCGTGGGAAAGAGAGCACAAAGTCAGACTAAGTTGATGCATATGGTATCCCCTGCTGTGTCATCTGAAAACACTGGGCAAATTGTTGCACCTCTCAACAGTAATAATTTGGACAAGCTGTTTTTGCTTTTTGAAGGATCACCACCACACAGGGCCATACAATATCACTATATGCATGTTCATGCAAAAATCTAGTGGGCACAACTGGGTAATGCCCCACAAGAAAATACCTGTATACCTGACAGCCTATGCATGGGTTACAGTACTTTGTGCATCTTTCTGCATGTTGCATTTTCAACACTTGGCCTTTAGAAACATTTAACCCTTAGAAACTCAGGATTGGAAGGTTCTCTTCAGAACTGTTGAACCAAATCTGTAGCTATCAAGGCACTTCCCAGTTTGCACAATGCTGCGTTCTATGGCCACACGGACCTTCACTGTAATAGCAGGGCTGGAACTAACATCCTGTTTCAAAAGCACTAGCACTTGAGCTAAGGAAAAAATTCTCTCGACTCCTAGAAGTACAAGATGTATGACACAGAAATGAATCATTCTGTTTATATCCAGTAGAGAGCATTGGTGCATACATGTTAGACAGTATATATGCTTTACTCAAACATTTCAATATAAAATGCCTATTTTTTTCAGACCTTGCCACATCATATTATCTGTTCTTTCAAGTTAATATATTGGAAACACCTAGCAAACAAGATGTAGCTCTAGTTTTTCTTCTTAGGACAACAATAGCAGGGATACATGTTAAACTAAAAGGAAGGAATAAAAAATAGCAGCTCTATTTGTGCTGCACTGAGATGCGCTTCTTGGCACCTAAATTTCAACAGTCTGGTATTTATCACTCTAAAACAGAAATGTCTGATGATTATATGAGGGGAAAATAGAGATACTGAACACTGAGTACAGACTTAAAGCTAAGGGCATATTTTTGTTTCAGGCAGCTACTAAAACTTCATAGCACTAAATCAGGTGAGAAAAGCATCACAGGTCAAGCCACTATAAATGACTTCCAGTTAGACTATGGCCATGTGTTTTTGTGGTTTTTACTACATAGACTAAAGGAGAATTCCCTTGAAAATAGCCAGTAATGTGACTTATCCGCTGTGATTTAACCAGTGAGTGACTGCACACTGCTTTGGTACTCAGACATTCCACCCAGTAAAGGGCTGTGGTACACATCCAGTAGTCAGACAAGGTTGCACATCCAGTAGCCAGTCATTTACAATATGCAAAACAGTTGCCAGTGAGTCAAGTCTTAGCATAATTCTGATTAGCTCAGCCAGGAAAGTTTCCATTAGATTCACTCATTACACCTGCTGTTTTCTTCTGTATATATATATATATAAGAAACTGTCTAAACCAGTCATGTTTAATTGCCAGAGGGACTGACACTTGATGAAGGAGTTTAAGAATGAGAGATATGTAAGAAACTTATTAGTCCTGCTTTTGCATTGGGGAGGTGTCTGGAAATATCAGATACCAGCCACTGCCCAGGCCAGGATCCTGGACTTGATGGACCAAGGCCCTGATCAGAAATAGCACCTCTTACAATCCTAATTATAACAACACTTGACGTTTACACAACACTTTCATCCACTCATCTCAAAGCACTTTGCAAAGGTGGGCAAGTATTACTATACCCACTACTGGGTGAGAAAACTGAAGGACTGTGAAATTAAGTGGCTTTCCCTGTCACAAAATAAACTAGCGTTAGGAGATGAAACTAGACCTTGATTCTCTCATCACCAAGCCTATCGGATAGGGGTCTTTAGATCCTATAGCACCTATGGCCTTGTTTCATTCTCAGAATAACTTATACCCTCATTTTGGCCTAGGGTATTGTAGAAAACCTCCCTTTATCTTAGCATGAAATCCTAGTTCTCTACAATTAACAGCAGAGGTCAATGCGGTTAGAATGAGAGTCTTCATTGTAAGTTGTGTCCTCTTAGCCCCTCAGTGTTGGACTACCTTAGCGACAAAGCATTGTTACTTCCAACACATTTGATTCTATTTTCTCCAAACCCAGAGAGATGCATGCAAGAAAATCTGCTGGAGATTCATCTGTCAGAGCCTAGAATCTCCTCAGAAAGGATGCCAAGGAAAAGTTAAACAACTCCAGCTGGATAAGTTGAGGAGTCAAAGGACACTAATAACTAGTGCAGTAACTGCTGGAATAAATACTCAGTTGCCTCTGCAGTGAAGCAACTCTGAAGCCTCAATCAGACCTAGGTCACAGGGTGACCTATTTTCTAGGACAGCACTCAGCTGCCTTTACCTTCCTAGCCTTTTCCTTTACCTGCCCTTTCTTTTCCTAGATCCTTCCTCATTCACTCTGCAACTTCAGCTTCTGCAAAGAAGCCTGGATACAGCAGACAACAGCTTTCCTCCCTGCATGACCCTGACTCATCGCTAGAGCAAGTCTATCCTCTGCACTGAATGAAGTAGGGGCTAGAGGGGGAAAAAACCCTCCCATGTGCCATTACATAATGAAGGGCTGTTTTATAATACAAGAAGCCAAATTTAGGAAATTTAGAAAAGCAAATTTGCTAAGGCAAGCTTAGTGCTTACATTCCCTAGTTTTTAAGTTGCAGGACATAAGTTTCTGTGGCTAAGAGTTCCACAGCTCAGCCTCTTAAACAGTGCATTATAACTCGTGACCATGGGTATTATGTTGGACACAGATTTCTGTTCTCTGCTTGTTTGCAAAAGCTTCACGCACACCTGCATTTCAGTAAAAATAAACTAGTACTGTGTTACTTTGAAACCCCAAACCCATGATCATATACAAATATAAGCATTATTATTAGAATACCCCAAATCTTTATGAAAAAGTGGGTAGATGTGAAACAATATTATATTTAATGCAGGATGCAGTGTATTAACCCTAACAGTTTTCTGTTTCAGAGCAAAGAAATATTTTTTTTGCACTGAAAGTAAAATATAATAGAACTAAAACATGTGGCTTACATTGTACCCTTGCAGACAGCAGTACACAGATGGTCCTGTTTGCACTGTCTACTGCTGATTAAATAGTTCTGAAAACACTGTAGACCCTTGCTGCCATCTGAGAGGCCTTGCAATTGGTTGTTTATGGAAACACTGTAGTTTACAAGTAAGGAAAATATTTAAGACATATTCTTACAGGCACCACATATACACACACAAAAGATTTCAAACCGCACAAAAAATATTTTTGTTTTCTTAAAAGGGATAAGGCCAAGATTAAATCACGAATCACATAAAATCCTTACCTGCCATCACTTGAGGCTACAGTCCTTCAAATATTTATGCACCTAGCTAAGGTTACTTGCATGAATGCTCTCCGCCACTATCCTCAGTAATTTTAGTTAATGAAATAAAAAGGTTGATTTCGGTTTATGTTTTGGGTTTTATTTTCTGGTTCTCATTGCTGTTGCCCCTGTAATTAGGGAACTTCAGGGGGAGATTTAATCAGAGAGAGAGACCTGTAACCTTCATGGTACAGTATTACAATCTAATGGAAAAACTTAGAAAAAACAAATGCTGCTACAGTCAACTCAAGCTTCTATCTTAAAGAACATGTAAGGAATGAAACATGAAGGAAAAAATGATGACAAAAAAGGGAAGCAAAAAGCTCCATCAATGCAGTTATTCAATTTAGTCTTTGGATGCTTGTGTATCTTACCCCCTAGCTGGTTCTCTATTCCTTGTCTTGCCATATACAACTGTGCAGAGTGGTTGTGAGGCACTTCAGTTATGATTTAGTAACATTTTATGTTAACTGTATAGGTGACAGCAGTGGAGAAGCACCCTCCCTCCCCCCCATTTCCCAGATAAATACACTTTTGCCTTCTAACTGCATCCCATCCCCTGAGCAGGGGAAAAAGGAAGTGGAGTTGAAGTTAACCCTCTGTCCACTGGAAATCAGGTACTGGTTGTGCCTCTGTGGGGTCAGATATACTGATATTTTTCTGTATGTATATCCTTCTCCAGCACTACAAAGCAGCTGTAGACTAGGCTTAACTAACTAGTTAAACTCAATTTACAGCTGCTCAGCATCACTGGAGTCCAGAGCATATCAGTGAATCTGGGCCATGAAACGTAACTCGCATCCAATAGCTGACTTCACTGATCCCAGCACTCCCGTCCCGTATCTGTAGCAGCTGACTTGAAGGATTTTTGTTCCTCAAGATTTTCTCATTCCATAGTCATAGCCTGCAGCGCTCCAGTTGGAGCATTTTCCCCATTACAGTTTCCCTTGCCTCATAGCATGTTGTGTTTTAGCATATTTTAAATCTTTCCCCTTGTGTTTTCCCTGCAGTAAGCCATGTATTATGTTGAGACAAAAAATGAGCAAGAAAATATGGAATTGAAGTTCCACTTCCACACATAATTCATTCCCTAGTGATCCTTGGAGTGTGAAAAATCGATGTGCAATGATATGGTGTCTCATACATATCATAGCATCCCAGTGTGGGGTGAAAGCTGAATAAGAGTCACAATCATTCACTGTTATTCATGATACAGGAGTTATGCTGTCTTTCAGGAGCCTCAGTGTGCTTTACAGAAATATGGAAAGGACAACCAAGTGACTGGGCAACTTCCCACTGGCTTGGGAGAGCCACATATAAGTCCTTGCTTCACCACAAACTTCCTGTGTGACTTTGGGCAAGTCTTGTAGGCCCATATCTACAAGAGGACTTGAACCATGTCTACATGTTCTCCCTAGTGAGACTGGAACCCTCCTGGGAAAAAAACCCACCCAGTCACAGGACTCTCCCATGCCCTCTGCTCTGCCTAACTGCCAGTCTTGGCTGAGGGGGGAAGGGCACAGCTTGTTTCTTGGCAGAGGTCTCAGGCTTAGTGAGGAGGCAGTGAAAACATGGCCCAAGGCACTATGAAAACTTACTATACCCACTTCCAAGAAGGCAGTCCTCAAAACCCCAATCTAATCCTGTAGGTGCCTGGAGTTCTGCCTCTGCACATGCCCAGAAGCACTTCAACGTTGCCAGTGCTATGTTCAATGCTTATCTCCCCACTGAGAACCATAAACTAGATGTTCCCGTGGTGGGCCCAATCTAGGAAGCATGCTCAGAGCTGGCCTAACTGCCTATCTGATTTTGGAAACTATATTCACGTAATGGCATGCCTCAGCTGATCATTTGTGCATGCGGATAGGATAAGTGCAGATAAAGAGGCCATTTGTAACTATCAAAGTACACACACAAGTTAAGATACAGTTTGCATGCACAACTGGACACACCATTTTCAAAATCAGTTCCTTAAGCTTTGTGCCCAATTCATCCATCTGAAAATGGAAGTGGGTATAAGTATCCATGATGCCTCTGACTGGAGAAACTCAAACAACATTTCTAAAGCACTTGGATAACTTCAGATTAGTAGCACTATATATACTGGATATTAATAGGTAAAATAATCGCAAGCAGATGTTTTAAATCAAAACTCTTTTTGAGCTATGGATATTGTTTTTGTGGAAAAACAAAAAGCAGAATTATAAAAACAAACATTTGTAATGTTTCCTTGCTTTAATAAATCAAGAACAACCAGACCATATCTGATTTAAAATAAAAACAGAAGCTCCCCTCTTCCCAAGCTGAGAACTCAGATATTGAGCTTCTGCATAATGTTGAGCTCAACAGCTGAGTTACAAATCCTTAGTAGCAGATTTGAGTGGAAATGTTGACAGACCCTTTAACCACAGGAGCGCATTGCAGGTGCTGCTCTGATAAAATCAAGACAGAGCCTGAGGGGTTTACATATAGGATAATTAATGGAGGTGAGAAAGACAGACAGACTAGCAGACTATAAATCAATTGAGAGGACCTGATGCTATTAGCCAAAACACAGCAGAAATCCAAGATGTCTTGTTTTAAAACCCTTGTGGTCTTGGATAGATTTAATGAGATTGCCCTAATTAAACATTAGAATACACTGCTGCTTGTGATCAAATTTCTGCAATAAAAATCTCACTCCTACTTAGTGTACATTTGCTCATCTTCCTTTTGCTTCTGAGAGTAGTCTTAGAAAATTTCTGTTCTGGTTACAGAACAGGTAAAAAGAGCAGGCAAAGGAGATTGAATACATCCCATTTGCTAAGCATTTAAATAACTACATTCTCTTTATAAGGCAGTGCATGGAAGGAAACCATTTTTCATGTCACAGCACCTAGGATGATTGTAACGGGTATTACGGTAGCTTTGAATCAAGGCACAGTAGAGTAGCCTTTAAGCAGAGGTAATCTCATAATGGAAAATGGCATAGGGAATAGATAGAAAATCTAATTCTTTCTAGGAAACACGCAGCACTAGTGTTAGGCAGCTCCGTGAAATGTTTGTTGCCTCTTGACCTGTGAGCTAACTTGGGGCTATCGCTCATTGATACAGGTAACCAGATAAAATATTTAGATTCACTGAGAAGTGACTGCACAAAATCTGTTCTCCAGCTGCAAGATCCTTCTACTGAGCACTAGCGAAAGCGGCTGGACAGACAGCCTTGCAAACTAAGGGCCAGTCCAAAGAAGGATGAGCTACCTCCCAGCTAGGTTTATGCAATGTCCTTGGGTAAATCCTGAGAACTGAACTTTACCTGTCCCAGCACAGGTTCCACCCACTAGGTTACAGCATCAGGCTGCATCTTGCTTGTTCTCTCTCTGGCCTCCGAATCTTTTATTTTTTACTCCCATTGGACAGGCAGCACTCTAATAGGAAGAGCAGAGATGACCTTCGCCCCAACCCCAGCCTTGCACAAGGCACTCTTCTGGGAAGGGGAGATGTGTGGCCAAAGAGGGCCTAGAACCCAGGCCTCTCATTTCTCTAACCACCAGGCCACTATATAAAAGGTAGGTGGAACCACCATTGGCCATGTTTTTAAGTGAAAAGGGCTGTGATTTGTGCTGAACCCAAGGCTGTCAGTGCGTGTTAGGCAGGACTAACATACACCTGCCAGGCTGGGCCTCTCAGGGGTTTGGGTGATGCTCCACTGACTCCATGGGTCTAAATGGGGCTTACCAGCTGCTCTAACACCAGGGCAGTCCTGGGTACATTGAGATGCCAGAATTGCAGGCACTTGGGAACATTCAGGTCAAACACAAGGTGCCTGGCAAGTTTAGGTGCCACCATCATTAAACAGACTCCCAACAGGGGAGTTTTGGCTCACAATTTTGGACATAAGCACCGGGATCTGGATTAGGTCCAGTATAAGGCAGGCAGGTCCCTCTTGGGATCTAGTGCTGAGGTCTGTGCTTTAATCCAAAGAACAGATACAGCTTGGGCAGCGATGACGTGAGCTCTTCCCACACAGCCCTAACAACAAGAGCCTGCAGGAATGCGCTGTATATGCAGGAGGATAAATCAGTTCCCACAGCCTTGCCTGATGAGACTCTCCCTGTTGACACTGTCCCGAGAGGGCTCTACTGGTGTCACCGTCAGATGCCTTTTCTGGTGGGGAGAACTTTCCACCCAGAAACCTACTCAGTTCACTAACCCCACTGTTCAGAAATATTTACAAAAAGCAAAACAACAACCATATAAATTATCCTTTCACATATGGAAAGTCTTTTAGAATCTAACAGACACCAAAAATGTTTAACTATTATTTTTAAGGCAATGTATGGTATCAAATAGAGAATTAAATATAAGCTCCAGAATGGTTCAAAACACATTTTAGGAAAATACCAGGTTTTTAGAATAAATTCCATAAGATTTTCCCATAAAGTTACCTTAATCTCCAGAAGATCCCTGCTCCAGTTAGCAAAATTCAGAACACTAGGATATTAAATTACACTTTAATTAAGATCTGCTCTGCCTTCATTCAGAAGCAGAAGTCACTGGGCCTTGAGTACAAATAGATGGTAGTTAATCCAGAATTATGCGAACTTTAATTATAGCTCAGTGCACACAATATAAATATGTTAAACACAAAATCATTTTAACAGGTCCCTTTCTGTACCGTTACTCATATGTGAGGGCCCTGCTGTTTAATTAAGTATATTTTGATTGGATACAAGGTGGAAAATATGTTCTTTTAACAGTTGTCTTATTTTACTGGGGTAATTTCTTTTGTCTTTGACTTTATAGTGGATGAGTTTATACCACTAGCATAACCAGGTATTAAAGGGAAACTGTCACAAAAAATCATCTATTAGAAGTGCTCACTTCATATGATTAAAGAAACAAGTATTTTTAAAGCTAATTTTTGTACTTCACTTTGCCAGGACAGCAAAACTTTGGTTTTACTTCCAGTTTTTAGTGAGTTTCACTCTCCTTTTCTGGCTAATGCACACTGGTGCAGGCAGCTGCACTTCTAGTAAAAATACAGAGGAATTTTCACACTAAAAAAATGTTTCTATTGAGCTTCTAAAATCTAACCACAAAAGTGTTTGTGTTTACAGCCTATACCATAAAAGGTTAAAACCAGGGCCCAAACTACTTGAGCATCTCTCAGCATTTCATCTGTCTTTTCCAAGGGTAAGATATCCTGCATAACATCCACCACACAACATGGTCAGGAAAACAGTCCTTATTGAACATTAACAGATACAGTTCATTAAACTTTACCTTACATGCTTGTAATTCATTTGATTGGCTCACTGGTTCATGACTTGTGTTTGGAAAAATTCAGAACAGACTGCTTTTAATTCCTATTTTTGCTGCTGTGGGTGTGGGTTAGCTTGATACCCAGATAACCTGCCTTATTGGTCAGAACTACAAACAATCTGCAGCTTTTAGCTAAGGAAATGTATTTATTTATTGCATCCTCTATCAGTGGAAGATCTTTAAACACACTGGTCAAATTTTAGCCCATCAGTGCACAGACACCTGGCAGAAAGGGTGGGGACAGGACACAGCGACACCTGCCTCCCTCCATAATGCTGAGGGAGGCTGCCCTGTATCCCTTACTGAACATACGCTGCAAGTGGCATTTTAAGGTGGAACCTAACATGTCAGATGTGGTCTGCCAGAAAAAAGGATAGGTTCATATTGTATGTTCAGTCAGAATAAAAGCAGCTGTGAGATTCGGTGTAATGCATCCATGTGAATTATTATTATTCCTAATGGTAAATAATTAAGGCCCCAGAAATTGAAAGCTGAGAGAACCTCAACTAGCTGCTAACTCCTTAGTGCTCAGGGAGGCACCACTGTGCACAGATTAGAGAAGCCTGTACTGAGAGTTCACATTCCAGCTCTGCCACTGATGTCCTCTACTTCAGCTACCTGCTACCTGTCCTCACATCTAAGAGCCTTTATAGCTCTCCCTTTTATCTATTGTTATATCCCATGAGATTTTCCTTTCACAATCCCCAGTCTACCAATATGCCATCCTTGAATACCTATTTTTCCATTGTTCAACATCTTGGCTTTCTTCTCTGGTACTGGGATGCAACTTAACCTGGGGAGATGGGGAGCAGAAACCCATGTTCTGGTAGTCAGTTGTATTTGAAAATGGCCACTGAACAAACAGGATTGGTATTAAATATGTTGGGCCCAGAATAGCTCAACACCTCGCCTCTCATCTTACCCTTCCACATGGAACGCTGTGCCCAAACACACTCCTAGCGATATTCTGTCCTCAGATTCCTCTACAGGACCCTTATCTACCGTAGCTTTGATAATCTGCCAGCTGATAACAGTTCGGCAAGCAAGCAATAGGGATCTCTGCCAGCAGGAGTCTGTTTGCTTATTTATATCCCACAGCTAAAATAAAAAATAAACTTGGAATTGAGACCAGCTGATGGTGCCTCCAACCAGTCTGTGGAACCAGGTGTTCTTCGCACTGTTCCCCTTGTTCCATGACATCTATTTCCTGTTCTACCCTGCTGGTGCATTTTGTGTTACAGTATATCCTAAATTTGTGAGGGCAGGGTCTGCTATATACTGTACCATACTTCACTTAGTACATTGGGGTTCCAGCTCTGATGTGGCCTCTGGGAGCGACCATGTTAATTGTTACCAGTGCTGTACTGACCATTGAATCCAGAAATGTTTGCAAGACCCAGCCCAGCTTCAAAGCCTTTTGTAAACGACTGACAACTGAATAGTGATTAAAAGTTTAATTGAATCTTTTCTAGCTCAAATAAAAAATTTTATCCCTCTCTCAGCACCAGGTTGGTTAATCCTGCCTAGAGCGAGTCTTCATACCATTGTCACTGAGCAAGGCAAGATTGTTTTGTGAACAGCTAAAATTTAATCTTGGAAAAGAGCAGACTTGCCACTGAGATGTTTAATGGTTTTTTAAATAGATAATTTAGTTTGGTCTACTTGGTAGCTATTTACTTTGATGAAGTAACAGAAACTAGAGTTATGTGGTAGCACACAAGACATTCAAAGGAAGTATCTTGCCTAGAGGGTGAAACTATAATCCTGTCAGAGACCATGATAAAGATTCAGAGATCAACATTTTTAGCAAAATAATATTTTTGGACAAGGTTAAAAACCAGGAGAATGAATATACAGTGGAGTTGTTTTCTTGGAGGCTTTTGATTTATATTTTTGTTAGAGGAAGTCCTTTAAAAAATGGATAAAATAAAGCACAGAAATTTCACTGCTTAGGTCTGAAAGGCCAAACCTATAGGTTTTGAATTCAAGGGAATTTGATTTGGTCAGGTTATGGGTGCAAGGAAGCAAGACATATTTTTTTTTTTATACTCCACACTGGAACAATCTGACTTCTGCTTACCATGGGTCTTCGACCCTGTAGTCTATGAGAAGAGCATGAGGAAAGAACAGAATTATAAGGAAGCAGCTTTCATGTCAACGTGAAATATTAAAAGGGAAGAAGCTGCCAAAACTTCATTAACCGAGGAAGGACAAATGGCTTCTTTACAGCAAGTTTGGCCAGAAATTCTGGAAGGAACTTTCCAAATAAGCTGTTCACATTCAGGGTTAGGTCAGGTGTTACCAAATGTAACTCTAAATCTATGGGTCAAATTCTGATAAATCTAAAATGGTGCTCTTGACGTCAGTAGAATTAGGCAAAGTCTAGTCCCTTGGTGTAAATTGGGATCTCTTGAGAACTGATTTTAGAGAGGAAAGGAAGCTCCAAATTGACTCAACTCACCGAGATCCTTCCTCTTTCTTCTATGGTGGTGATTTTCTTGCCCCCTTCTAGTGGAAAAAGCAATGAAGTTCCCTTCCCTAAATCATCGGAGCTTAGCTTCCAGGTGTTCATCTGACCATGGCTGCCTAAAGTGATATGCCACTGCCAGGGGAAGAAGCAGTACAAGTGAATACATAAGGCTAAGTTTACTTACACTAGTTTTCCTCCTAGATCTGGTACCAAGAGAAACTGAAGGGTCCCAGCTAGCTTCCTTTCTGTGTCTTCTCTCACATCCAATTTTGTCTGGATTACAGGTAGCCAAACATCACAGACTGCTGGAGGAGACATTCTAGCAGAGCAGCAAAGGATTCCTCAGGCACCCTGGAAGATGAAAGGGTTAGTCCTTGAAATCAGTGAACTTCAATGTAGCTTAAACACCACATTATCTTATCAACGGAAGTCCCATCCCTTGCCCCTCCTATCTGTTATCTCATTCATTTTTAGAAGGTCCTCTCCTCAGACAGAGCATTTATCTTATTTGCTCTCTGAAGCCATTGGCACAGTTCTGGGCACTAAATAAGTAATACATAAAATTAAATAGTATTAAAATCACCATTACTACATGCTTCCATGGGAATCAGTGAGCAGTCACATCCATGTTGACTGCCATGAGAAGCCCCTAGGAGCATAGAAGAGGTAGAAGACTTTGCCACAGGGAAGTATGGTTTCATGTGTAGGGGCTGCATGGACAGGTTGCCCACCTCACTAACGCATTTTTGAGCCATGAGGAACATCCAGACCAGACTTTTATATACTGTGTCTAGCAAAGTTTGTGATTGTATGCTGAGCACTGGTAGAAAATACTCACTTTTGCCCTAGGATCCATACTGATTTGGGGCAAGCGAGGAATGGGGCTAGGAAATGTTACGAAGATAAAGGACCACAACCAGGAAGAAGACTGAAGACAGATCTGACTTGTAGCACTGCAGTGAAGCAGTAATACTAATACATTCATTTGTTGCAGTTCTGCAACAAATTGGTAGCATCATGGAAGAACCCAGCAGCAGCTCATGCAGCCTTTATCCTTCTGTTGTCATTACAGTTTCCATCCTCCCCTTTCTGCAGAAGTAGGAACACTTAGCTTTTGATGGAGGATATTAAGCCTGTCACTGCACATTTGTTTAAATAGTCTGAAGAAAAGGCAAAGTAAAATGGACACACATATCTGAGCAGGAGTCGTATTTGCCTTCAGGAAAGAGAACTTGGGTAGCCAAGTGGGTTAATGCACAAACCTTTCATGTCTCTGGAGTTCACTTTCAATGTGGCTGAGCTCATATACATAATGAATCTTAATGGGCTCAACCTGTTCTACCAGCAAATGATTTGGTGTGCCTGGCAAGCCATTCATTCAGGGAATTACTGGGAGAGTTCTCATGGAGAACATCAGCAATCTGAGGGTTGAAAACCAGCAGCAGAGCCAGCTGTTGCAATAACAGTGCAATGCTGAAGTAAACCATTGGTTTAGCCGGATAAATTCTGATGTGGATCCAGAACAGCTCTCTTGAAGTTCAGACATCTAGCTAAGGTTTACACCCATGCAAACAAAGTCCCTAAGTACCAAGTCTCAGAAAGGAGAGGATGCTTCCTGCTGAAGGTTGGGGAACCGAAAAATCAAACTTGTCCTTTCTGAGTAGTAGCACTAGGAGCTGTATATTTTGCTTAGTTGAAACCTCAGCCCCCTCTTCAAACACGAGGTGTGAAGCGGCTGCATTGTGGTAGCAAACAGAAAGGCGAATATTCCAGAAAGGAGAAAAGGAAGCTGAAATGTCCTTGTGTGACTTCTGTTTCAGTCAGGCAAACCAGTTCCCAGGCTCGTAGCTGCGCAGAATTCCCACAAGTAGTTTGGAAGGTGCCTGGGATTTAACATACTTACAGAAAGGGGAGGTTGGGATCTAGTGTCAAGGTCCACTTTCACAAGGTGCTGGGAGTGTCAAAACTACCTACAAGAATCAGAGTCAAGGATACGGGCCCAGATCTCAAAATAACAACTCTCATACTCCCATTAAGAGCAAACAGTGGAAGAAACTGACTGAATAATCATTTGAATTTTAAAGCAAATTCTAATGCAACCATGTTTATGACCCTCTTGTATTTATTTGTGACAACTGTTCCAGCATATATTCATTCTGTGTTGGTTAGTTGTATAAACTATCCAATCAGGGAATACAAACGATACCATGTGATTTGTGTTTATCAGCCAACACAGCTGGAACTGAAAATAGTCAGTGTTTGCAAGTGATCTGCAGATGAAGAATTATGCTCTGCAGGTGATATTCCCAGAAGACAATCCTCTGCATCATATAGGGACTACATAGGAGTCCACAATAGAAGAATGTAGCTCATGCCTTCACAATGCCTATACATAGGGCCAGATTAAGAGACAAACACCATAGGGTCACTCAGTGCTCACAGCCTTAGCCCCAGTCATGTAACTGTATCATAGTATCAATTTGTAGGTATTAAAGTCATTATTACACTCTTAGTTGGAGAGAAAAATCTCACAAACATAATTAGCAACTAATTAATACAATGATGCATTCCTAGGTCTGCTCACAGCCTGAAATGGTAGGTCTCAGAGAGTGAATTGCTCTGTCCATGTCAGTGAAGCTGTTAATGCCAAGATCCAATGCTTTCAGTGCACAGCATCATTCAGTAGGAAACTGCATGTGTGAGTGGAGGATGACAGAGTGCTAAGCCCGTCCATCCAGGTAGAGACTCTCCAACTCCTTGATTACACATTGTTTGGGGATAAGGGAGCCCCCAGCATGGCAGGGGTGGTGCTGCTGCTGAGGCTCATGTCATGGTGAGCTTTGGTTTACCTGAATCCAGCCCTACCCATGCACTGTGCAAGGAATCTGTGTGCTGGTCTTACACAGGTTGCCTTGAAGAGCCAGTCTTGGGAGGGGGCCATCAGACCAGCCCCAGAAGTACATTCGTTGGCCCAGTGCTCCTCCAACACTGGCAAGATAGGCTGTGTACTCTATCCGAACGCAGAGCTGGAATAACAACCACAGTAGGGTGAGGGCATTGCTGTGTATAGGGTGAGAGCATTGCTTCCTATTCTGCCAGGCCCTGGGATGGATTTTGTCAATGAAGTGTTCACTATAAACAATTTAGTTTCCCCTTCTCAAGGCACAGCACAGCTTTTACAAAGGTAGCAGATGCAGAACTCCATGTTACAGGTACCAGAACCTAGTACGGAGCCTTTCAGCTGCTGTCTTGTATTCAGTCTTTCTCTGAACAGGTTCCCTAATGAACACTTCTCTGAAAGCAATGCGTAGTTGTTGCTCATGATGCATTTTGCTATTCAAGCAAAACTCATACAACTCAATCCTCAGATGTCCAGGATTCCTGGTTGGCACATGGGACTTCATGGTCCTGTGACCAACCGTTGAAATCCTGCACTCTCTTGCACAGGCTCAGAAGAGTTTCAGAGGCAGTACTCTGTCCAAAAAATGCTCCATAAACTATGGCACTGCAGGGACTGCTTAGCAAAAGCAGTACTTATTAAGAGCCTGCAGCTCAAGCCTTCATTCATCATTCATCCTGGGCAGAGCCAAGAATGAGCACGTACCTGAGAATTGTAGCATCACTGCTGGATTTGCCACCTCTGTCCCTCTTGCGGCTCAATCATCCACTTAGAAAGACCACATTTGTAGAACCAGTTTTCCCAGCCATTTCAATCAAAATTAAACCCTTATGAAAAAATGTAATTGTTTTCAAGGCAGCAGTTCATGCTGGTGAGGGAATAGATGGTTATTCTCCAACTAAACCTTTCACAAAGCAGTACAACTTGTATATGCACAGCACACTTCCTTTGGATGGGTTGACGGCACTTGTGTGTAACATTCCTTCAGTAGCATTGAGCCTCCAACAGCACAACACTCCCCCCACGGATGTGCTGCAGCACTGGCATTGAGGGGAAGTAGATCAGGGAGATGAACCCACAATTTCCCAGTTTAGAAGTGAAGGTGCTACCAACTAACCAACCCCAAACTGCCACTTAACTGTAATAATTTACTCACATGATTAACTGTAAGCAAATGAGTGACACTGTTCACATGCTTCAAGTTAGACATGCATTTAAATACATGCTGTGTTGTTATTAGATCCCAGCGAGGAAGACAGAACCACAAGAGTCCTTGCAGTTGTTCCAGCATTTGTATACAGGATACAGTCAGATTTTGGCCTTTCTCCACTTCCTGAGCCTGGAGCAACATGGGTGGGAGTACTGAACATTTCAGACTGCAAGAGGCAGGCAAGACTGGAAAGTGTCTCTGTGTGGCAGAAATTACCCGTCTTTCTTGGGAAAGTACATACTAAGTCCTAGCTTCCCCAACTCCCCTGTAGGTATTATGCCTACTGCCAGCCCTTCAGGCACAAGGTTGTAAGGATCATGCACCCCTGGACGGCGTGTGGTTGTCATCTTTGCCATTTTTTCTCCATAGACATTATATTTTACTTCTGCATCGTTACGCACTGAAAAAACCTGGTTATTTCTCCCCCATTTAAAAAATGTTGATACAATTTCAGATTTTCATTCTTAAAAAAAGCCCCAAATCAAAATGCTTATGAAAGATTTCCCCAGCTGGCTCTACCCTGATCTTCCTCACCTTCCTACTGCAGCTCCACATCTAGCGGCCTTACTATGGCTCATAATATTGAGTCTAATTAAGCAGATGTTCCTAAAGTTATAAAAAACTAGGAGTAGGGCTGAGAATCCAGGAGTCATTTCTTTCTGACAATATACACACCATATTTTCTTGTACAATACATCCCTTTGTTCTAAAACTCAGCTGCTGGAAACTGTGGTGTGCATTATAAGCAAGGAAATACGGTAACGGCAGTTTCTGCTTTTGTGGGGGGAGGGAGGACAGGGGAGCAAAAGTAAATCTGCACGTGCTGGACACATGGACTCCCTGCTTACCTGCTGGCTGTGGACACCTTCTCCTTCCCCTTTCCCGCAGCACTGCCTCCCCAGGAGCGGCTCCTCAGTTACCTACTGCTACTCACCAGAATTTTCTAGGAAAGATTTTTGTTTCCTTCATTCAGAAACGAGGTGCCTTCTATGTGAGGAAATGCAGTACATGTCTAATGTTCAACAAATGGGAGTTTAATTCCTTCTTCATACATGATCTTAAAATGAGATTTTTAATTTTTTATTTATTCCATAAACAATATAACAAAACTCAGCAAGTTAACAATATGACATTTTCACCATACAGAGTCAGTCACAAATATTTAAAACCTTTGCAACAAGAACAACAAAACCAAAAATATTACAAGAATAATTTACAAGAGGATCTATAAAACAGCAAAGCGCTCACAAATGTTCCAGTTTCCTTTACACAATATCACTACACTCTTTCACAACATTTCTTTTTATTACAAAATTCCCAACAAAAGTTTAATTTTTTTCTTTGTATTTTGGTTTTTAAAACCAGAAACTTTTAAGTATACATCCTTTTATTAACACCCGAAGGTGCAAAAAAAGGGAAACCTCACACATACAAACACTTCACAGCACTTTTCTAAGAAAAATATACACTTACAAAATATTTTACAAATTGGCACACTTAAAAATATACAAGATTTTGTAGGCGTCTTAGAGTGATCCTTAAGAATTATACTTCAATTGACTCTACAGAATATTTATAAAGCTTATTCTAAAAGAAAAAAGGCAAATAATTTCCAAACATGTTAAAATTGCAGTGTAAAATGTTAAACAGAAATGGATATGTTACATTCATAAAAAGGGCCATTTAATATTTCCTAAATGCTTAAGGGGGGGATAAAAGTTTTCTTTAGCACCATAAAGCAGTAGCAACTTACTAAAGAGGTGCCTCTAGTTCTATGGAAGTTAACTTAAGGAGCAGTACATTCAAATCTCTGTAGGCAGCAGTCAAAATGTCCACAGCCAGCGCTGCAGGCAGTGAAACAGAGCATCTCCTTAGATTTCTACCCTGCTTCCCACTGGGAGTAAAAGACAAAAGGAGTTTAACTGGTATCTTTCTTTTTTATATTTTCTTTTTTTTTTTTTTTTTTAAGTTTTCCCTTTGTGCTTTTGAAATGTACATTTTTCTCGCTATCGAAGGGTAGCCGTGAATACAAATTTCACTTCTTGTTTCCTTTTGCACCAAGCGTTCAAAGGCTCAGTAAACGTGTCTAGCAACCCAACTATCCTGTGAGATTGAGGGCATCCTCCTTTATATGATCCAAATTCTCTTAGATGGCTGTTACTCCATTGTCATTAGTGTCACTTGTTTACCTGAGAAACGGATTTGAAAAAGCTTTGCTTCTACCACAGACATTGTACTTAATTTTTTGCATTATTTTATACACTGAAAAGATAGAGGCACATTCTCAAATAGATGGCAGTGACTTGAACCCCGCAGCTTCCACTAAATTTCCTGGAACCTGCACAGGCAAAGTCCAACACACCGAATTGAGAAATTCAGACCAAGAGCCTGATCCTGCCCCAAATGCATGGATTCTCTTCTCCCTTACACCTGCCTATGCAATGGCGAGGCCTCAATCCAGCCGATTCGTGCCTCTGAGCAGGGCGTCGATCCTGCAAACCACTTACACCTCCTTTAAGTGTGCTACAGGTTTTTAGAACCAGTCCCATCTGGTCATGTACTTCAAGGTCTGCCCACACTCAAGTGCTTTGCAAGACTGAGGCCTAAGTGAAAGAAGAATCTGGCCCAGTGGGCGGAGGATTAAAATAGTTAAAAATGTCTTTCTTTTGGTTCATGGCGGATTGAGCTACAATGCCAGAAAACAACAGCAGTCCTGACCATTTAAATAAAAAACTACCCCCATGGCAACTGTTTCACATAACAAGTATAAACCAGCTGAACCCACAACAATTTCTTCTCCCTATTTAAAGCCTTGATTCAGCAAGATGTAGAAGCACAGGCTCAAGTTGAAGTACAGGCATAGTCCTACTAGCTTTCACATGGTTAAAAACCATGCTGAATCAGGGTTTTAGTTCATAATTCTAGATCCTTATTCAAGAAAGTTCTATGCTAAAAAAATAAATACGAAAAGAGGGAGAGAGAAGGACAAGCAGTGAACATCAGTTCTTTTATGCTTCGTGATTAATCAAATTCCCCATCCTTGATCTTTTTTATATTTACAAAACCTCTATATGCAAGTACCTCCAACAAAACTATGGGCTTTGGAGATGCTAATATAAAAATCAGGCTGTTGGGGGTGGGTTTTACTTGTAAAGGAAATATTCCTCACAGTGTATTTACAAAAAGAAAATGGATCATTTCTCTAAAACTGCAGGAGGCACCAAACATTCCTGCTAGAACTAGGACTAGCAAATGCAGCATTCTCCTTACCTCAACTCTTTCCAGCACAGGAATCTTGCTCACCACAATTCTTGGAATTGGAATGAGAGCAAATGAAATTGGGCCATATTAAACTGACCCAAGCTTGTTCCGATCTAAGCCAGGTCACGCGCGGGTCCTTTAAATTGATTAGGCTGTCCCTATGTGTATTCTAATTTAGCTGATGATTATAACTCACCAAAACTGAAATCTGCCAGATTTGCAGTACAGTACATCACAAGAGAATAAGGATACCATACAATGTATATAGCATCCTTCATACAGAGGATCATAAAATGGTTTTACAGCAAGAGTCAAACAAGCTACAGTGAAAAAGGAACTTCAAGGAGCTGAAAAATAAGGAAATGACTTTGTGGCTTGAAGTGAGCTCCTCAGGTAGAGTGGGCAGCACGCATAAGGGTAGAATGGTAGAGGGTCATGAGGAGAGAGAGTGGAGGTCTGGGTGGATCTAAAGAGGGAAGGATGAGTAAAATGGGAAAGTAAAGTGAACCTGTGGAGGTTCTGGGAATCCAAAGAGATTTAGAAATGGCCAAAGGCCAGGGTATGGCAATCCTGGACTGAGAGGGGAATCTAGCCACAGTTACCTTTCAAGAGCAGTACTATGAAAGAGCAAAGTGTGCTAGCAAAGAGAAGAAGCAGTGGAAGCAGGAATGAGTTTTTGGCAAGGGACAAGTTAAAGATGCATTATGATAATGTTCTCGAGGTAGTGACAGGTGGGTGCACAGAGAAGGTAAAAGGAGAGAGGACAGAAATTTGGTTCAAGGGGAATTCCAACATTTGTGGTCTTGGAAGCCTGGTTAGGGGTGACTTTGCAGAGGCTAGGGGAGTCAAGCAGGGAGCTGGGGCAGCATTTCACCTCAAAGGCTTTTGTTTCTCAGGCATTTGGTGTTAAGAAATTATGGTGCAGTCAGGGGGTGACAGAGTCAAAGAAGGCAAAGAGATGAGAGACAGAAGGTTGAGAGAGTGAGTCAAGGCAGATGACATCTGTAATTAACACTGTACTGAAATGCATGGTAATTGGGTATTAATGGGCTTTCAAGAGACAACAAAATAGTCAATATGTTTTATGTACTATATTCATGTCCTATTGCACATTTCTCAAATGCAATATATATTGCTGTATGTTTCAGTACAATGTACCTTATTATGAGTCATATAATTATATGTTAAACACACATAATACAATGCAGGCCAACAGAAATGTGCTTTCAAATGGCAGTTCTGGGTCAAAGGGCAGGGAACTGCTATTTCCTAAAGCTGGGCCTGTTCTGGCTCCATAGGAGCAGCAGCCTAAACATCCAAAACAGCAGTGAAAGCAGCCTCCTTCCCACCCCCTTGTGCAGAATTGGAAGTGGCTCTAAACATCACAGTTATTGTAGCAACGCTTTCTTTTATGGAGCAATGAATTTTGGATTGCTATATAAATACAAAACACCATCCTTACTTTGTCATTACATCAGTCCAGACTGTCTCTCCAAGGATGCAAGACAGGAGAGCACTGCTATCACCCCTGATGCACTGAGGCAGAGGACTGGCTGTGAGCTGTAGCACCATCTCCTGCTCCCCGAGAAGGACTTAACACTGTTTGAAAACAGTACTAACTCCCAGGCTACTGTGTAGCCACAGGAGGAAGACACAGGGAGTGGTGCCATGGCTTCAGCATAACCACATGCCCAAGTCAGAAGTTTGCAAATTGGTCCCATCTCTGATTCTTCACATCTCTCAAGTTGAGAATGATCTGTCTTTGCTGATTTGAATATAACAAAGAGAAGCCACTTCCAATTCTGCCCTTACTGTGACAGAAAGGAATATTCTTATATGAAAACACTTCCAAGTCTATCTGAATCTATTTGGAAACACCACCGCTATGCTCATGAGTATGTTGAAAAGTGATCTATTAGATTGCTTTTAAGGCCCCTCTCCTTGTATCTGTAATTGTCTATTGCATAATGTGTGTCCTAACCTTACCTCCCTCTGCTCCCATAAGTTCCCTAGTTAGCAGGTCTCTTGCATATCAAGGTTTCATAACAAATCAGCAGCAAAATGCACAGGCTGTCAGTTGCACAAGGAAAATAAGTGAATTTTTGTTTGTTTTGCTGTTGGAGGGTGAGGGTGCAGTGGGTAGGGTTAGAAATAAGGCCTTTTGATAACATGTTTAGCATTCAATACTTATCACCATCTTAATAAAGTCCACTTGCTTATGATCTGGCCCAGACTTGGTGAGATCACAAATAGTTCCGTTTCCTCTTATGTTATGTACGGAATGAAAGCAAAAAATTCATCGTTGCATTCAAAATTAATGATTTTCATTTTTTTAAATTTTCAAACAATATTGGCATTGCAAGGTTAAACACTTAGAAAAACACCAAAGCAATGATATGAGAGCACTTTTGATAGGATCAGCATAAAAATGTTTAAGAAATTACGCAAATAAAAATAAACAGCAAGAAATATATGAAATGTATTAGTTTTGATTTTATAACTATTTTAGAATTTATCCCAGGTTATTATAAAATATATAAAACTGAGATACAAAGTATCAGCAATATAACTTTGCACTTCAAATGATCTTCAGCTACAGATTTTGCTTTAAGAAAACAGACACTTGAAAAGCAGCTGTTTTGCAGTCTGTAAATGCAGTTTGAGTTCCTGTCAAACTTACCTTGAGTGATTTTCTGAATTCCTCCAACATTTCAACTCTCACCTATAATGAAACTCAAAATTTCATCATTATGGGGTTTTTTTCTGCTTATGTTTCTAAAGACAGGAGATTACATTTTCCCAGCATCAGTTTTAAAGTTCCTTTTTTTTCCTTTGTGAGCTTTAAACCGCAGGGTGAATCCATGAAATGAGGTAAGTAAATTTGGCACACTTTTAGTCATGTCCATAAAACTTTTGGTAAGTTGTATAAGTGAACATCATTTCATTGTGAGTTACAGGTGCTTTCATAGGGGTGGTTAATACATAATCACTGGAATGTTTATAGTAAAACCAAAAGGCATAGCTGCAGAAAACACTCACAACCCAATGTTGATAGAGAAGTAAAAATATGTACAATACAGTCACTTGTTCATAGTTTGGCACAATTTTTTGTTGTTGTGGGCAATAGTGCATAAACTACTGTACAACAGTATGACTTTTAAAACAGTCTTTCACAGAGAATACCAGATTAGGTTTGCTTTCAAATAATAAATTCCCACAATTTCAAACTCTTCATTTCAGCACTTACATTTCAACATACCACAAGGCATATTTTGAAAGAAACAAACAAAAAACAAAAAAAACAAACATCAAACGTCTTTCTAGAAAAAGGAGTCTCTTCTTCAAACACAGGAAAAACCAAAAATGTTGTTTCTGCCTTAAGAAGAATGAAGTCTGATTCCCTGCAGAAAAATCAAACATTTTATGCCATCTTAGTTAGCTCGTGTGGAGTCACCACATAGGATCATATGCTTTAAACTCTGATATAGTAGATGAAGCTTTATGATGCAGGTTAGGATATAAACAGCAGAGGGGGCTAGAAAGCACTCAAAATTGCCACATGAAGCTCAATTATGAATGAGTTTTCATTTTCAAACTAAAGAGCCTTTAGTTTCGGTATCTTGGCTTTTGGATGCATAACCTCTTTTTTGTGTTTTGTTTTTTACAAAATGTTCAAAAAAAAGTCTCTCCTTTTCAAAATCATTAAAAAGAGCATGTAATTAATTGTTTTGTGGGTTTCTTTTTCAATAAATAAGTAATTAAAAACCGAAGAAGCCAAACAGCAGAAAAGAGTAGCCTTGTTAGTTTTTTAACCCCAGCCAAGCCAGAAAATTGGTCATTCTTTTAGGTAGCTTGCAAGTAATAAGTATTTTCATGCATTTAAAAAAAAAAAAAGAAAACTGTAAAAGGGGAATGTCTCTTTCATGCAACTCTTGCTTTCAGGAAGGAAAAAATGAGGAACAGCGGGCTTAGCAGGTAGTAGGAAAGTTAAGGGTGCATTCCAGCCAGTTTGGTGCAGCATTACCTCAGTTTTTCAAAAGAAGCTGTCACAGATGGGTCCTTATGGGTCTGTTCACGGTCTGTTCGCTTTACTTTACAGTTCTCATCCCTCAGTGATTTAGAGCTTGATTTATGACGGTACAGCTTTTTATGGGTAGGTCCATTATTGCCTAAAGTGCTCAGGTTACTATAACTTTTATCAAAAAAGGGAGTGTGAATGTCTGTATTATACCCAGTTGAACAATTGGGGCGATTGGGATCACAGGTTGTGGCTTTGCCATTATTTTTGCTTGAGCCCTTGTTGCTTGACTTGTGATTCTTTGCAGTTCCCGGAGAATTACCATTCACCTTTTTCTTGGACTCCTGTGATGTCCCTGCCAAAATTTTAAGAGTTTTCAATTTCAGGCTGTTAGATTCAGGCGACCGGAATATATCTGGGACACTGTTATGACCCACGGGCCCCCACAACGGTTCAATTGAGGCCATCATAAATCTCTGAACATCTGCCATTCCAGATGCAATATTAGACAAAATATTGGAAGGTTCCTCAAATTCCCTTTGATCATCATCAAGGAGGTTGTTAGTGTTTCCTATACTAGTTTCAGACCAGCCTGTACTATTGTCTTTTCCCAGTGACCATTCACCAGATAGTCCATTATGCTTCCCCATCTTTACAGAGGTTGGGCTGCAGTGCTGAATGCAGTCAGCAAGTGCCTTTGTTGTTGAGGCTGTATTATTTAACTGATTGACTGCCCTGCTGCCAACTGCTTGAGCTTTTTCACCATTGACTCCTGCTGCATTTTTCCCTTTTCTTGTTGTTTTGGGAGCCTGCCTGGAGTTTTTACCTTGCGGCTTATCAGTTCCTTTGTTGGCTTTGGGAGATTTTTTCCTAGTGTTTTTCTGGGAAGAGCTTTGGTTTGTACCCATATTCTTGCTGGATGAACTTTTCCTCTTAGATTTTGACACTTTGCTATTGGTGCTAATTTGACCAGATGGCTCATTAAATGTTGACAAGCATGGACTTTTTTCAAGGAGGCTGACAGAATCTTCATCGTTGAACATATGGAACTGAAATTGATGATTATTTAAAGAAAACCCATTATCTGCCTGATCTTGGGTCTGAAGGACCCCACAGTTCCACTTGACCTTATCAGAATTGCTTAGCGCTGTCTGGGTGCTCTCCTGGAAACCTTTCAGATTGCTTAGTGGTTTGGTGTCTGAGCCAGTTATCTGAGGGGAAAGGTTGGGAGTGTCTGGAGGAGACATCTCCGAAAGTGATGACTGACGGAACTTATCGGGTGTGAAGTTGGAGATGTCTAAAAGATCTGTGGACTCTTTCAAAGGGGTTATTTCATCTATGCTTTGTTGGATCACTAGCTTGGGACTGCAGTGGGCCAAGAAATCATCATTAATATCATCTTCGCCATCCTTTTCACAAGATTTTAAACTTAAAGAACTGTAATTGCTAGAACTAACTGACAATGAGCCCACTGAATCAAAACTAATGAGTCTGCCATCATCTGTACTTAGTGTACCTCGCTGGAAATGAAAGCGCCCCTCTCCATTATTAAAATGACATGACTGATAAGAATCATCAGACTGCACTTGTTGGTTATCTGGCATATAATTTTTTTGGTATAGCAATTTGCTGCTATTCAGATTTACTTGACTGTATCCAGAGGCTGGGAGGTTGTCTGCACCTGCGGAGCCACCAAACTCATTTGACAGCACAGATGCCTCCCTCATGTCACTTGCAAATTCCTGATGGCTGCCCCCGGTGGCCTTGTTTGCCGGCCACATGGTGCTGAAGTTGCCCTGCTCGATTTCTAAGTGGCGGGGAGACTGTTGCAGCTCAGATTCTGAAGGCGGGGACAGCACGCAGCTCTGGGCGGGCTGCAGAGCAGAGAACGGCTTTTCTGCCTGAATGATGCTGGGGAGCGAATGCGACTGCTCCGAGGGATGCTGGGTGAAGTACGAGATACCAGTGTTACTCGACAAATCCGAAGCATCTAGCAATGTCTGTAGATACCCTCCGGGGATCAGGGGTACATTGGTGGTGATATTTGCAGATGGCAGAGGCTTGTCTGCAGAGCAGGTGGATGTTAGAAATGTCGAATTTTTATTAGCCTTATCTTCATGGCACTCAGAAAGATGGGAGCCATCTGAAGCACAAGGAATAGTGTCATCCTTCAAACTAGCTGCAGAGTCCTGATTTTCCAAAGTGGGGGAGACCTCCACTGTACTGGCGGCTGCTTTGATTTTCTTGCATTTCAACCTGGCTTCACTTTTGAATTTGATTCTGCGTAGCACTTTCCTCTCTGTCCCCTTATATTCCCTTTCCTGCGATTTGCACTTCACTGAGGCAATGCCTGTGATGTCATTCAAATGTAATCCGTTTGCACAGCCGGGGGTAGCTATGGCTAATGCTTGCATCCCTTTCAGGCCTGCATCCTCTTTACTGCTGCAAGGCTGCTTCTGATCAGAGGAGCAAGAGCCCAGCTTGTTCACTGATTGCTCAATGGCTTTAATTCTTTGAATCCTATGCCGGTTTGCTAGTTTGCATTTTCGCTTTCTTGGGTGAGGAAGGAATGAGGCATCTGAGCCATTTAAATAGAAATTCTGTTTGTGATAGAGAGATGATCTAAGAAAATCCAGCCGGCTTTGCTGCCTCTCTTGCCAGAAGCCTTTCAAAGGGGCCAGTTTTTCATATTTACTGAGCAGTTCCTCATTTAGGGTAACTGTTGTCTCATTGGCATCGACTTTACTGAGCTTCACCAGCATATGCTTCTCCCCTTTAAACCTGTTAATGATGATGTACTTTATGATCACTGGTGGCTCCTTGCGAGAGACTTTCCGCCTTTTCTTTGGGCACCACTCATCATCATCCTCTTCTTTGGGCCCACCCGGAGCCCACTCTTTCTTGTCCAGATTTTTCTCGTTCTCAATGGAATCCACGTCATACAGGTAGTCATCACTGTAGCGCACTTTCCTTTTTGCCCGCAGCCCATAGTTCTGCTGAATGAAGGACGTGGAATGTTCCCTGGATAGGTACCTGCTACAGTCCTTTATATCCCGCAGCACATCGTACGAGGACTCTGTGCAGGTGCTGTCATCACTGAACTCCCCAGAGTCCTCTGTGGAATTCACAGAGTCCAAGAAGTGGCTTCTTTTGGGGCCTATGTACTGCACCACCTCTGTACTGTTGCAAGATTTATTTAAGGCAGCTTTCTCCTCCTCCTCCCCATCTTCCTCCTCCCCATCCTCGTCCTCTTCCCCCCAGATGATGCCCTCTTCAGTTTTGAACTGGGAAGGGTCAGTGCCACAGGCAGCACCTCTCTTCAGGGCACTCCTGCTGTCCCTTTTAGTGCAGTTGCCAAACACACTGGGGAAGAAATTGAACTGGGCATCCTCTTGCAGGGCGTTGGTTTTCTCCCTCACATTGTCCTGGAAAGATTCATATCTAATCTTTAAGGAGCAGACATCACTTCCCAAGGTTGAATCATCATCATCAAACATGTAATTATCCACATCTTCCTCAGAAAACAGATTTACAGAAAGCTCATTTTTGGAGCAAAGGTCAAGCAGCTCAATTTTACTTTCACTAATGAAAGATTCAAAATAGCCCCATTCCTGGTTTGGATTTGTTAGTAAAGGTTCCTCGCCATTGCATTTGTCCAATAGTAATCCCTCGTAATAATTTTTCTGAGTGGGGTCCTCTGAATCACTGTCAGATTTTTCCGCATCTCTTTTGTCTGCTGCCCTCGATTTATGCATAGGGAAGCTTAAAAGCTGGTCTGAAAGCAGTTGATCTCCGTATCTCATGGTTTCTCCTGTGCTCATGCAGTGAATCCCTATATCAGAGACTGAACAGGTGTCATAATCCCTATTTATATCACCCACTTTCAAGCTTATTCCCGGCTCTGCATCAATGCCGTCCTTTGATTCAATAAAGCAGCCCAGACAGGTCCGGCTCGGCTGCATCAAGCAGTCACCAGTCAGAGCTGACATGCCTCCAGGCTCCATAATTGTGAATGGAGCCTTCTCACAATCGCCTGGCAGAGACCAGGAGCTCATGCCCTTTGTAACACAAGATGTAAGAGAAATGGCGTGCGCGGAGGAGTCATCTGAAGCGTGCTCAGGTACATCAGTGAGTCTCAGAGGAGAAGGAGGGCTCAACAAACAGGGCTTCTTTAAAGTCAAAGGAGGCAGCACTCGGTGGCACGCTTGATTTTCCTTCTGAGCTATTGTCAAGGCTGAAAATGTAACCGCAGCATCTGCAGCAGTGCAAGGCTTCTCATCACTGTCTGGGTCATGTGATGCTGGAGGAATTGAAAGAAAAAGGGAGGGAGGAAGGGAGGGAGAGAGAGAGAGAGAGAGAGAGAGTAAGTATTGGTTTAAGAACCCTGGAAATCTAGTCTGACTCCTTTCCCCTTCTCACTTGATATTTTAGGTGACTATTTACCTTTATATTTACCTGGTGACTTTACAAACCGTTTCTTTGCAAAGCAACAGCATCTTTTCTACAAGGCTGCAGTAACTATTTTGTGTGTCTAATTAATTTTGTGATACACAAAAAATGCAAACATCCTCCCCCCCCTGCAGCCTTCTGGCACATGGACAGGGCTATATTTAAAACCAATTCTTTTTTTTTTTTCGTTTAATATACTTGCTACTAACTGGATACTATCATTCAAAACTGGCTCAACTGTTGTAAAACAGGAAAAACCAAGAAGAAATGTTTCCATTACCATTGTGAAAAACTTAATTCCATTGGAGGTCAATTCTTAAAACTGTGTTTCCTTGCAGGAACATACCTGCATAATGTTAGTGCCCAAGAGTCAGAAAGTTATATTAATTTTAAAAGTGCCAAGTCTATTTTCATGGTGTGAGGTAAGAAAAATGCAAAAAGCATAAGCAAACTGTATTAAGAGTTTAGGAGCAATCCCTCCCATATTCTGTCTTCAATAAAAAGCTTTTACAAAAACACAGACAGAAGGCAGGACACGGTGCCACCTTACAGACTAACTCGGTTCAGAGGCATAAGCTTTTGTAGGCTACAGTCTATTCAACTGTTGTGAATAGCTATTAAATATAAAGCAATGGATATAACAACACAGATAAGAGATTTTTAAACATGTTTTTAACTTGATAGTGCCCCTTTGCAAAGAAAGGACAATTTTTTAAAATGATAAATAATCATAACATTTAATTTGCATTTAACTTGTGGCTCAGTGTCTGCTGTGACCCTTGAAATCTAAACAGATTTTAATTTTTTCACATCCAGATACATCTACTGATACCTTTGTGTATGTGGGTGTGTGTGTGAGAGAGAGGGAGGGAAGCAGATCAGCTGATCTGTTCTATTATTTTAGGGCTGGATCCTCATAGCCTTATGCTAAGTCAGATCCATGGATTCTGGTTTTCTCTGTTTAAATTGCAAATTTTCTAATAAAAACGACAAAATCTCTGATAAAAACCCCAAATCTGCAATTAAAATGAAACACCACTATATATATAGGTACCAGCTGAACACAATGTTTTATTGATATATTTACAATTTTAAAGCAATTTGGAAACCTACAAGCACCTCAATCACTATAATAAAATAAATTCTAAGTACCTGTACATTTTGATATTTGATTTTGGGTTTTTTATTGTGGAAAATTAGAGCTCCCTCTGCCCCCTTTGCTCACCAGGACACAGGTTCAGGCCCCTCACTCCCCACCCACAGCTCCCCAACCCTGCAGGTGTGCTTCACTCCTCACCCAGAGCCCCAGGCTAGGAGCCAGCACCACTTCGCTTGGAAGCTGGTTCCAGATCCTAGCCGCCCTGACAAT
>NW_017729029.1:43957207-43959216 GCF_001723915.1 Gavialis gangeticus
ACCCACAGCCCTCTGCTCCCCCAGCCCTGCCGAAGCAGGTCCCCAGCTGCCAAGGCTACGGGGCCAGGAATCTGGGTCTGAAGCCCCCTGCCGTGCCCCCCACCCGCTCCCCCTTGCCCGCAGCAGGGGAAAAGCCTCGGCTGCCACCCACGGGAGGTGGTGGCTGCTGCAGCCTGAGCGGGAAGCAGTGTGGAGCCTGGCCCCTCATCCCCAGTGGACAGCACAGCAAGTGTGGAGCCTGTAGGGGGGGCAGAGGTGGACTGGCCGCTGTGTGCTCGGGCTCCCTGCCCTGCTGCCCTCCTCCTGGGTCCTCTGTGGGCCAGTGGGTAGGACCTGGCACAGCAGGGCAGGGTGGGGCTGGGCAGGGAACCTCCTTGCATCTGCAAGCCGCGTGCCACCCTGGCAAAGTGCCTCCTGCCCACCTGGCAGTAGCGGGGGTGGCAGTGCAGAGTTGCGCACCCCCTGCCAGGTGGGCAGTGGACACCTCGCCAGGTTGGTGTAGGGCTTGCAGTGGCATGGAGCTTCCCCTCCCTACTCTGCCCTGCCATGCTGGGCACTGCCTGCTAGGCTGTGGAGGCCCCAGAGGGAGGGCAGCAGGCCAGGAAGCTCGAGCCTGCAGTGGGCGGCCTGCCTGTACCCCTGCCCTATGCACAGATCTGGAGGGCACATGTTCCCCCTGTGCACCCTCTCCACCCCGGAGTGCACACAGCAGCAGGGTGTCAGCCCCTCCCCCAGCCCCATGACAAGCCACCCACGGCCCCGACCCACTCACTGCCAGGGCTCTGCTCCCACATATTCTGGCCCCAGACCCCAAGCCCCATCCCAGCTGGGCAACAGCCCCAGCCCTGCCCAACTCCCTCCCTCCCTATGGGGGCCTCAATCCCCCGCCCTGCCAGACTTGCCTGCGGGAGCTGCTCTCCAGGCTGCCTGGCAGCCATGCTCATATACTTCCAGGGTGGGCAAAATATGACCTGCAGCCCATATCCAGCCCACCAGGCAATTTCATCTAGCCCATGGTTGCCCACCAACTAACTGTACCCCACTCAGCCCTTCTGCCCATGAGGGTGGAAGCAAGGCACCCACATATACAACCCCCCCGCCCCCAACATGTCCATCCCAGCCAGCATAAACAGCTTCTGGACAGTGCTGCTGCCATTGCTGTAGTCAGCGGGAGACGTGCTCGGCTTCCCCAGCATCCCGGTCACTCTGGGCACCAGGTATGGAAGTGGTGGGGGTGGGGGTGCAGCTGGGTGGGAGCAGAAAGCATGAGTCTGGGGCTGGCAGCACACAAAGTGCGCACCCAGGGGGGAGGCGGGAGTGCGAAGCTCAAGTGGGCAAGGTGTGGGTGGGAGGGAGCTTGGAGACCACCCACACACTCCCCCCCATGGCACGCAGCTCCCACTGTCAGCAACAGCAGTAGGCAGGGACACTCAGGGCACTTCTGCCGAGTTAAGGCGCTGCTGCTGGCGGAGTGTAGCTCTGGCCAGTGCTGCACATGGAGGCAAAGAGTGCAGCCTGGCCAGCCCACCTCTACTGTGCAGGGCTCCCTGCAGCACACATGCAGCTCCCACACTTGTGCACCACCAGGAGAAGCCCCCACAATGGAGCCAGCTGCCTTCACTATTCCCTGCCACACAGGTCCCAGGAATCTGCAGGCAAACAGGGGCCAGGGCTCCCCTCCACTTCTGGAGGAGTTCTGGGACCTGCACAGGCAGCTGGCTCCATCACAGGGCTTCCCCTGGTGGCACGTGAGCTGCACATGCATTGCAGGGAATCCCATTTGATAGAGGCAGCCTGGCTTGGCTGCACTCCTTGACTTCATGTACAGTGCTGGCTGGAGCCGCATGCCATGGGTGGCAGCACCTGCACTGGGCATGAGCGCCCCAAGTGCCCCTGCCTCTTGCTGCTGCAGCTGCCCCCACCAACAGGGCCTGTGCACCATAAGGGAGAGCATGGGGCGGGGTCTCCCCTCACACCCCACAACCTCCCCCCACAATCCATCCCCTTCC
>NW_017729029.1:43960021-43960321 GCF_001723915.1 Gavialis gangeticus
TGTGCGCCCCAAGTGCCCCTGCCTCTTGCTGCTGCAGCTGCCCCCACCAACAGGGCCTGTGCACCATAAGGGAGAGCATGGGGCGGGGTCTCCCCTCACACCCCACAACCTCCCCCCTCCATCCATCCCCTTCCCCCTCCCACTGACTGTACAGTACACATAAGGGAAAGGATCCAGGCAACACTAGCTATCAGGTTGCAGCTCTGCAGCACCATATTTGCTGTGCAAACAGTTACATATGTAGCCCGGGTACACCCAGGGGTGTGCGCTGCCGGCCAGTGGAAGGGTTGGGGTTGTCAG
>NW_017729029.1:43965321-43965908 GCF_001723915.1 Gavialis gangeticus
AGGGACACTCAGGGCACTTCTGCCGAGTTAAGGCGCTGCTGCTGGCGGAGTGTAGCTCTGGCCAGTGCTGCACATGGAGGCAAAGAGTGCAGCCTGGCCAGCCCACCTCTACTGTGCAGGGCTCCCTGCAGCACACATGCAGCTCCCACACTTGTGCACCACCAGGAGAAGCCCCCACAATGGAGCCAGCTGCCTTCACTATTCCCTGCCACACAGGTCCCAGGAATCTGCAGGCAAACAGGGGCCAGGGCTCCCCTCCACTTCTGGAGGAGTTCTGGGACCTGCACAGGCAGCTGGCTCCATCACAGGGCTTCCCCTGGTGGCACGTGAGCTGCACATGCATTGCAGGGAATCCCATTTGATAGAGGCAGCCTGGCTTGGCTGCACTCCTTGACTTCATGTACAGTGCTGGCTGGAGCCGCATGCCATGGGTGGCAGCACCTGCACTGGGCATGAGCGCCCCAAGTGCCCCTGCCTCTTGCTGCTGCAGCTGCCCCCACCAACAGGGCCTGTGCACCATAAGGGAGAGCATGGGGCGGGGTCTCCCCTCACACCCCACAACCTCCCCCCACAATCCATCCCCTTCC
>NW_017729029.1:43966037-43973979 GCF_001723915.1 Gavialis gangeticus
GTAAAGGCAAGTTTATTTTTGAGTTATAATCCAGTCATCTCTAGCTATACTACGCAATCACAAATCATGACAAAATATTTTTTGTAACAAAGCTAAAATAGTAGGTGTTTGACTCTTAGTGTATGATTTTATTTTCTGGTTCCAAGATGGCAACCCTCCCCTCCCAAAAGAAGCATTTCTGAGGGGCAAAAGGAGGGACTTCTGGCATTAAAGGTCAGGGTTTAGGGGCAGGACTTCCAGCCCCAAGATGGTGATCAGGGAGCAGAGCACCTGTCAAGAGACAGGGCTACCCTTGCGGCCCTCGACAGCGCACCACTCATTAAGCGACCTTCCAGACAAAATAATTGCTCGCCCCCAATATACATACACATGGTCCCTGCCTGACCACCCTCCTCCCACTCCCCTAGTCCCCTGCAGGCTGGAACTCTGCCAGCCTGCAGAGAGCTCTGCAAAAGTGGAAAGTCCATGTGTTTCTGTTAAAATGAGAAATCATGTTTTTCTCAGTTAAAATGGAAAATCCTCGTTTCTTTCCATTTTTCAGTGAGAAACAGAAAACCCAGATCCCTGGTCATATCTTATCCTTTTCAGTAGTTCTACTGCAATCAACTGGGCTACATGACAGTAAGGATCTCTTCAGTGCCAACAAGTGTGTCAAAATATGACTCACTCTGGCTAATAAATACAAAAAGAAGTAGCTGACAACACTGGCTTCAGAATTTTATGAGTCTAATAGAAACAGTTCATACTACCAGCATGAGGATAAACACTGTAAAATCAACCTGAAGCATTAACTAAACAGGGCTAGAGAACACAAAAAAATCTGGCACCCCCACACTTTATTTCAGTCATATTTGTCAAGCATATTTCTTTTACACTGATTACAAAACAGGAAAAACATAGCTGTGCTGATTTATGGGCCTAGTCCCTAATGGGGCTTCTACACACACACGCACACGCACACACAGACCCCCCCCCCCAGTGTTTAAAAATAAATAATAAAATCCACACGGTAAAATCCACCCAAAATGTACCTGTGCACTGTTAATGTTTGGGAAACCAGGACATACATGTCAGAAAATTGAAAAAGTCCAAGGTTTCAAAGCAGCCTTATTTCAGGCATGTTGTACACTTGGACATTTAAACTTGCAGATGAAATTCTGGGACTGGGAAAAGCACAGAGTACAACATTTCAGCCTCTACATGGCCCAGGCTCTCTGCTGACTATCTGTGCAGCAATCCAGTCTGCTAGTGCCAGCATGGTTAGCAGATCCCTTAGTTTGCTGGTTTCACTGGCATGCAAAAATATGCATATGGGCAGCAGTGGATTGTGGCGGCTGTTCTTGCCAACAACCTGCAGTGCTAACCTCAGGCCCCAAGCCAAAAACTGCAGGATTGGATTGAATATTCTGTACCTAGGTCAAGTTAAAAAAAAAATGGTGAGAGACCAGAATCAGGCCAAAATGCTTAAGGCAGCTCCATACTATTGGCAGCCTTAAGGGTTGAAGCCACCTTTAGCTTTAAAGCCTTAAGCAGGTGAAAGCAGCCTGAAGCTAAAGTGATTCAGCAGGCACCCAGCATTCCAAACAATGTTATGTTCAGAGCACTGTAAAATCAAAATAGAAATGCTTAATGCACTCCAGCTTTAACATGCATAGCTTTAAGGCTGCTGAACTGACTGTCATGAAATTTGGGCTGATTTTCCTTCCTTAGGATTAGAAAAATGCAATTCTGAGCTCATTTCAACCATTTCTGAGGTATGCCAGGAGGTATTGGAATGGATGGTAAAATGTCTTTTGGTCCAGATGACTCAGCTGACAAAGCAAATTAACCAATTCAACTCCACCTCTAAAAAAAAAAAAAAAAAAAAAAAAAAAAAAAAAAAAAATCACCTGAGAGTTGACAGCAAGTGTCGAAAAGAGAAAGACAAAAGGAATATGCCTGTAAGTCACAAGATTTGGGAAAAAGAATTGTGAATGACAACTGAAACAGTCTTAAAGCCATTCATTAATCATGAACTCTATGATATAATTTTCATCGTCTCCAATTTTAGACCAGCACCTATGACATCCAAATTCTCAAAACTGGATTTTCTGGGAACTGCACAGTGCTGCTATCAAGCCCATATTCTATTAGAAGGTATATTTACTAAGGCTGTGTGAAATTTCGCCGGCAGTTTCGTTTCAACTCGTTTTGAGATTGAAACAGCGAAACAGAAACAAAACAGAGAGCTCTGAAACAGGCTTGAATTGAAACGTTTTGAAATTTTCGAAACGTTTCCAGTTTTGAAGCTCAAGCTGGGTTTGCCTGCAGGGTAACAGAAACTAAAGTAAGGAGAGGGAGGGGGATGTGGGGGGGGACTGCTCTCATTATTAACTGTGTAGCTGTCCAGTGACTGTCACCCTTCCCTGAGGTCCCCTCCAATCCCAGTGCTCTGGGGGAGGGATGGAAAAGCTGCAGAAAAGGCAGCATTGTTTGAACTGCCTGCTTTCTGCCTTGCTGTCAGTTCCTGAGCTGTCTTCCAGTTTTGCCTGTCAGCAGCTAGGGGTGCAGGGCCCCAGAACCCAGACTCCCCCTGCCCCTGTCTCCTTGACAGCTGGCAGGCTTCCTGGATGCAGCAGGGCCTAGGAGGCCTGCAGTATTCACCCCCCTGTGCCCTAAGATAGACACAGTCAGTTGCACAAGCACCCACGTCACAAGTTTTGCCCGTCAGCAGCCAGAGGTGCAGGGCCTTAGAACCCCAAACCCCTGCACCGATCTTGATACCTGGCAGGTTTCGTGGCCTCAGCCGGGGCTAGCAGGCCTGCAGTGTTCACCCTGCTGCGCCTTAACACACGCACAGTGTCAGCCACGTTACAAATTTTGACTGTCTGCAGGTTGAGGTGCAGTTTCCCCCAAACCCCTGCACCAATCTTCTTGAAATTTGGCAGGCTTTGTGGCCTCAGAAGGGGCTGCAGTTTTGACCCACTGTGGCTTAACTCATGTGACATGAGTTTTGCTTTCAAGACTGAGGTGCAGTTTCTCCCAAACCCCTGAACCTATCTCCTTGAAACTTGGCAGACTTCATGCCCTCAGAAGGGGCTACCATTCCTCTGAGTTTCATCCAAATCAGGCCAGAAATGACAAAGTTATAGGCTGTCTTGAGCTTCCCCATTATAGCCTATGGGCGAAACAGCAAACCTGACCTGTTTCAACTAAATGAAACGGAAGAGCGGTTTCGAACTGAAATGAAATTCAAAATGAAACATGGTTCTGTCTCACGCAAGTTGAAATGGAACGGTGCCATTTTGCACAGCCCTAATATTTACCCAATCAGACCAAGAAGAGTATTTTAGACTTAACTTTGAATTTTATGGCTTTTGGCACAGTCTGTGGCACAACTTTAACCTTTTTCCAGTATTTTATGGTACCTTAGCACTTAATCCAAAACTGGGTGAAATGTAACAGTCCAGCCAACAAGCTGCAGGGGGGCTGCAGACCCAGGTCCCTGGCCCTGTACAGCCAACAAGCATCTAATACAAGTCTAGAGGAAGGATGCGCAAGTCCTTTTTGAACCTGTTCTGTACCAAGCAAATCCCATCTGCAACTTAGAACAACCTAAACGCCACTCTAAATTACACTATATTAAAGAGAGGTAGGTACAGCAGCCAGGGATCAGCAGAATGTTGACAAGTCCTGGCCAAATCCTTAGCATCAGCAGTAAGGAGATGGTGAAAGTTTTTCTGCTTACTCTAAGCTACTGATGGATCACCCTGCATTACAGTGATCCGCACAGAGCCAAAACTACTGCCTTCGGGACATAACCGTAACCAGCTCAGCATCAATTCCTGTACTCCAATGTTTAATTAAGACATTTTCTTATTCCTATTTGTTTAACTGAATTTCATGAAGGAATATCAGATTCTAGAAATCAAATCAGTTTCCATTGACAAGGTAACCATTGATTTTGCTTGGTAACAGTAGATTAGGCAAAGGCACAAGGGCCAGGAAATCTCTCTGTAGCTCTAGCAACTGTCATCCACTATTACTTTACAGACTGTTTGCATGTATCTGATAAGAATAAGATTGGCTGATATTGACAGATACATTCAGAAATATGTCATGCTTGAAAGCAAAGATGCATGCTTCAGCTATCATTAATGTATCTGCTTCAGTCAGTTATACCAATGCTGATCACCTGCACATCTGGGGTTACTCCAGATTTACAGCAGCGTGAATCAGAGTGGAATTTGTCCCCCTATGCTTGTGCTAGAACACAATTATCAAGTTTATTTTGATAAGGTTGGACCTTAAAAGTCCCTAAAGGGCCATCTATAAAGCAAATCAGAAGGATTGTAGGGCTAATCATAGGATCTTAAACTAACAGAGATTTAATCATATATCTTTAAAAACATTAATGACACTGTGGGGCATGACAATGCCAATTATTTGCCTCCATGCTAGAATGCCACTGCATATACAAATGTGAGCAGTTTGAAGGCCACATGACTTAAGAAAAGTTCAAAGGACTTTTTATTTCAATCTGGTTTGCAGGCAAGCATAACAATGACAATTACTTCTAATTAGTGCTTTCCAAAATGAGTGTGGAGGAGCTGAAATTGACTGAAGACAAAGCTAGATAGGAGAGGCTGAGCATGCTCTTGAAAGAGGCTGATCATCCCCCATCGATTTCAACGGGAGCTGAAATTACTCAGCAGTTCTCAGGATCAAGTCTGCAATGAACAGGATGCGTTTCTGCACAGAAGAGGTGCCCAGAATTCTAATACGATCCTAGGGAGGGCGCACGCTGCCAAAATGGTTGCAGCCAGAACATGTGCATGCATGTGTATTCATTTTCTCTTTCTCTCTCCCAGCCCCTCAATTCTGTGTGTGTGTGTGTGTGTGGGGGGGGGAATTAATACACATGCATGCATGTACATAGGAAAAAGAAGCAGTTGTTGCTTGGAGTTTAAAAGCTGAAGATTCCTAGCTGGAGTGACATATTTGCACAGAATATCCATCTGCCCTACTGCTCTACATTGTAGAGATGTCTGCAAAGCGCAGAAATATAAACTTTGTCAAAGAAACTGGGAGAAGAAGTTGGCTTGCAGTTGCTGCTGTTTCATGCACTGTAATTAGGTTTCCTTACCATTTTCTTTCACCCCATTAATCAGGATAGTTTCTTGGTCTTCTGAGGCACAATCCTTATCTTGTTGGTCATCCATCAATTTAACCTCTCTTTGTTCATTCCATGCCCCACTGCATCTGGCCAACCTGTACATTTCCAAAAACATAATCACCATCATTAAAATTCCTGAAATATGCTCACAGAACTGTGAGTAAAAGGAAACAATGCAAGCACCTGCTAACCCCATTTAAGAGGGCAAACTCCTGTTTATTATGGCCAAACAGCTATTTCCACTTTTTCCCTCCAGAACCTCTCGGTCCAACGTATTTCATCCAACTTAAAAAGATGAGTCCACATTTCTTCCCCAAATCCTTCTTTAGGGCTTCAAGCAATGCTTTTCACTTCTATAATGTCTTTCATACGATCTCCAATTGCTTTGAAAAGCAGGTAAGCACTATCTCCATTTGACAGATGGGCTAGCAGAGGCACCGGCAGAGGAGGAGACTAGCCCCAGATCAAGCAACTCTGCAGCAGAGCCAGGAACAGGAACTCAAGATCTCCTGACTGACAATCATATGCTCTAAATACTAGATAACACTCTCTTCTTTCAAGTGTTGGCAGGTAGGGAATAAATTTGCCTCAGGAGTGTTATTAGAATTATATTTATTCACCATTCTCCTGCTTCATCCCCGGGGAGCTTTGCCTCATTGTCCAGCCACCTTGTGTTGTGCTCAAAATCCCACTAGGCCAGAATTCTCATTTTGGTTACACTCGCTTGATTCTACCATGGAAGTTATGTACACCAAAATAAAGTAGAGCCCCTCCCAAGTTAAAATGATCAGATGTGGGAAGAAAAGCTGACTATACTGCAGAGTAGCGTAGCTGAATCTCTGTACGCAAATAGGGTAGGAGTAATCTGGGCCAAAGCTCTCAGCATCAGACATGACTTGCTGTGGATAAAGGTGGCAAATGTCTACCCTTAATTAATGAAAAATACGGTTAGAGTAATTTTTCCCTTGAAACATAACTTCAGTTCAACTTTTAATGCCATGGAACAAGGAGCAGATTGGAAATGGTTTGTTTTCCAATAAACTTTTGTCAAAAGTCTGATCTTTCTGCTCCTCAGGCCTTGCCAAGACAAGCTTCATGCATATTCAGATTTAAAATGGTGTCCTCTTACTTAATGTGAAATCTTTACAACCATCGCAACAAATGAGAACCTTTACTGAACCTTGAAGTGTTTTGTCACCCACATTAAGATAAGAACAGCAACCCTCAGAAGTGACATTCTTCTGCATTTTCAGAGAAAAGTTTAATACAAAGCATTCTACTTCAATGCAAATCCATATTTCAGAGCTGTCCAATGACAACCACTTGGCTAAAATGAGACTGTACTTTCACCAGTACCCACACACTTCCCAACATCTCAACTCCTTCTGAAGATATTAAAAGGTTTTGTTCAGTGGGCCAGAAAGCCAAATAAACCCACCATCATACCCAAGAGACTTTCAGGATTTTTATTAAATTTCCCCTGTCATAAATCATGCACCATTTGCAACATTTATAAGTAACTTTAAGAAGATAAGCCTGACAGATGCTCTACATTTTCCAACAACAGACTGCAGCATCCCGTCTCCTGCTTGCTAAACATGTGCTAAACATGTGCTCAGGAGATACAGATACTCCTGAAGTAGTAAGTGAGCCACATAACTCTTTTGGAGCAAGCCGCTTGCTGTGTAAGGAATCTTCCGACCTAGACACATGACACCAGGATAACCCACCATAACAGCAGTGTAAACAAGGAGTGGACACACAGGTCTGGGACAGAAGTTTCATAAACCAATTTGACCTAAATCAGTTAAGTCTGATTCTACATTCAACCAGGTTGATCTCAAACTAGTTTCAGCTATTTTGAAACTGGTTTATGTGCACTGAGCTTCTGTTCTGTTACAGGTTTTGACCAGTTTCTGAACACTTAAACTGGTTTATGTGCAACTTCTGTCCTTAGCCACACCGTCTAGCCCTGTGCTGGCGTCACGTAGAAGAATCCAGTGTTGAGTTACTCCAGGAAAATCAAGGAGAGGACAAAACCAGTTAAAACATTTTGTGGCTGCTTCTTTCCTGGGGTAGCCATTTGTATAACACAAACACGTTCTTACTTGCTCCCCCACCACTTGGTTGCAAGGCTTTCTAGTAGCACTTTCTGTGGCAGACTCCAGGAGAATCTGTCATCCATCTGCTCTGGACACTGGAGTAATGCACATTGTTACTGTACAAACACATCAAGGAGTGATACTAAACAAAACCCTTGTGTCTGTCTAGTAGTTTTCCAGGTGGCATACACAAGTGCAGGGACTATTCGTGTCAATTAAGCACAGGTGATTATAGCTGAATGACTGCACATTCAGTTGTGGACACTTCCACATATTTGAACTGTCTGCTTACAGCAGGGCTGTCCAACTAGCAGCCCATGGGTCACATGTGGCATCCAAAGGGTAAGCACATGGCCAGTGGGCTCCTGCTGTGGCAGCCAGATTCTTCAGGCTCCCCTGCCCTCCTCCAGCTTCTGCTTCCTGCCCCCTGCCCTTGGGATCTGGAGGGGGTTGGGTGCCCAAGCTACATGCGTGATAGGCCACGTTGCTTGCCTTGCGCATAAAAAATGCAGGACCCAGGCTACCTGCGCTGCAGGTGGATACATGGCTTGGAGGGGAGGAGGTGCTGTGTCTGTGGCTGAGGGGAGCCAGGCTGTCTGTGCTGCAGGGGGAGAAGGGGTTGTCCGTGGCCAAGAGTCAGGGGAGCTGGGCTGCTTATGTTGTGCATATGATGGGGGGAAAATGT
>NW_017729029.1:43978979-43983979 GCF_001723915.1 Gavialis gangeticus
TGGCTGAGGGGAGCCAGGCTGTCTGTGCTGCAGGGGGAGAAGGGGTTGTCCGTGGCCAAGAGTCAGGGGAGCTGGGCTGCTTATGTTGTGCATATGATGGGGGGAAAATGTCCCCACAAGGCTGCCTGTGTGTCAGGAGAAAGCCTGGAGAGAGCCCCCTGCATGGTGAGCACCCCTCCGTCTGCAGCCCCACTGGGACCACAGCCACAGGGCATGTGCCCCCTGGTTTACCAAAAGCTGGACAACCCTGGCTTACACAATTAGTTAAGGCACCCCAAGTGTATGTGTGCGAATGATCTCACGCTCAGATCATGCCTTTGGAATATGGCATGTTATAATAAACGCCCCCCCCCCCGCAACCTCTGGATCTACTACAATCTCGCTGAGTGAGACTAGGGATACCTCAGTTTACACAATGGCCAGTTAGTGCCAGGTTGAGAAGCTACAGCAGGCACCTGGCAGGCACTGAAGAGAACGACACTGTGAAGGAGAAATCAGCTCTGTGTATTTAACTGCATTCTCTATAAACCTCCTTTCATAAATGAACTGCCTTCCTAGATTGCAAGTTCCTCAAGGCACAGACCATAATGCAGCTTCCATCCCGACTGGAGTCTCTGAATCCTACCATCAATTAAGTATTGAATAATAACTAGCTTCACTCTGTGGGGGAATCCTTGCTATACTGCAAGTGAACTAAATATTAAGTACTGGCAAGAGTTATGAGACACTGCTTGACTTTGTCCCATTACTCCATGCACAGAAGAGCACAAGTGACCTGGTTCCTGAAGAGGCAGGGAAGGGAGGATGCCATTGCTGGTGCTGAAACATGGTAACTCTGCCAGCTTTGCAGATTCGGGTTCTGGTAAAGTGACTCAAGCTCTGATGCCGTCTCTTCCATTTTGCTGCATAGTTAAAAGATGCAGAGACTCCAACAACAGTTGCTTCATGCTTTGCCAAGCTGATTTATGCCAATGTGGTGTAAAATGCCACAGGTGGTCTCAACTAGTAACGTAATCACAGCCCTACTAAAATAATGGCGTGCAATGAATAAATCATAGAACAAAAGTATAAACAATAATTCTCAAATAATGTAAATTTGTCACTTGCCATGAATGCCACACGTCTCTGGAGAGAAAACAGTAACGCAAGCACAAAGCACTAGTATGCTTGGAAACAATGAAGTGGGGGCCTTTATTAAGAAGACCCCAAACCATCACCACTGGGAGCCGTCCTTGGGGAGGGAAGTGCCAGCCATTGTTCCTAGGAAGTAAGTGAATGTGTCCATCTGTTGCTCAGTGCCTGGTTATTATTTGCAGGGTCTGTGGTTTGATTGTGATACGTTGTGAATTCAGCAACAACACTCTCAACACTCTTGTGTTGAACTAACAGTTATTCATTATTATAACTCTCCGGAATCATATCCAGGTGGATCTTAAACAATGGCCCTCTGTATATGTATGCAAAACTTATACTCGCTCTATCTCTGACCTTGCCCTGGCCCAGTCCCGGTGAGTGAGAGGAACCAACAAAATGTCCCCTGGCTCCTCATGGCAGCGAACAAGGAGTCACCAGTGCTGCAAAAACTGCCAGGAAGCAAACTGAACCCTGCAGTGCTGAAAATGAGGGCTTTGGTCTTAAAGGAACAGTACAAAGAAAATACACTAGGACACAACAGATTGCAGTTTGTACTTTCCTGACTCAGCTGGCTTGGGGTGGGGGCATCATGTGAGAGGCCTTTCAGTTGCAGAGGTATGGCAGACTCCTTGCCTTTGATCTTTGTGAAAGGCAATTAGCTGTCAAAGTCAAGGACTGGCATGTGGAGAAGGGTTGGAATTTCTCTAAGTCAAAAGTACAGAAGTTATCTGAAATCTACATCCCAAGAAAAGGGAAAACACTTGGAAGGAGGGACACTAAATTTCACTAGATGCAAAACCATCTCAAAAAGAGTACTGAAAGCAAGCAGAAAGCCAACTGGAATGGAAAAAGGGTCAAAGTAAAAGTATAAGTGGAATGGAAAAAGGGTCAGCAAGTAAAAGCTACCTTGTAGGGGTCAAGAAGGATAAGAATAAAGTGGCAGCTGCTAAAAGATAAGCTCAGGTAGACAATGCAGAGGAAATTCAAACAAATAGCAAAAGGCTCTTTAGCCACATTAAAGAGAAGAGAAAAAGGAAAGAAGTCAGGCGACTGTGAGTGAGGATGGGACACAGATTAAAGTTAAATCTAAGAATAGCTCAAAACCTAAATGAATACTTTTGCCTCTGTTTTCAGTAGGACAATGATGTCAAACACGAGGAAGATTCACAGTACTTAATGGGCAGGAAGGTATCAGAAATAGGAATCGCCATATCTGAGGTAGAAACCAAACTCAGAGTTTTGAATATGCTCTACTTGGAGGAAAGGAAACTCTGTCCCAAAACTGTGGGACTTGCATATGAAATCACATGCATGGCAGCAATAAATCAGTCATATGACCGGTAAACAGCAAATGCAGTACCTTTATTTAAGAAGAGGAAAACATGATCTGAGCAATTATCAACCTGCTGGTTTGCAATAGTGTGCAAGCTTTAGAATAAGTTCTAAAGGAAAGAATAAGAAAGGACATGGTGATAAATGGAATATGAAATAAGACAAAGTATGGATTTACCAAAGTCATATTGGGCCAAATTAATCTGATATCTTCTTTGACATGTTGTAGGCAGGGGAAATGAAGTAAATCTAATCTATTTAGACTTCAGTAAAGCATTTGATATGGTATGCCACATGGGAAATTATTATTTCAATTGAAGAAGATAGGGATTACTTACACAAGCTATAAGTTAGGTAAGGATTTTGGTACAGAAGAGATGACAACAGGTTGTGCAGAAAGGGGAATTATCGGGCTATCAGTGTACTAGTGGAATTCCTCAAAGGTCAGTATTAGGACTGATCTCATTTACTATTTTCATTCATAATCTTGGTAGAAAAAGTAGGAATATACTAATGAAATATATCAATGACGCAAAGTTGGGAGGCACTGTCAATGCAGGAGAGAATAAGAATATCTCAAAAAACAAAATAACCTTGAAGACCAAAGATGCACAATGAAATATAATAGTACAAAAGGCACCATCAATTTAGGGACTAAAATAATTTTTGTACGTAAGCTGGGAGCTCATCTGATGGAAAAAGCAGAGGAGGAGACGAAGTATCAGTAACCCAAAGGGTGATCATGAACTGCCACTAGGATATGACCACGAAGAAGTTAAATGAGATCCTGGGATATCTTATGCAAGGTATTTTCAGTAGAAATAGGGAAGTATTAATGCCACTGTACAAGGCAAGGCCTCGTCTGGAATACTGTGTACCATTCCAGTAGCTCATGTTTGTGAAAGAAGAATTGTAGCTGGTACAGGTGCAGAGAAGAGTTACTAGGATGATCTGAGGAACGAGAGGCCACCTTCCAAGAAGACATGAAGGATATGAATTCACAGCAAAAGAATGTCTACAGACCTGTGCTAGTCTGGTTTAAATACCAGTGAAGAAGCAGCACTGTGGTTTTAGTGTGTGCTCGCCACCAGAGTACCACCTCTCCAGCATCCCTGAATACTTACTCTGATTGTTAAAGCCTGCACTGCTGCTTTATGTTTTCACTGCCATTTGGTATTGTTACCCCCGCTAGCTAGATTCAGCTAGCATAGCTTAGCTGAGAAGGGATAAGATTATTCAGTGACTACATCAGAAGGTAAACACCACGGGCTCCTATACACGTGCAGGGAGACAGACTCCAATGAGCTGTAATTACCGTGCTCCAGCAGACTTCAGCGGCACATGTATCAGCGTCCCTGAACTGAAAAATGGCGGTGGGGAGCTTTAAACTAAAGCTCGTTCAACAAGCTTTAGTTCAAAGTGCCTTGCCATTTTTCAGTGTGGGGACGCTGATACATGTCACACTCCAGGTGCTTTAATTGGAATAAGAAGGAATGGATACAAAACTCACCAGAAATAAATTTAAGATGGAAATTGGAAGACAGAGCAACCTTCCAAAAGCACTGAGGGCAAAAGACTTATTATTTTAAGATTGGGGCTTGATACATTTATGGCAGGAATAATATGATTAGTAGCCTGGGACAGCGAGGGCTTAGACTCAGTGACCCTGGGAGGTCCCTTCCAGCCCCATGTCCAATGTTCCTAATTTAGCAGAGTCCACAAATTTACTCTGTGTTTTATGGCAAGTTTTATGAAAATACTTGCATTTATTTTTTCAGAAAATTTTCCTCTCCACAGCCTCCCACTAGCCATGCCAGTGAATTGTACCAAAGCTGTGAAGCACTGAATCAAGAGCATGGAAGACTGGCAAGGTAAGAAAGACAGAAAGGAGTGTGGGGTAGCACCTTGTAGACTAAGTTGTTCAGAAATGCATAAGCTTTGGTAGGTAACAGCCTACATCGGGGGTTTTAAACCTTTATTAACAAGTGTACCCCCTTCTCTCAAAGTTCCAGCTGATACACCCCTTTATATTTTTGTCTTGTTTTTAAGGGGATGGGGGGGCAAACCAAGGCCTCCATGGTGAGGGAGGGAGGGAGTAGGGTTCAGGTTGGGACTGGGGCTTCACATCTGGGACAGAGCATGGGACGGAGCCAGGAGTGGCTTGTCTGGGGGGTGCGGGGAGGGGGTGGTGGCTTCCGCTGGTGCATGCACCCTGGGAGGACATGGGGACATGTGCCCCCGGATCTGCAAGCTGGGTGAGGGTGGGTGGGGGAAGGAGTGGGATTCAGGCAAGGGCTGCCCAGCCCAGGTGGGGCGCAGGACTGAGCTGTGTGGGGGGCAGCTCCCGCAGCAACGTGCACCCCCTGGAGGGCACGCACAGGGTGGGGGGCAGGCTGCCACTGCGGGCTGGGACTGGGCTGTTCCTGGCGGCGGCTGGGCCGTGCTGTGCTTGGGGTGGGCGGCAATGCTGGGAGGGCACTATGGGGAGGCTACAGTGAATTTTGGGGTGGCTGTAGCCACGCCCCCCCCCCCCC
>NW_017729029.1:43984497-43985115 GCF_001723915.1 Gavialis gangeticus
TGGGGGGGGTCACCCCCCCCCCCCCCCCCCCCCCATAGTCTTATCCCAGTGCTGCTGCTGCCCATCTCAAGCTCAGCATGGCCCAGCCCCTGCCGGAAAGAGCCCAGTGCAGCCTCAGCAGCAGCCCACCCTGACCCACGCAGATCCAGGGCACAGGCCCCCACATCCTCCCAGGTGTGTGCGGTGGCAAGAGTCGCTACCCCCTGCCCCCCAGATGAGCTGTGGCTCCATCCTGCACTCTGCCCCAGCTCCTGCCTCTGCACACACCCTGAGAGGCTAGGGAGGAATGTGCCCCTGGATCTGCACAGAGGGGGTGGGGCAGGCTGCAGCTGCAGGCTGGGCTCTTCCTGACAGGGGTTGGGCTGCGCTGCACTGGGGGTGGGTGGTGGCTGTGCTGGGAGGAGGCTACTGGGGGGGCCTACAGCAAATTTTGGGGTGGCCCCTCCCATAGCCCCCAGTGCTGCCACTGCCTGCCCCAAGCACAGCCTGGCCCAACCCCTGCCGAGAAAAACCCAGTGCAGCCCCAGCCTGCAGCAGTATTCTGCCCTGCCCCCACGAAGATCCCGGGGTACACACAGCTCAGTCTGGCACCCTGCCCCAGCTGGGCAGCAGCAGCCG
>NW_017729029.1:43990115-44004311 GCF_001723915.1 Gavialis gangeticus
CAGCTGGACCCAGCTGCTCTCCTGGTCGCCTGCATGCTGCACTGCAGCTGTGTGCACGCACGTGGCATTTATCAGCCACATGAGGGCTATGTACCCCCTAGGACCTTTTTAAGTACCCCTAGGGCTATGCATATGCCTGGTTGACAATCACTGGCCTACTCGATCAGGAGCTAAGAAAGCTAATCCTCCCTCACCCTGGGAACAGTTCCCTTTTACTACTGTTTTTTAAAGACAAGTGATGCTCAGGAAGTCCTATGGGACTGGCATCCCTGGAGTTAAGGTCACTGTCTCCACACATTGACAAGGACAGAGAACAAAGCAGGATTCCCATGATCAAGTTCTACTTCCTTTCTCCGCCAACAAGGTCCTACAAAATCTTATTGCAATGAAACAGTCTTGAAGCAGTTTTTGTTTGAGGAAACTAATTGTTTCTCTTCCAACAAACTTAAGGGGATGTTTAAAACACTTGTAAGATGATTAATATTTTTTGTAAAAACAATTAAATCTAACCAAACTACTTATTCACCTCCAGCAGAGGAAGAAACACCCCTATATTACAAGATTAAAGTATCTGCACCATTTTTGTCTCCAATCAGATACTGAATAGGCTTAAACTTCTTTCAAGATGGTAGTTTTGTTACCAGTTACAAGCCACGCGGGGCCTGTTTCTGTTCCCAGTAGTGTCAGTTTCACAGATTTATGCCAATGATTGAGCAAAATCTGACAACTTGCTCCAATTCCCTCTGAAGAGAAACAATTTACTCTGCTGCTTCTGCTACATGCATGAGTTTTCCACAGCACAGAGTCAGATCAGCCTCAACAGTTACATGCAACAGAGCACCCAATTCCCAAAGATCAGAGGAGGGTCAGTCATTTGAGTCCAGAGTCTCCATGGGAGAAATAGGCAGGACACCGTCAGGAGTGGGTGTACCAGGGCAAGGCAACAGAATCACACCTCTTCCATGGTCAGCTCCTGATCCCCCAGAGACTAATCAAAAAATATCAGAAGGACTGGGACTGTACCATTTAGCTTATGGGGGATTCGATGGGGAGTCCTTGCCTAGAGCTGGGCAGGAAGTTGTCAGGAGCCAGAGCTAGGATCAGAGCACAGGGTCTTGCACAAATAGTCTTGCTCTGTAGACCCCTGGGAATCCTTCAGGTTCACTGATGGGTCCTGGGGCCTGTCTGACAAAGGGCAAACCTTGTTCCTCCAAGTGACTGATCACTACCAATAAATTCATAGATTCATGGATGTTTGGGTTGAAAGGGACCTTGGAACCCTCCGATAAATCTTCCATGGGAAGAGAGATATTTGGCTCAGTGTTTTCAGGCACACATTAGTGCTGGTCTCTGCAATGTCCAAGAGTGAGTGAAGGAAGACTCAAAGAGCAGCGACAGCCACGTAAGTCAGCATCAGGCTGTGTATGCCTATGGCTAGATGCACATCTCTTTGCTCAAGGTGCCCGAGTGCCACACATTTCCATGGATAGAAAAAATTCAGCTTGTAAAATATTCTTTTGGGGGTCTGGACTGACTGGGAAATGGAAACTGTAGCTGAAGATATCAATTCAGCTCTAAAAATTGGGAGAAAACAAATAAACATTCCTTCATAGACATGCACAGATGTGCACACACACAGCTGCTCCCCAGTTAAAGTTGCAACACCGCTCTATAGAGGCATGACTATACCTTCTGGTGCCAAGGCAACACTTTGGGCAGTGGCAGTGAGCATTCCTTTGCCACATCTGGAGCCTCCCTGCACCCTTCCAGCCTAGCTGGAAAAGCCTCATGCTGTCTGGCTGTAGGATTTGGGTGCCAGGACACAGCAGGTGCAGCCCTGCATCACTCAGCGCTGGGGGATGAGCTAGAATAGCTCTGCAGTGTCCAGCCAGGACAGACTCACCTGGCTTTGGGACTCCAAGACCCCCCCCACTGCTCCTGCCATGTCCCTGCACCCAGCTCCTATGGCTAGGTGGCACATGGCTACTCCAGCTCAGCTCCTCTGGCCAGAGGGCAGGGATGCTCCAGGTGCAGCAGACACTGGGCACGGGGGGCATCATTCCAGTGCCTCCCCTAAGTCAGTGCCAGAGACTGATGCCCTTCTTGTCCCCTTCCCCTTGTTACGCTACTGGTGCTTTACTTGAAAGCTGAATAAATGAAGCTTCAACAGCCCCCAGATGAGACCAATATGACAATTCCAATACCTGGTTCCTTATTGAAGCCTCAATTGCTTGGATTTGCTGGAGACACCGAGGGCAGCAAGATAAGTAACTGAGGGAAATCTTTTTAGGGACAGATGAGAAAGAAAACAGCACAGGAGATTTGATTTTCTGTGAATAAAGTGCAAGTACTAGAGTGGGTTTTATATGAACATTTAGGTCTTAAAGAGAAAAGCTTCAAAGAAATTAACTGCATGTCAGCATCGCTGACAGGTCTTTTAAGAATTATAAAACTTTTGAATGAAAATGTTACATACTTAACAACACTCACACACCACACAAATGTCTCTGAGATATTTACATACCACAAAGTAATACTGTAGTGGAGGAGCTCCCAGGTTTCGCTGCAGTAAAAATGGGTAATGCACCGGTGTCCTGGATGTGTCCCCATGAGCGCACACATGGAGTTTAAGGTACTGCAAACCACAGGCAGTGCACATGCAAGCATTTGCTACACTGATAATTTGCAGCGTGGTGGGGTTTTTTGACACCAGGAGATCCTGGTGAAAAAAAAAACCTGCAGCAGCAGCATGAACTGCCAGAAAGGGAGCCTGGCTGGCCAGAGCCACACTCCCACTGCTGGCCAGGCTCTGAGCGGCCGGATAGCCACCACTGCTGCCCCGGGAGGCCCCCAGGATTCCAGATAAGGCTGCTGGCCCCAGCCTCCCCTACCGCACCACAGATAATTTGCCTCACACCAACCCCACATGCAGGGGTGTGCACAGCAACAAAAAGCAGAAGCACAGATTTGTGCCAAAGCTACTTGTGCCATGGCAACTGCACTCCCTGCATGTGGGGAGGTATCCAGGTTGTAGCAGTATTGGTCTAGAGGAACAGGCAATCAGGACTCGTAGTAGAGATGATTAGACCAACAAGATTTTTGCAAAACAAAATGTCTTTAATTGCAAGCTTTGGGGCACAAACATCCCTCATCAGGCATTGGAGAAAAGATTGTAAAAGTTCTCCTGAGTAGAAATGAAAGTTCATATTTCATAGGATTTCCCAGAGGAGTCAATAGAGGGAAAGCTCCTCTGGGCAGTCAGTTCACAGCTGGTATGGAGCCTCTCACTTCCTGTGAGGATCTGTGATGATGCAAATTACCTTGAAACAAAGCCAGGATCTCAGGTTTCAGGGGGTCACAGTTGCTTCTGCCTTTGTGTCATGGTAATTTGCAGAGTCACAGATCCTCACAGGAGGTGAAAGGCTTCATACCAGCTATGAACTGACTGCTCAGAGGAGCTTTCCCTCTATTGACTCCTCTGGGAAATCCTATGAAATATGAACTTTCATTTCTACCCAGGAGAACTTTTACAATCTTTTCTCCAATGCCTGATGAAGGGTGTTTGTGCCCCAAAGCTTGCAATTAAAGACAGTTTTTTGCAAAAATCTTGTTGGCTTAATAAAAAATCATCTCTACTACGAGTCCTGACTGCATGTAGGGACACACCCTGTGTGTTCCTTCTAACAACTGGCTTCCTTCTTGAAATGCTGTATCCATCTAGGATTACCACAGAACCCACAGCATGAATTGCAAAGCCCTCTACAGCTGAGGTCCTAGGGCAGGTGCTTCTTTTCCTGATATCAAGTGGCAAAAAGTCAAAGAAAAGCAAGCAGCCCAAAATATAGATTAATGCCCTTACCTGCTATTTGAGCTGGACCTCTAGCCTCCCTTCTCAAGCACAGTCAGCATCTTAAACACCTCCCACTAAGATAACAGAAAAGGTAGTAAGGACCCCCTGCTAAGCAAATGCAGCTTCTCAACCCTGTTGGTCCCCGGGAAGATACAGGAACAGTGAGTTTCATCTTCAGAGAGCATTTGGGGCAATCAGCGATCAGCCTGAACTTCAAAGATCTCCCTGAGCAATAAAGGGCCACTACACCCGCTCCCAGGCAGAGCTTGGATGAATGACCTTATTATCCTAATTTCTAAGGCTCTCTGAAATTGGTTTGTCCTAAGTATTCTAAGATACTTGATTTCTATACTCTACTAGTATCCTGTCTGTAAATACAGCTAACAGCTTCCTTTGTCAGTGGTTAAGAAACTGAGACTTGTTCCTTAGCCCCGTCTCCTAAAAGAAATCCTTTCCTACTGCAAGGGGAAAAATCCCCAGACAGATGCCTTGGAAGTCGCTCTACTGTTTGCCTGATTCTTGTCAATGGTGTTTACTTTATTTACACCAGGTGCTACTCAACTTTGCCCACCAAATGCCTAGAAACCTAAAGAGCCAATAACACAGATAACCCACATCTTAAGGAGATATGGAATGGGAAGACTCAAGACAACATGCAATTCAGCAAAGCCAGGCAGATGAAAATGACCCCTGACTCACCAGAAACTAAAATTACCAGGGGCTGCAGTTTTGTGTCCCCAGAATCCCCCAGTCACAGAACTTCATGAGCCTCTTTTGGGGACTGATACAAATCTGAGTTGCAGTGACTCCTACAAAGCACAAGAGCTACTTGTATAAATGTGCTACCACTGGGATTCAATTTAATTCAGTCTTTAACTACACTGTCAGGTGGCAGTTCTCAAATTATACTGTTTTATGCCATTTCCCCCCCTATTGCTTTAAACATACATGCACCAGTTTGCATTCTTGCACATGCCAGACAAAAAGAAACCACAAGAGTCTATTTTGTGGAAAATGCACCATCTCCATCAGGCTAAACATACTTTCAACAGAGTAATAGTACCAAATAACTGGTATAGTCGGGGCACCAAAATTGACAGATAAGGCAGCTACACAGTCTCACCCCTGAACTGCATCAGAAGATGACTGTGCTGCTGATTGAAAAGGGAATGAACAGATGCTGGCAAAAATCACCCAGATACATACCTCAGGGAGAAGAAATGTTTATATCCTGTAAAAAATCAGAGTCAATGAAGATATATGATCGCACACATTTTTATTTAATAATATAGAAAAATGATGCCTTATTTGAGAAATAGCATGTGATTGTTTATTGAAAGTAGTATTGAAATACAGACTCAGAGGGGCAGAGCTAAGGTTGTGCAAGCACGTTAACACTAGCATTTCCTGATTTCTGGATGCTTAAACAGGCAATCTTAATGCTGTCTTCAAAAAATTATTTTGTATGGGGGTTTTATCTGCTTTCACAACACCAAAGCTGGCAGATTCACTTAGGAAAGTTCCCTGCATTTCTAAAATCACTAGTCAGCTGAAAAGGCTGCTTTTGCCACATGCTCGTTTTCTTCCACTGTTCTGTTCATGTTTAATAAATCTGCCAACATTTGCTTATGAGACTCAGTTCATTTATTTAACATTTCCAAACTGTATCCACAAATCCATATACTGTGGCCATTTCCCAGTTAGGGTAAAGTGTCAATTGGAGGGACATTTGTCACTTAATTTTTATTTTAAAATAATTTTGGTTCAGCCAGAGGTTAAAGACTAGTTCTTAAGGCAAAGCCATGCAGTAGAGGAGGTTGCAGCCTGTAAGATATCAGTCCAATTCTCCATCTGTAACCAGGTAACAATGTGGAATGCAAATATTTAAGAGGAAAAAATCTGGACAGCTGCCCCAACACCCTGGGAAGCAACGTTTAGTTAAGTCTTGGGTATCACTGAAAGACAACAGGGAGTTGTTACACTGTGGCTGAAGCATTTTTCTGAGCATTGAATTAGTCACCCCTGGATCTCATAAATGATATCCAAATGCTCTAGAACTGCCCTGGCTTTAGACACTGTCTGATTCCTTTGTCTACAAAGGTAGGGCCTGCTCATCAGCCACCTTTAATTCATAACCATAGGAATGCTGCTGATTATTAGTCATCTCCCTTGCAGAGCCCGTAAACAACTGGATCTGAGGCTCTCAAAAGGCTTGCCCTGCATTAATGAACAGAGCTTTATACATCTACCCTTCTGCCTCTTGCAGCAGAGAAGCATTAATATCACCAATATATTATAGACTAGAAAACTGAGGCAGGAGTAAGTGAAGTGACCTGCCCAAGAACACAGAACGAGACAGCGGACTAAGCAGAACGAAGACCCACAACCCACTAGACCGGGGTGGGCAAAATGGTGGATCCGGCCGGTGGCCAAACTCCATTTCCCAGCAGCCCCTGCCTGCATCCCTGTGGCTGATTTCCATAAAGACCCCAGTAGCAGCAGCACCATGACAGTGCGGGGCCAGGGCTTCCATGGAGACTGGCCCCAGCAGCACTGGCAGGGCACACGGCTGGGCAGAGAGCTGCTCTGGGGCCGGGATCTTGTGGCAGTGAGATCATGGTCTGGAGCCAGGGCAGAGCTGTGATCTGCTGTATGCCCCAGCTCAGCATGCGGGCAGCGGATCACAGCTCTGCCCTGGCTCTGGACCATGTTCTCACCGCCATAAGATCCTGGCCTTGGAGCAGCTCCCTGCCCAGCTATGCACCCTGCCAGTGCTGCTGGGGCCAGTCTCCATGGAAGCCCTGGCCCCACCACTCCTGGGGTCTCCATGGAAACCGGCCACAGCCATGTGGGCAGGGGCTACTGGGAAATGGAGTCTGCCATGGGCCCAATATGACCTGTGGGCTGGACTCCGCCCACCCCTGCATTAAACGGTTCACCTTTCCCCATCTCCCCTAGTCCCACTGTGCGTATGCAAGCACCGGCAAATTTATATCCAAACTAATCAAGTGCAGTTTGTCCAAAAACTTCATCCTTCATCACCGTGCTGCAAGATCACTAGAACACACCAAGGCTTTTTCCTGTGGGCATCATTTTTGTGGGCTTTCCTGGGATCTAGACTCCTTCAATTTACATAACTAAGGGAAAGACATTGATTGCACTAAACCCTTTATCTTTCCTGAGCCACAGCAGGTACAGACTGAACTGCTCACTGTCAAACACTAAGCCAAGCAGAGCACTACTAGTTGCCTAATGTGCATGCCTAGCTAGCACAGCACCTTCACTTTTGTGTTGGTGGTGAGTGGGAGGTTCTTTAATGATCTGGCAAACAGCCTTAGCATAGTCCCCTTATAATTATATCATCAGTACCTCATGTGGCTTCACACATAACTAGTTCACACTAACACTTTGCTGGTCCTATAACTATTTTCTCCCCCACTGACTGCCATTCAGCATCAATTATTTTTTGTTTGATTAAACTTTTTCAAACTAAGAGGAAGTCAATACATTTCACCACTCTCCCTGCATAAAGCAACACTGAGGGGGAAAAATCATAAATAAAGATATTTATCAGCTTTTGCTGGAGGTATTAGTCTTTGCATATTGAGTAGCACAGCTGTAATTGTTTCATTAGAAGGGCTCTGGTTCTGCCTACAGCACTAACAATACTTGGAGAACAGAGAGGAAAATACTACAGGCAGCATCACAGCAAAGATAAATTGATATATGTTCCATGCCTGACACTAGTTAATACATCACAGCTCTGTTCACTTAAGACAGCCAAAGAATCAATTCCTCAGTAAATATAAAAATACATATCTAGAGCCATGCAAGCAATATTGGTGCAGAGCAAGAAATGATGCAGTGGAGAGATAAAGCATGTCTGTGCCAGACGTGGGGTCCTTTGCTTTATCACCTCGTCACTGCTATGCTTGCAAGTCATTTCCCCCTTCTCAGTATCTGGCTTTATGCAAAGCAAGATTTTGTACGTTGTCTGAGAACAAACTAATTTGTCTCTCTTGAGCCTTCTATAAGGTCACCAAAGAAAATATTCCCAGTTTCTCAAGGAGACTTTGCACTGCATTTAGAAAAGTGTTGCGGGTAAATTAGCAGCACTGACACAAGCACAGGGAGTGCTTCAAAGGCTGAAAGATGCCTTTTAAAATAGTCAAAACCCCCTCTTACTGCAGAAGGAATTTCCCTGCAATATAGAATCCTTAGAATCCTTTATGAGCCCTAGATCATACAGGATTCTATAGAGATGGAATCCAACACAAGCAATCTATTAATCATCCAACTAATTATGAATTCAAGGTTATATGTCTTTTCCCTTGAAAAAATAAGAGGGGATCATCATTTGCAAGAGAGCTCATTCTGCTGGAATTTCGGGATGATTCTAACTATAGGCAGACTGCATGTTCACCAAGAAAAATGGGCCTGTGCTTCAAAGCCAAAGTAATCATGACATGCAGACCAATAAGGCTGATTCCAGCCAGTGACTGCTGCGCATTAGTGATCTTCCAACAGAGAGCATGCTGGAGCTACAATCATGCCAGATTTTTTCCCTGTAGCATACCTTCAAAGCTCTGTGTAAAATGTGCATTATGGAAGGAGGAATCTGACTCTTAGATGAAGGCTGTGAATTGAAAGATATCTGCTATAATGACACATGTACAGGGACTCAGACAACTATTGCCAATAGGTAGCAGACATTTTATAAACACAATACAGATACAATACTGCCTCACCTTTTTTTCACTTCAGGAGACTTTCCCAACCTACCCTGATTTACCCTCCCAATTATCTTGGGTGTATCAGGCTTTGTTGTATAGGGAAATTTATCAGAGGAATTTTTTTGTGAGAGCCTCTGCTACATTTTTGGCAGGCTGGCAGCAGATCACTAGTTTCAAGACAAGGAACCATTTGACAGAGAGATGAAAGAATTTGGGGAATCCTTCTTCCTGTGCTTTCACATTATCATTTACACCTGTGAGCACAAAGTGCCACCAAACCTAAATACTCTATTCACTCCAGTGACAAAGTAGGACTTTACACTCACTTTGCATGTGTATAAATGAAAACACAAAAGGCCCAATGTCAGGAAAATCAAGCCCTACACTCCAAGCCTCATAGTGTAAGCCCACCAGAGAGGTGTGGCTTATATGCACTACCGCACAGCTAAGAGCTAGAGTAGCTCCCACAGAGGCAAGTAACTGGGAAAATGTGGACAAAAAGTCAGCTCTTAAACTCCAAGCAATTGTTTCCTTATGGCTAGCATGCACATTTAAAGCATAAAAACCAAGCAAGATGTTCCCTTTCAATATTTATGGCCAGCTCTGCCTCTGCTGGGAAGAAAGAGGTATAAAAGAAGATACCTCTAAGTACCATGGCAGCTGAACGAGGCACCTGCAATGAAGGGGCAGGGAAAGCTCACAAAGCTCTATTTTTAATTAAGCTTTCCCACCAGGTGAGTTTTTGCAAGCTTTTTCAGCAGCAGCATTCACCCAGTCACTCATGCAGAATCAGGGTATTTCAGGAGACTTAGCAAAATCCATACAGCACCTTGGTCTTTTCATACTACCTTTTAGGCTTGCATTCTTCTTTGCCTGTCATCAATTAAAAGGCTTGGGAGGCAGAGGCTTGGGGGACATTAAGGCTGCTGTTGCATTTTGTGCAAATATTGAACAAACAGTTCAAGTTTTACTTCAGATTTTCAGAACAGTTTCACTTTTTGTTTTGTGTTTGGACAGTACCCACTGCTTATGTGGGTTTTTCATTTATTCTGAGCTAAAACTGATTGGCAATTTTGAAGAAAGCACTGTAAATTGCTATGCTAATCATGGGAAATCAAGCCATGTAACTATATTAAAATAACATTGGTGCAGAGACCGAAACAGAGAAAAGCAAGGAGATGCCGAGTTACGGAATCTTCATCTTATCCGCTTGGGTCTGGATACCAGGGCCGGGGTCCTGGATACGGTTTTCTGTTGCGGGATGCTCCGATTCAATAACAGTCATGTGCAACACTTTGATAATTCTTTGTTTTCAAAATCCTGGGTACATTTTCAGAAAACCAGCCATTTTTGAGGTACCCATGTTTGACTAGTGGGTAGTAGTCTTCATCCTTCTGCATCAATCTGCCTGATGGCAGGTACAAATCAAATTACCATGGGCTTTGCCTCGTGGCCTCCATATGTTCAAATGCAGATACAAGCTGAATCTTGAAAAAAGCATTTGTTTGGGTGACAAGCAGTTATATCCCGCGAACAGAAACCCAAAGCTGGGATGAATGTTCGTTTACTCCAAGTGGAACCAGCATCACCCGAAGTGACTGAAAGCAGCCCACCCCACCCCAGAGTGCCCTGTAGCTTCATGGCTAGGGCATGCTCCTGGGTTCAGATCTTGTGAGGCAGAGAGAACTAAGTCCAGGTCCCCCAGATCCTGGGCAACTGTCCTAACCCCTGAGCTACAGAATAAAAATGGGGACACTGCCACCACCACCACCAATTCTGACATTTTGACAGCCCTGGCATTTTCTTTTCCAGCCAAAACTACTTGATGCATTCAACCCAGATTTTCAAACAACATAGGAATGGCTACAGCTTCTATTTCTGGCAAGTAGCTACTGACCACATAAAAATAAATCTGCTGGCTCTATTCTTGCGTGATCTTTACATGCATCACTGTAATAGTGGTGATGAATTATGTGCTCTTAGTCTACATCCAGTTTCATAAGCAGGTTTCATGCAGATCCTTCACTTCAGGAAGAGTTTGTATCAGAGAAAGCCTTCCCTTCAAACAAAACAAAGCAAAAATACCCCCAACTAAAACTTTTCAATGGGCTTTATTTTTAATCTCAACAATTAAAAGAGAGAAGCAAAACGTTTCAAGACAGAGATACCATGCTGCACAAATCATGGTGCAAAACCTATACTGGGAAGACTGCAAGGCGCAGGGATAAGGACCACTTGTTGGTAAATGACTTCCATTCTAAAAGAGCGGGAGGACATTCTCGTCCCTGCTACGAGAGACACTGCTGCCAAGCAATGTGACAGAAGTCCACCTAAACATGCTATACCAGTCTTATTATTTAACCTCATGTATAAGTTAGCAAGCTGAGCAATAAGCACAGAGCAGTTGCTCTGGGATAAGCAGTTCAGGTGTGGGACTGTCTTGAAGAGGCTTTTATCTACGCTGGTGATTTAGGCTACGGATAGACATTACACACAAACTGGTAGAAGTGATCAGAAACTTGTTAAAATCTGTAATGCAACGGAAGTTTAGAGCACATAAACCATTTTCAAAATAGCCGAAACCGATGTGACGGGGCCGTCTCAAGGAGGGTCACAACATTGGCCTGTCTGCCCTGCCTCTCCTGCAATGTCTTTCATGTTTCCAAAAATAGGTGTTTATATGCGGGAGGCTGCCCATTTGGTTGCCCTGATGCCAAGGGCAAAATATATGGATATGAACCTCCCCTTGCACTGTGTCCCATGTCTCGCAGATGGCATCCAAAGTCACTTCTAACTCCCCTGGCCCCTTACCTGGGCCGCACTTGGCCTCCAGCCCACATTTGGCCTCAGGTTCCTCAGACATACCTTGGCCTCTCCACCCCCTTCACTGGGCTCCTGGGCATTATGCCCCTTGGTCCTCAGGCCCCACTCAGTGGGCTTTGGCTCCTGCCTCAGGCCCCACTCACTGAACCTGGGCCCTGTGATTTTCTGTCAGGGTGTGCTCCCCTAACCTTTCCCCCTCCCCTCCACAGGGTACCCACAAGTCAATAGGGGCTGAGGCTTTATGGTGTCCTGTCCTCACCTTTCACTGGGGAGGCACAGGTGTGGCATTTCCATAGGTGTGGAGACTGCCCTACCACAGGCAGCTCCACTACACCATCCTCCCCAGCAGGGTGTAGTTTCAGGTCTTACCCAGGACCAGGAACCTCCTCCATCCCCACTGTTGCTACCCTGACCTCCAGGTGTTCTGGGAGCTGCAGTTTGCAGGCTGAGCAATGTTGTTCCTCTGGCTCCCTAGATGCAACTGCCGGTTCAGCTCTTAGGGCCTGGGGTTATACCTTGGCTGCCCAGCCCACATCCAGTCCAGGGGACCCCTCGCAGTCATGTGAGCCTAATTGGGCCTAACCGCATTTGCTGGCTGCTCCACGGCCTATTCAAGCTTCAAACGCACACTGCCACACTGATCTAAGATAAACCTGGACAGATGCAGTGTCAGACTTCGCTGATTTAGGTTAAATCAGTTTACTGAATTTCTGTCCCAGATCCCCTTCAGATTCAAGTTAACTCACAGTCCCCCAGCATCCCAGGATTCCTTGCACCTCTCCTGCAAACTCTCTCTTGCAGGGTGGGCAGTCTAGCCTTGGCCCAAGCTGTCTGCTCCAAGGAGCAGGGAGATGTACTTTAGAGCATAGTTTCTCAACCTGTGGTACGCATACCCCTGGGGGTGCATGAGACACAGGCAGGGGGTACGCAGGTGTGGAAAACCCCCGCAGCAATGGGGCACTGCTGCTCCCCTTGCCACTGCCGGGTTCACATATGGCCACTCACCCCCACTCCCAAGCCAGGCACAGGCTGCTGCAGGAGGGAGAGGGCGGGCACACAGATATGTGCGCACTCCCCGCTGACAGGCAGGTAAGTTTTCTTTTCTTTTTTTCTCCTGCCTGGGCTTCGGGGAGTGGGGACAGACCGAGACCCCCCAGAGTGTGGGAGGAGCAGGGTGCTGCCCCGCTCCCTCCTGCATTGCATGGGGATTGGCCCCATGACCCGTCCCGCCGGGGGCCCAGTTCACTGCAGGCAGGAGGGCTGTTGGTGGCACCAGGCTCTTCCCAGCACTTGGGGCAGGCTGCGGTGATGGGAGGGGGGCTGCTACCCGCCCACTCAGCGCTGCTGCCACCAAATGCGGGGAAAAGCCCTGTTCTGCCACCAGCCCCCACCTGTAGCCAGCGTGGGCTCAGAGCAGAGAGTGGGTTTATCCCTGCTCTGCTCTGAGGTGCATGTGCAGTCGCCACCAGCATGGAGTTGATGCCGGGGCTGCGGAGCCCGGTGCAGCTGTTTGCAGCCCTCAGAGCCCAGGCTGCGTGCAGGCAGTGCCAGCGGCAGCACAGGGCTTTTCTGGCCTGTGCTGCCTCAGGCCCCCCCGTCTGCTCGGAGCTGTGGGATGCTGGAGCCTGGAGCACCTCCTTTGCAGCCTCCTGGCTGCAGCCAGCCCAGGCTCTGGGTAGCTGCTGCCAGCCACAGAGCCTGGGCTGCTTGCAGCAGGGCTTGCAGCCTCCCAGCCACCTGCTGGGAACAGCCCGGGCTCCATGGCTGGCACTACCTACCTAGAGCTTGGGCTGGTGGTGCCATGCTGAGCAAAATGGCCTCGCATGCCATGCTTGGCACACGTGTTCTAGGGGTTGCTGACCCTTACCCTACAGACTTACCGTGCTGAGCAAAATGGCCTCACATGCCATGATCGGCACACATGTTCTGGGGTTTGCCAACCCCTGTCCTACAGACTTACCCCACCATGCCGTGGGCCTCTGCTTCTCTCCATCATCCCAAACCCTGCTGCAGCAGCCCCAGAAGCAGCCGACACCACCTGCCTGCACCACAATTACGGTTGCTACCTGTCCCCTCTCTCTCCTCCCTTCCCTGTCTCACTCTCTCTTGCCCTATATCCTTGTCTCTCCCCCTCCCTCTTTTCCCCTCTCTTTCTCACTCCTTCCTCCTCTCAAAACTACTGCAAAAAATTTGGCATGCCATGCCTTGCACGGTGCTTCAAATTCCCCAGCAATAATTTGGCATGCCACACTTTGTGCAACGCAGGGTTCAGCCCTCCGAGCTTTGGCCAACATCACCTCTAGCCCAGGTACATTCTTGAGCACCCATGGTGTAAAAGGTAGCAACCTTACCCACACCAGATCAGACATTGTCATATCACGGCCTTACATACGCAGCCCTTCTTCCCACATATAGCACACACTAGTCTGTAAATATACAATCCCCTGGCAAATTGAGTGTTGGGGTACTTATTAAAATTTTCAGAAGTTAGGGGGTACTTGCTACTTAAAAGGTTGAGAAACACTGCTCTAGAGCCTCCCCAGCTTTTGGCCTGAGCCACTGCAGGCATGTGGCTACATTTCCAGAATCAAAAGTCACAAACTGCCTGCTAGAATTCACCATTCAGCGCAAGGTAGCAAAGGCAAGCAGTCAGGTGGTGGCCCTAGATTTTAGGAGGGCGAACTTCAACAAGCTAAGGAGGATAGTTGGAGAAGCGCTGAAGTCTCAGAGGGGAGGGGAGCCTGGTGTCCAAGGGGAGTGGTCGCTCCTTAAGGAGACGATCCTCCAAGC
>NW_017729029.1:44005514-44020104 GCF_001723915.1 Gavialis gangeticus
GAGGTCCCTTCCAGCCCTAATGTCTATGAAATCTATGAAAAGTGAATGTCTGTTCACTTGCTTATCAGTTCAATCTATGCAACTTAGACTAACCTGTAAAGATTGAATTGATTCAGCTTTGGGCTTTTTGACTGTCTGTACTTAGTCTTAAGGTGGCTGATTGGTACTACAGTGTTTGCCAAGTGCCTGATATGTGCTTGGGTGGGTTTTTTTTTCCTTTTTTTCCCCTGTGGTGTATGATTTTTTTCTCACTCTTTTTTTTCCTTTTCTTTTCCTCCCTCTCTGGAGTGACTGAGGCTAGGGACAGAAGTTGCACATAAACCGGTTTAAAGTGATCAGAAACTGGTTTAAACCTATAATAAAACAGAAACTTAGTGCACATTAACTAATTTCAAAATGGCTGAAACTGGTTTAAGAAAAACCTGGTTGAATGTAGTATCAGACTTAACTGATTTGGGTCAAATCAGTTTATGCAACTTCTGCCCCAGACCCCTTCCTGGTTTAAGTTAAATCGGAGTCTCACAGCATGCTTTGCAGCCCTGGGCTGGGCTGTGCAGTCTGCTGCAGACAGAACTGGCCCCGCCCCTCCACTCTCTAGGTGGAACAGGGTTGGGGCATGGCCAGACACAGGCTGACATGTCCCCTTGAAGCAAAGGTAGCAGGGAGGAGGCCTATTCCCCCCTCCTTCCCCTCTCCCATTGGGGAACTGCAGCCAGGGATTGCCTGGCTGGGGTGCAGCAGCCCATCAGGACCCCCCGTCCACAGCCTGAAGTAAAGAGAGAGAGAGAGGGGAATTAAATCTCCCCCTCCATCCCCTCTCCCACCAGCAGACCAGGTCCGCCTGGCCAGGGCAGAGCAGCAGAGCAGCCTGTCAGCCATCCCCCCCCTCCCTCCACCCACTCCAGTGGCAGGGGAGGGAGAGTGGACAGAGCTGGCCAGCATGGCCCCACCATCCACCTTCCTAGGGCTGGGGCTGTAGACCTAAGCCCAGCTGGCTTGTGGGTGCTGCTGAGCAGACACGGAGGAGCCAGCCTGGGCTTGGCTGCAGGGGCCAGGCCCTTCCCAGTGGGATGAGGCCATGGGGGCTGCGTGGCCAGCTTGCTTCTGGCTCCCCAAGCCCAGGGCAGGAAGGGCTGTCATGGAGCCGCAGCAGCGGCTGCGGCTCTGTAACAGCCCCGACCAGCAGCCTGGGCAGGGGCTGTCCATGTAGCTTGCTGCCCAGGTGGCTTGGAGGCACCAGCAGGGCCTGAGCCCATCAGACACCCCCCACTGCACCCCTGCCCCTGAGTAGCACCTACAGGCTGCAGCTGCATCACAAGCTCCAGCTCTGGCTGCCTTCCTCCCTCTGGAGTAGCCAGATACCAGAATAATGTAACCTGAAAAACCGGTTGGTAAATGCAGTCACATTAAAATGTAGTATCCCAGCAGAATGCCACAATTAAAGCTTCAGGTCACATAGAGAAAGCTTGGAGCTTGAAGTCTTGTATAAGACAGGAGGAAAAAGACACTGGGTGATGAGTATAGGTATCTGGGTCCAAGCTGTGGTAAAACATATGCTGAAAAAAGGAGGTTCTCACTTCTCAGAGTATGTTACATTTCTAAAACTGTTGTTCTGAGGTTGCAACACTCAATTCAGCTCCTAGAAAAAGTTCTATTAGGTAAAAGGCAGCTGTGATAAAGAAAACTTCTGCAGGAAGATGATGCTAACATTGTAAAGGACCCCTAGTAAGGCAGGAAAAGCCCCAGGCAACAGTAGCTTGTGGGGTCGCTAGTGGAACTCATTACTATTGATGTGCTTGGGACTCTGCCTGAGTGCGAGACTAGCATGCAACATTTGCTAGCAGCTGACAGCATTGCTTGAAATGACTGCAGTCAGAAACCAAAGTGCATTAACAGCAGTAGAAGTGCATGTAAACAAATCTTTCACCAGATGTGGCGTCCAGGGAGACATTATGAATCAGCATTTTTAGGGATCGACAAAACGCACGCCACCCCTGCACACCAGGGCTAGGGACAGACATTACATGTAAACCAGTTTAAGTGATCATAAACCAGTTTAAAATGGTAACAGAACAGAAGTTCAGTGCATAGTTTCAAAATGGCCGAAACCAGTTTGAGATAAACCTGGTTGAATGTAGTCCCACACTTAACTGACTGAGCTCAAACTGGTTATGGAACTTCTGTCCCAGACTCCTTCCTGGTTTAAGTTAAATCTGAGTCCCCCAGCATCCCAGCATGCTCTGCATCCTGGGCAGGGCTGTATATCTCTGCTCTGGCAGGGCAGAGCTGGCCCTGCCCCTCTGCTCCCAAGTTGGAGCAGGGACAGGCAAGGGTGGGTGCATGGCCAAATGCTGGCCCCCCCTAAGGCAAAGGGGGCAGGGAAGAGGTTTATTCCCCCCTCTCTCCCCTGTCCCACCATCACAGACCTGCCAGGCATTTCTCTGCTTGCTCCAACAATGGCTTAAGTCAGAGGTTGTCAACTGGGGGTACACCTACCCCAGGGGTACTTTGAAAGGTCCCAGGAGATATGCGGGGCTGGGCAGGGTCAGTGTGCCACCACCCCACACCACTGGCTCACGGAAGCAGGGCCGAGATGGGGCAACAGCAGGCCTGCACAGACCCCGCTCCACATCTAGCCACTTGCCACTCCCCCCTCCCTGCCCCATCACCTAAAGAGGCCATGTCAACAGGCCTCTGGCTGGAGTAGTGAGGGGGCAGGGACCTTGACAGAAGCAGTACCCCTCTCATAGCTTCCCACGTAGCGCAAGCCTCTTCCTGGTGGGGGGAGCTGTGCTGTGGGCAGGAGCAGGTCAGGGTGGTCAGAGCTGCCACAGACTGCATAGGACAAGTGGCAGCACTGGGGCTCAGAGGGGTGACCATAGCCATCCAAGCACCCATCCCCCAGCACACCTCCACTTGCCCCACACAGTTTGTAGCAGCTCTGACTGCCCCACTCTGCTCCCATCTGCAGTGCAGCCCCTTGCTGGGAACAGGCTTCTGCTCCCTGGGAAAACAGCATGGCCCCTTAGGTGAGGGTGCAGAGAGCAGGGTTATTTCCTTCCTCCCTCCCTCTGGTGGCTGGTGGAAGGGGCAGGGAGGGGTCTTATTCCACCACTTGCCCCGTGCAGGGAGTAATCAGGTGGCAGTGAAGGCTGGCTGACCCCTGTTGCAGTTGCCTGGAGGCAGAGGAGATGGAAGGGGGAATAAACCACCTTCCTGCCTCCTCTGCCTCAGGGGGCCATGCTGGCTGGCATCTGGCCATGCCCCGCCCCTGCTGCAGCAAGGGGGAAGTGCCAGATGGAACCCGGCTTGGGTCTGTGCTGGTGGGACAGGGAGGGGAGAATTAAATCCCATCCCTGGCCACTGCACTTGAAGCCACCACTGGGGTGGGCCACGCTGCCTCCAGCGCAGCTTCCCTGCAGCCAAGGTCTGCTCTATCAGTCCCTGACTTCTGGCTTGAGCCACTGCAGGCATGTGCCTGCACTTCCTGAGTGAAAAGGGAATGTCTATTAACTTGTAAATTGATTCAATTTACACAGGTTAAACTAAACTGCAAAGATTGAATCAATTCAGGCTCTGGCTTTCTGAATGTCTGTCTCTAGCCCTTACTGGACAGGGGCACAGGCTGGTTAGATGCTTGGAGTTCAGCTGACTGCTTTTATCAACAGCAAAGGGACTTGACCAGCATATCCTATTCCTTTCAGCAGCTTACAGGAAGGTAGATGACTTGACACCAAAGCATAGTCAGGCACTACTTGTGCTTGAACATGAGCTAAGGTTGCTGGTGTAAGCCTCTTGTACAGAGTTCCTGAAGAGGACCAGTGGAATTTAGGCCATTTGGATTGTGTAGAAACCCTATGTTTCAAAACCAAGGTGGTTTATATTTTTGCCGTGGAAAATTCAAAGACAACCTCTGAGAAAAAATGAAGAGACTCTATGATGTAAGGTCATATGGGGACTTTTCTCAGAGATGAGAACTGGTCTGGGTCCATAATTGTAGGTTAGTAGCCCTAAACTGAATAAATCTTGGGAGAAACCCTATACAGTATTTATATCAAAGTGATGTTGTGAATACAGTAGAGTGCCAGAACTAAACCTAAAGTGTACGGACAGACACAACATTTGAACTGTTCCAAGAATGTCACTGATTGTTTCCCAAGCAGTGACACAACTGTCTTAAGTCACAGTTATCCACAGGCACACTGCTAAGGGTCCCAAGTAGAACAACCACTTTTTAGGCATTGCAGTGCTGTCAAACTACTACCAGGGGGGTTGTAGTGAGTACCCAGCCCATTGCAATTTTTTGCTTCCTTTTCTCACTAATGTTGAGTTCAATAAAGACCCATTCCTGCACCTCACTGAACTCTGGTGGCAAGTGATTGGGAGTGTCTGTGGGTGTGTAGGGCCGGGGGAGCTGCCTGGACCCCTGTTTTTGTTGCCTTGGGGGCCGGAGGCTCAGGGGGGCTGCTCTCCAATGTTTTTAAAGAGCTGGTCAATCTCCTTCCATTGCAGTGGAGTCCTCTGGCATCCCTCTGGAGCCCCCAGCTCTTGGGCATAAAGACACAGGGGTCCAAGTCCTCTACTCACCTACCCACCTCCCACCCTGAATAAGTCTGGGATGCGTGGAATCCTGGTCAACTGCCATCAATGGAAGAAAGTTGATCAGCACTTTAAAAGTGTGTGTGTGTGTGTGTGGGGGGTGTTGTCCCCAGCCAGGGACACTGCTGTCAAAAGCAGGCAAAAGGGATCGGCTGCAAGGGGACTGCTTCTCCTGGTGTGCTCCCTGGCCGGTGCTCTCAGGGGGGGGCACCAGCGCTCTCGCCTGCCCCCCTGCCTGGGAATGCTGCCATCAAGGGGTGCAACAGCACTCTCAGGGGGTGCATGTGCACCCCTACACGTCACCACTGGGACAGAAGGAGTGATTTGCCATCCTGACCCCTTGGTCCATGAGCTCTGCTGCCTCCCAGGGGCCCTTATGTGGAACGTAGGTGAGAGGATCCAGAAACTTGTCGGGCCCTCTGACAACAACTCCGTGTTCCTTATCCATGTGGGCACAAATGACATGGCTTGGAGCAACTCCAGCTGGGTTGAGTGACAATAGGGCTCTGGGGGTGGGGCTTAAAGGGTTAGGGGCACAGGTAGCTTTTTCCTCAATCCTTCTGGTTCTGGGTCATGGGCACAGGAGGGAGAGATGAACTGATGAAGTAAACAAAGACTGTAGCATTAGTGCCATTGCGAAGGCTCTGGCTTCTTTGACCACAGTCTGCATTTCAGAGGGAGAGGCAGTGTTCTGTTGGGAAGTGACAGCCTCCACCTCACTCCAATGGGGAAGAAGCTCTTCTCAGCCAGAATGGCTGTCCTGCTTGACAGGGCTTTAAACTAAGTTTGCCTGGGGATGGGCGGACAACCACCAGTGCAAACCCACCAAGCATCAACCGCAGAATCAGCAGGTCAGGCAGCACAAGGGAATTCATTCCTACCCCAGCGCAGGGATGGGTCTCTTCTAGGGCTCCCGATGGCAGGCTCACTTGCCTGTACACAAATGCCAGGAGCCTGAAGAACAAATAGGAAGAACTAGTGCTTCTGCTAAACAAAAAATGAATATGATCTTACAGGGATAACAGAGATCTGGTGGGACTCCACCTATGACTGGACCACAGGAATAGATGGCTATGCCTTGTACAGGAGGGATGGTGTTGCAAGGACGGGCGGGGGTGTAGCTCTCTATGTGAAGGAGCAGTACACTTCCCTACAAGCAGAGATTGGCACTGAAGGAGTGCGATTTGAGACCCTCCGAGTTAGATTACAGGGAAGCGTGGCGAAGGGGAGAAGCTTGAGAGAGTCCAGAGGAGAGCCACATGCATGATTAGAGGATAAGAGAGCAGGACTTATGAGGAGAGGCTGAGAGGCATGGGACTCTTCATCCTGGAGAAGCGCAGGCTCAAGGGTGACTTGGTGGCAGCCTACATAAGGGGTGTATATCAGGAACTGGGAGAATGTCTGTTCACCAGGGCACCCCAAGGGAAAACACAGTCCAGCGGTTACAAACTCCTGGAAGACCATTTTAGGCTGGACATAAGGAAAAACTTCTGTACTGTCCGAGTACCCAGGGCCTGGAATAGACTCCCCCCAGAGATGGTGCAAGCACCTACACTGGACACGTTCAAGAAACACTTGGATGCCTATTTTGCTCAGATCATTTGACCCCAGTTCACGTCCTGCCCCTTGACCCGGGGTCTGGGCCTGGTAATCTTGCGAGGTCCCTTCCAGCCCTAATATCTCTGAAATAAAAATTCATATTTCACAGGACAGCGGAAGGTGTTGTAAGATCCCCTGGTTGGAAAGGTTCATTTTGTGCCAATTAGGTTCAGATAAAAGTTAGAGCAGTCTATTTACCTCAAAGTTGACTGGTGGCAAGTAGGATGTTGAATTACGTTTCCTTCTAGTTATGTTGTTTCACATTTCGCAGGAGGATGGGGTGATGGACTGCTCTCCTGGGCAAGGAATTCCTCATGTTGAGGCAGCTTGGTGCTCTGTGAACATGCAAATTTAGCTCGAAAACAAAAGGCAGGAGCAAGGGTGTCAGTCTTCAGGTTTGTGTGTGTTGAATTTTGCTTTCTTCTTGTAAAATGATGACGTTTCTTTTCAAAAAATGAAAATCAGTCACAGAACAGGAGGTTCTGGAGGCATTTGCTTGAAATTAAAATTATTTTGAGTTGGTGATGTGAAACTATGACAGAAAGATGCTTAATAGTTAAGATAATATTGCCTCTGCTTTGATAAATTATTATTTTCTTTTTTTGTTTAGGGCAGGTTGCTTAAAGTGTTATCATCATAGGCTCCACTGGAAGGGTGCGGGAAGCTGAGACAGGGTATTGTTATGAGTTTATACCTGCTGACCTGCAGTTAAGTGAGTTGTAAGAACCCATTAAGATCTTTTGTGGAACCAGCTAGCTGAAACAATAGGAACCTCCATCCAAAACAGGAACATGTCACTGCTCAGAACAAAAGCCTATGGAAGGAGTATTATTTTTTGGTAGCGGTACTGTGAAAAAGGCAGCAAAAACCCTCAAAGGAAAAAAGCACAAAGTCCAGGAGCAGGCATGACACTGAAAAAAACCTAGAGAAGGAGCCTGGGTTAATTCTGGCTGAATAAAGCTTGGAACAGTGAGGTTTGAAATCATCTCTGGCTTGAAAGCTCCTGTATTTAAGGAAATGGGACTCTGTAAATAAACAGGAGTATGTCAATGAAATAATCAACTCTATTATCAACCTCTGCCTCTCACAGCACTGTGAATTTTGATTAACCTCTCAGGTTAAAGAGTACACAAGTACTGAGCAGATTATGGATAGCTACCTCCCCTTCATTTCGGATGCTAATAGTCTAAGCCAATTTGGTTTATTGCAGAAATGGACTGGTCCATTACCCCACTGATAAGTAGGAAATTTACATGCATGAGGCTGGTCCTGGGAAGAGCCATGCAGGTGAGTAGTCTCATTATGGGTCTCAGCCTGTCAGGTGATGAATGCCCTCAACTCCCATTGACTTGCACATAGAGCTTTTCAGGATTAAACCACTTCATTCCAAGGTAAATGATGCATGTTTTGCTGTACAATCTCTTTGCCTATTATACATTGCCACACATTCCTGAATACAAGTGTCACAGAAGGTGCAACTCCTAAAAATAACTCCAATGTACTGAAGGTCTTTCTTCCCCTCTCTCAAGCAAGTCATTTTTCCTCTCCATAGTGACTAGATCTTTGAGTTGAATTGGCTCCGTGGTGTCAGGTTACTGCTATTGCACCCCTGCCTATTAGAGCAGATCTCTCTTCTTGCTAACTGTTGCTCTCCATTGCACTGATTTGCTAATATTTCATTAGTGTATCTCTGTTATGTGTTCTTTCTGTAGCCTGAGAAAAAAAGACCTTGTTATTCTCATTCATCAGTTATGGTTGTGTGAGAGGTGAAGTACTGCTGAATTTATACTTGGATTTAAAGGGATGCTTCCCATTTGAAATACACAGAGTACTTCAATTATTTTTTTACCTCTTTTAACAATCTAACAACCATTAGAAGTGAAAGATTTTAAAGTATCTAATTTTAGTGTTGCCAGTTCCCAATCTTATGCTATTTGGTGTTTCCCTTAAAACACCAGCTCTTCGATTCAAGCAATTACATGAGAATCTCATTCAAAACAAAAGTACTTGTCTCACTCACTAGGTTGCAAAGAAAAGCTTGAAATTGTGATGCAAGCATAACTTAAAGCCTCAAAACCAGAAGACAAATACAAAAGATCCCCAAATGTTTAAAAAAAAAATCTCATAATTTTTAAGCCAATCTTATGATTTTTGAATGCCTGGGGACTGGAGAGATGTTATCTACCTTTCACCATTTTATGCCATGTTTACTTTTTACATTTTAATCAGGTTAGTGAAACTCAGCTGGAGTTTCATTTCTTGATCTCTTGTACTAGCATGATGAGTTATGCTTAGGGATCTACAGCTGCAAGTCACTACATTAATTTACCTCATTGTATATGGACATTCAGAACAAACAAAAGAACTTTTAAGGTAACATTTCAAATTAGATTTTGTAAAAATGTATTTTTGGTGCTAGCTATTTACATTTTGCACCTGTGCCAGTGAACCAGATTTTTTTATCTCTTTGAATAATTTTGTCATGCTACAAGTAAAAAAAAAGATTAGTTTACTACAGCATATTTAAAGGAATATATTCCTGTAAATCATTAAAGTTCTTTTCACCCAGAGACTTCCTACTTAGTAAAAAAAAATACATTCTGGAACAGGTTAACATCTACCCTTTAAAATTCAACTCTAAGATGCCTCAATGGATTGAAACCATTTTTGTATTAATTTTTTTTTAAACTGCATCTGGGCTGACAGCTTGAACACTGAGTTGCAGCCCAATGAGATAGAAATGCCAACTCAATCTTAACCATAGTGTTGCTACCAGTTGCTATAATGATCTTAATCAAAGAGTATTGTGATAAAAAGGAACTCTGGTTTGACTGCCTTTGGCATGTCCTAGTTATCATAGTGTCCAGATTTCACATTATGCATTTTGAAAAGTAGAATTCCTTCCTAGAAAATTCCATACTGAATCTACATTTTTGTTCTTTTCAAATAAAACATAACTGTACAGTACTTCTATTTTTCTTGAAAGCTGTATGAGCACTCAATATATTCAGAAAAGTGAATAAACTGCAGAAGGAATGGTCAATCCATTCTAAATTCTGGAAAAGACTTTTGAAGTAATTATGGCTTTTTTTATCGTTTGTGCTGAAAGTAAAGTCCCATGTTATCCCTTGCACTGACTAGCCAACTGGAAATAACATGAGGAAATCTGCTCTACTACTAAATGCCTTTCCTAAACCAGAAGGAATTTTTGTTATTAGAAAGGATGATTTAGTGACTGATGTGCAAAACAGTAATCTAAATATTGATTAATGCACATTCACTTTGCACTTTTCAAAAACAGATTACTGATGATATTAGGTAAGAGGACAGGATTTGTATGGTGAATTAGATCACACACAAGCACATATCTAGCACCCAGTAAAGCAAACCATCCAAACATCTGCCTCTCTTGAAATAAATGTAAAATCTAAATAAAGTCAGTGCAACAGGTGAGGCCATGGCAGTCAGAGTCACATGATCTATACAGCTGCACACTGTTCTCTTCCTGGTCAAATACCAAGATCGAGTACTTAAGGAATCTGTTTGAAAGCAGCTGCTGGATCCGTTACTAAATTAATACTATTGCCTGGCACAGCTTAATATACTGGCTTAAAGTAACAGCTATTTTCAGCACTCCTCTGTTTGTCTACTCCTTGCTCCCCCTCGCTACTATCATATAGTAGCACCCAGACACTCCAAAAAGGATCACAGTCCCATTGTGCTAGGTGTGGTCCAAACACAAAATAAGTGACCACCTCTGCCATGAAGATTTCACAATCCAACATATGACTAGATGCACCACCTGAAGAAATGTAGGCAGGAGCTGGAAGGTAATATTAGCAGGAAGAAACACAAATTAGAAACATGTTTGTTAACATAGCCTAGAATAATTTGAATGCATTAGTTAGAAACGTTGCTTATAAGTAAATATGATGAACACTGTTAACCTCGAATTGTCACTAGCTAATAATTATCAGTTGGCAGCAACCTGCAAGTATCATAATAAAAGCGAGTCTTGGATGGTCTTGTTAAATTCAGTGATGGAGACAAGTTAACAGGGGTGGGCAATTATTTTGGGCAGAAGGCCGCTTACTGAGCTTTGGCAAGCCATCGAGGCCCGCATGACAGGCAGATGGGGGCAGATAAATATTAATTTTCTAAATTTTTTAGGGGCTGACCTACAGACCAGATAGAATGGCCTGGCAGGCCACGTCTGGCCCATGGGTCACATTTTGCCCACCCCTGTGTTAGAAAATACTGCTTATGGAATATGCAACTTAAATCAATTTTCTTTTGAGGTAATAAGACTGAATGAAATCAAGAAATGAATAAAATTAGCCAACGTCCATGGAGGCATGGTTCTTTGTATCACTCAAAATAAATAATGTGAGTAATGAGTAATTGCAAGCCAGGAAGATGAAGTGAGAAATCTTGGGGAAGCTGAATGTGGCACAAAAAGGAAGCTCCTTTTGCAACTGGAAAATAGCATCGTGTGCGTCATGAACACATTATCTACACTACATGTGCAGCATACACAGTGAAAACTCGCCGTGTAATTGGAGCATATATAAAAGTCTGCCTTGCAAATACATAGGAGAACTGTGTAACAAACCTAAACTAGTAGGCAACAGAGCAACACCTAAATGAGAAATATCTTGAAGACACTGAAGAAGCCCTAATACCAATCACACGCTAAGCCAAACTGTGACTCCCTCTTAGATCTACTGATGCAAGTTTCTCCTCCATTGCCTTTACTGGGATTAATCACTGAACTTGACCCAGGGTCTTTGAACTCTAACATGGATTGGAAAAGTTATGATGAAATGAAAATGCCAATTCCTTAGGATGACTTCTCAGATTTGAGATAGCTCAGAACTAAAAGACAGACAAACATCCCACAGGAGTCAATGATAGCCCAATAGCTAGGACAGTCACCTGGGATGCAATTTACCTGATTTAGAAAAGGGATTTGGACATGGGTCTTCCACATGCCAGGTGATTGCCTTAACCACTGGCACTGGGGTCTCTTCCGCTATCATACTTTTTCATGAAAAGTTTCAAAAGGTCTTATTCCACATTGGAACAAAAACAGATTTTAAAATCTCAACATTTTTCAGGAAAGAGAATTCTAGTTTTTGATACAGTTCTAATAAACTCATATCCCCGAAACAACACTATTCTTTATCATTCCCCCACACAGAGAGAGACCAACCTAATTAATACTGACTGTAGCATCCTATTTTAGAGTCTCCTGGTAAACATGTATCAGGCACAGTTGGGAAGTCTATCCCACTGCATGACAGCCTCCATGTACCTGATCAATTAGACAGGTGCATGAGCTCTCATTAGGCAAAGACAGGAAAAGATGATCTTGTGATTGCTTAAAACCTGGGGCTGTAAGATCAGGGCTGTATTCCTAGCCCTGCCTCAGATTTCTTCTGTGACCTTAATCAAGCAGAAGGCAGGGCAGAGATGCACCTTACGGTGCTGACAAATGTTTAGTTCAAGGTGCGATGGGATGTAGCCCATGAACCTAACAATCACACCTCTTTCTATGCAACACATCCATGGCAGGATGCACAATTGTGAGATATGGGATTAGATCCCTATTGTATTGCCAGTGCAGGCAGAGCCTGGAATCATGATCCTGGGCTTCCCCTGTACTGGGAAAGAGCAACCAGGGTGTCCAGTCCATTGACCGACAATTCCAGTTGTGGGAGCTTATCAATCGTCCAGACTCCAGTGCACTCCTGTAGCTGTGAGCACTTATCAGCTGATCAGCACTCCCAACCACAAGAGCTCTTCAAGGCTTTGGTGAGCCCCAAAGTCTGGGAGCACTGGCCATATGTTCAATTTATGGCACTGGAAACCTGCCACAGTTATTACATGCATCTTGTTTAATAACTTTGTGGCTTATCCTTAGTTTTATCATGCCATCATTGCAGGAACATGTGACTGGGTTACTACTTAAGACATGATTAACTGGTTAATCATGTCTGAAGTGTAACATCTGCCAGAGGCCTTATAAAGTAACTGAATCAGAGATGCATAAACTTTCATGACCCAGAGTTCACTTCATCAGATGCTACAAAAGGACATGCACAGATGATAGGACATCCTTTCAGAGCACCTGATGAAGTGAGATCTGGTTCATGAAAGTTTATGCATCTCTGATTCAGTTGGTCTGTAAGGTGTACCTCTACCCTGCCTTCTGCCTGACTTCAGACTAACACAGCTAGTACCTACCTCTCTCAGTCAAACCACAGGCTCTGTATAACACTGTATCCTTGTCTGTGAACTGAGCCTTACACTACTTCTCTCATCACGCTGCTTGTTATTAATATTTATGAAGCACTGTAAGGCACTGATATAGAAGGTACCATTAGTTCAAAGTATTTTGAGTAAACCAACCATAGATCTCACATGTAAATAGCTGCAATGCTATTTTAACAGGTCAATAACATATTAATTTTACTGCATTGCTATATACAAATGTTCTTACTATTGCGCCATGCATACCTATTGTATATTTAAGAGGGGGTGTAATGAACGTAAAGGGACACTGGGGTAAATTTAGATCCAAAATTTATATTTAACAAAAGACAGGTTTTTCAAAACCTAAAATGAAATGCTTATTTATCTCTCTCACTCACTCTCAATAAAAACAGATATATATTTTTTTCTGGAATGAAACCTTCTACAGTGTTTTTAAGTTCAACTCCAACCTGCAGCACTCTCATTTCATGAGAGCCAGAAAGTGGCACTAACTAGAAACTGACAAGAATCCAAAGTGAAATTGGCCTATATTCATTGTCCAAGTTCAGCGAAGTGCAGAAAGTAATCAATCAGCATCAATAGTGAAAAGAAAATTAAATTTTAAAACTCAGTTTTAACTATCTGTAGGGTTCAGATTTTTAATCTGAGACTGTGCCCCTTCAAGCCTGATTTACTTGTGGAAGATACAGAAATAGCACTAGCAAAGAGGGATTATTAACATACAAAGACATAGACATTTCTAGTAATGTTGACAGGCATCTAAAAATAAGGGGACAAAAGCAAAGTATACCAGTTTCCCAGATGCCATTACCACTATGCCAAATATCCATGTCAAACACTGACATAATCCTGTGCAGGCCCTTATTGTTCACTGTTACTTTCACCTTTTCAATGCTCACGTATAAATTACAAGACAAGGCTCTCCCCCATACTCCCAGCAAAGGGAACTGCTTTGGATGAAGATGCATGACACGGACTAAAGCCTAGCAGTGAATAACTGTCACCTGTCAAACTGTATAGTACAGTTCCTCAGTTTATCCACTGACCCCTAGACACACATGGGCTGCTATTTATCACTGCAAGCAGCAACACAAGTTCAGTCAAAGAGAGCAAAGTGAGAAAAAACAGTGTTTCATCAGTTTAGAGCCCTCTCCAACCTAGAAATCTGCAATTCTAACAGGGTGTGCCACGGGAGTGACTTAAGTGTCCTGGGAGATCCCCTGTGTGAGGAGGTAAATGCTGTCCTTCCCCATCCAACACCCTGTGCTTGCCCTAGCTACTCCAGAGGCTCCTCTGATGACTGCTGCTGCTTCTTTCCCCTACCCCCAGGCAGCCCCTATTGTGATCCCCTCCACTCCCCCAGCAGCATACTCTGCTACAAGTGGGTGGGCGGGCGGGCAGATGCGCAGACGGAACTGCACTTCACAGCCCAGCTCATTCCCTCCACTCCTCCCATTCTCCCAAGGCTGCCAGCAAGGGGCTGCAGGGCTGCTCTCTGGAGTGCAAGACCCTGCAGGAGCAGCCTTGACAGCAGGGGCTGCTCTTGACCATTGAAGTACAACCCAAGGTATGGGAGGGGGCAGGCAGCAGAAAGAGCAGAGCACAGCAGGTGGAAGCCCTGCCCCTGCCACCCTTGGGTAGCACCAGCTTGATCAGTGACTCAACTCATTTTAGCCTCCAGGTCCTCTCTGTGTTTTTTCTAAATCTAGATTTTTCAACTGGGTGGCAAGGAATTTAGAAAAGTTACAGAAGAACCTAGGAGGCTAAAAAGGTTGAGGAATCACAGGTACAGAGACTAACCATTTGTTTAAAGAAAGATGTATTTGCTGCCATTTTTTAACAGCACACCTCAGCACAGGTACAATTTCCTCCAGCAGGGGCCTGGTATATATTTACACGATAAATACGGAGTATATACACACTGAATTTACTGAATCCAGGATAGTTTTGATTTTAAGATGAGCCTCCAGTAATCAGATTCTAGACATGGAAAAAATATAAATTAGTTATAATATCCTTGTCTAGAATCTAATTTTGGAAGGTCATCTTAAATTCATCTGTGCTGCACCCCCCCCCCCCCACTGGGGTAGGACAAGCAAAGCAGGGGACAGATGGA
>NW_017729029.1:44020193-44037455 GCF_001723915.1 Gavialis gangeticus
TAGGACAAGCATAGCAGGGGACAGATGGCAAGGGAGTCAAGTGGCCTGACCCCAGCCCCTTGCTGCCTGTCCCCCCAAAATTTACACCCCTTGCCATCTGCCCCCCCAGTGTCTGTGCGCCCCATGCTGGCCCCCCATGGTGCCTTCACTCCCTGACACCTTCCCCCCAAAACCACTTGCTGCCCATCCACCTCCCTGTATCACCTTCCCCATCCTGTTGCAGCTCGGGCTTCAGCTGGTGCCCTGCTCCAGCCCAGAGCATGGAGCACATGGCAACTCTGCCTGGGGCCAGAGCTGCCTTCGTCAGTGTTGCATGGTCAGCCGGGGGCCAGAAGCAGCAGTGCCATAGCAGGCGGGGGAAGGGGGGAAGAGCGAAAGGGCACCAACAGGTGCTGCGCAGTTGGGGCGGGGAGCAGGATGAAGCCGCGAGCGGTTCGTTTGGGGAGGTGTGGGGATGGGGGGAGGGCAGCTCCCGCCACTGTGTGCACTCCCGGCCAAGCATGGGGAGGGAAAAAAAGCTGTGGGGTGCAAGTGGTAGGTGTGTGCAGCATCTGCAACTCCAACTTCAACCCCAGGCTTGAAGTCAGAGCTGCAGCTGCTGCTTCTCCCCACAAGCTTGTACTCAAATCTAAGAAGAGGGGCTTCCCCCCACGTTAACCAAGAAAAGAAAACTAGTCTTGGATTTGCGTAAATATGGGAGATGAGTACACACACACACAAATGCATGAGTGGGTCCTTAGCTCTATAAAATCATGAAGGGTGTGAACAGGGAACTGTTGTTCAACAAGTCTCAAAACACCAGAGCTATGGGGCAGCTACTGAAATTAGTAGGAAACAGGTTTATAACTAGTAAGAGAAAGTACTTGTTCATGCAATGTGTAGTTAACTTGTAGAATTCACTACCACAGGAGGTAGCAGAGGCTGATAGCAGAGCCAGGTTCAAAAAGATATTAGACAAATTAATGGATGATGCATTTATTAACAGCTGTTGAACAGAACAGTTGGAGATGTTTCCTCTGGGGTCTTTTAACCAATAATGGTGGGTGCCGGGGAAGGTAATGGATAGGGGACAGATCAATCTAGAGCAGTGGTTCTCAACCTTTTTAGACTCATGCCCCCCTCCCGTTGTCAGTGGTTACAGTGCTTACCTCCTTGCAGAGATGCCAGTCAGTGGAGGCAGAGGAGCATCCAGGCATGGAGAGAGCCTGAGCCTGTCCTTATCTGCTTATCACCTCACATATCATTTATCTCCTCACACATCCTGATGCACCCTTCAAAGGATCTTGTTGCCCTCTCAGGGTACCCTTACACCCTGGTTGAGAATCACTACTCTGGATCTATCCAGTTCAATGTTCTCCCTCTAACATCCACTTCTGCTGCTGTCAGAAACAGGATACTGGGCTAAATGGACCATTTGGTCTGACCTAGTATGGGACTTATGTTCTTAAAAGTGAAGTGTGCTGCTCATTTTAATCCAGAAAAAAGCATGACCCACATATCAAAAGTCTGGGAAACACGGCTAGAAATATCATTCCAATAAACTTAGTACAAATTAAAGAGACCAATTCTCCTTGTTTATCCTGGTGTAACTCCACTGAAACAAATGTCACTGGGAGCATGTTTAGGAGAGGTGTGGTAGGTTATGTTCCAGAGTATTTGACATTCTGGAATAAAATGACTGAAACGTGTTCAAAAGAAAAAAAAAAAAAATCAAGCAATTACACTACTGCACTGTACGCTTTGATGTTGTGCTGTTTGGGAAAATCCTCTGATTTATTGTTAGACTTATGAGGCTGATAGAGACCTGCAAAGGTTTGAAGACAGGGTGGTCCAGCTTTCAGCCCTGGATGTAAAAGGCAGATTCCTTTAGAATTTTACAGCCTCACAGACATCACTATAGAGAATCAGGAGACATTTTTTGCCCTTTCCTAGCAGCTTGTGTATTATTCCTTTAAAAAAGAAACCGTTTAGAAGAAACGTGGTGCCTTTATTCCCTTGTGTTGTTTAAATCTTTTTTTTTTTCAGGACACCACACAATGAGCTTTCTTAGGGAAGTAGAACAGTAGCTTTTCCTAAGCCCACAGTGAAGCAGTTACAGCTTCAGTGCTTTGAGAGGAAGCAGGGAGGGGGGGACCAAAGGAGTAAGAAAGAGTGAGGGTACAATAGGGAACATGAATTGCTGGGAAAAATGAAATCAAGTGTGGGTATAATTGCAAAGCACCAGCGCACTTCCGGCACTAGGGGAAGAAAGGAATTGTAGATGATTCAGGAGTATGACAAAGAGTCCCTTCAACGGGTTGTCTTTTATCACAACTTTGCTGCTACACAGCTATACAGTACAGGGAGAAATTGCATCATGTCAATAGTCGGTTTATAAAGATAAACGGGCTCTGTAGACAGCAGAAAGATGCTGGAAGTTACCTTGTGTTTTGCTTATCACACTGCAATAAATCCTTCAAGAACAGCATAAGCAGGATATTACAGATAAAAAGTTTAGATGCACTTAAAAGGCCAGTTTCCATAATTCTGCTCAAACCTTGGAGTATGGCCCACAGCACACAATATATCGCTTGTGTTCTTAAGCAAAGGGCTGTCTGGTCTGTTGAGCATTTGCTCAGTAGGACAATGAAGGTATATAACCTATGCAGGCTGCATTCCCAACACTCATGTTTCCTAAGCACAAATGTCAAACTAGGACACTTGATTTAGGCAACCTTGATCCTCCTTTTGAAGGCGCTCAGCTTGGAATCAGAGATCCAAATAGCCAGCTTATGGGTTTAAAATTAGGATCCATTTTAATCATCACTCTGGGCATGGTGGCAGAGCAGTTAAGGGGTCCTGCAGTGGCAGGACTTTGTGCCTCATTCTGAACTCATGACAAAGATCACCCCTGTTAGCCATCTTGTTAACTGGCATCTGTCTGTGAGGGCTAGGGAGCAAAAAGCAGCGACACCCATCACCCCATTGTACGCCTTTAGTACAATGATATTTAATCAGGGTGCCATGGCACTATGCAATCTTAGCACTGTTAGGTGTAGTAGCATGATTCACAAGATGAACCCAGAGATTTCAAATGGGAAGCCACGGGGTCAAACACATTCTGACCGGTTGTGGTCTTGGTGACTGCCTTTCAACAGGAAAAAATAGACTATAAGGGCTTTTATAGACGTGCTCCGGGAGGCAGGAGGGAGGACACTTTAATTAGTGAGCCGCACTAATTAAAAGCACCCGAGCATCATGTGCATCAGTGTCTCCATACTGAAAAATGGCAGCAGGGCACTTTGAACTGAAGCTCATCAAACCAGCTTTAGTTCAAAGCACCTTGCCACCATTTTACAGAACGGGGATGCTGATGCACATAATGTTGGAGGCTGCTGGAGTGTGTTAATTCAATGCTCCACTAGACTTGATTAATCGAGTCTGCTCCGACATGCTAGATTTACAGCACATCGGAGCAGCCTCACTGCACATCTATAACAGCCCCTATTTTCCATAGTCAAGAAACAAATAAAAGCTAAAGAGCTGGCATTTTCCAAGGCGCACCTTGACCCTAACACAAAGGGTGCCTGAAGCCTAAAAAAGTTGAGAACCACTGCTTTAGTGTGACCTAACCATGCTAGGCCAGTGGGCTGTTTGACTAGACCTTTGACTTTGGGTGTGTATACAAAATTACAGTGCGTCAGAGCAGATTCAACTGAGTCAGCTGGAACATGGTAATTACTGTGCTCCAGCAGGCTCCAGTGTCCCTGCACTGAAAAATGGTGGCAGGGGCGCTTTAACTAAAGCTCATTCAACAAGCTTTAGTTAACGTGCCCCCACTGCCATTTTTCAGCATGGGGGCACCAATACGTGTGACACTCTGGGTGCTTTAATTAGAGCGGCTCTGAGAGCCACTCTAATTAAAGCGCCTGGAGCGTCACATGTATCAGCATCCCCATGCCAAAAAATGGAAATGAGGGGTGAAAGCTGCTCTAATTAAAATGCCCCTCCCCACTCCTGGAGCATGTCTATAAATGCCCAAAGTGATTCCAGATGTCATGCAAGACATGGGCATTTTCCTATGCGGTAAGGATTGATGCTTCAGGGTATAGCAGCTTAATGCCTTTATTCTTAGCTATCTAATGTGCTGACTATGTACAAGTTACTTAACCATGTGTGATGTTACCTGATGGGACCAAGTGAAGTGCCATGAAGCCAACAGCTTCCACGAGCTGAAGGAGCTATCCTCTTGCTCAAAGGCAAGAGGCTTGTGTTTCGATGCTGAATACCTATTGTTTAGTCCTAACTTTACAGGGACCTACAAAATCTTTATGAAGTAAAATGGGAGTTTGGCTCAAGAAGCTACTGAGCAATTGGGAATGGAGTAGGGCTCCTAAAGATTTCAGAATGAAATGTCTTACACTGCTGAACTTACTGATTCTAGCAGCAGTGTTGTTTTATTTAAGGGCTTTTCCCGTTTGCTTTTGTGCTCTCCCTCCCTTCTCCCCATTCCTCAAATCCACCCCCCAAAAAAGAAAACCAGAACAGCTTCTGATACAAATGCAAATAGTGATGTAATCATTGGATTTTTTTTAATTCTGAAAGCAGAGACTTCTAAGTTTATCTCTGAAGGACACTGGAAAGATGAATAGAGAAAAATTATGCACAGAAAGAGAAAATATTCAAAGAGTAGAATTATGTATGCATAATTGCATGGCTCCCTGGGGTGCATGGGCGAGCACATGAAGTCACTTTGTGAAATAATTTCCCACAACTACTGTATACTAATTATAGTGCCCTAAGTGGGGAGAAGCTAATTTTTAAATCACTCTGATGGGGTAACAGAGGGAGCCATAAGGATGCTTTTAACCCCTTATTTACTATATGTCTCCGAGCAAAGAAGCAAATATAACAGAAATACGTGCAAGTGTTTTGGTTTATCTTTATTTATGTATTTATTTACTAATATAAAGCTATACTGTAATATATATAAGGGAGATGCTGACCAAGTATCATGAGCTCTTGGTTTCTAAGACAGTAGAGACAAAGAGCAGACAAAAAGAAATGGACCTGAACACCATGTGGTCATTGGATGCATTTGGATTCAGATCCAAACTCTGTAGTTCCCCCTGATCAACTCTGGGTGTGGAACCCATTCAAAAGGGGAACATCTCAAAAGAGCAGTAGCCAGTACTTCTAACCATTGTGTGTGAACAAACTGAGAATGATCCTAATGAGGCAAAACTGCTCCAACTTCAACCCTGGATGAAGGAATATTAAAGGCAGAGTGGTTTTGCTACATTTGCCTCATTCTCACTCGCAGGCTGTGAACAGCACTTCTCCTCCAAAAGATTCCCAAAGACCTTTACAAACTCTATCTAAATGAATCACCACTGAAATGCAGCCACTGTTTAAGAGCACATTTTTCAATGCTACACAAGAGTTTAGGGTGGCAAGTACCTGATTAAATGCCCACTGAAATAAACAGACATACATCGTGCTTACGTGTGAAGCAATGGTTCCAGGTATAGATCAGCTATTTCTTGTCTAAAAGTCAAACAGGCATCGTTATAAACATATTAGTCAATTGCCCGTCAAGAATGTCAGGGGGGTTGGGGATGGAGCGCCACTACCAACCACCCTGTGCTGCCGCTGCTCTGCCTCTGGCCCCATGGACCTCCCCACCGCCGCTCCACCGCCTCCCAGGTGTGGGGGAGGGGGGGAAGCTTGCACATGGTGGCCACAGCCACTACCCAGTTCCCTGCACTGCCACTGTTGCATGTCCAGCTGCTCACAACCCCCTCCCTCCCTCCCAGCTGTTCTTAGGGCCCCGCAGCGGTGGCAGCAGGGTACCACCACTGTGCTGCCCCTCCCTTTCATGCTTCCCTCCCCTCCTCCCTGCTGGCTTTTGTCAGGGCCCAGGGGCAGTGGCCAGAGCAGGGGAGTGAGGCCAGCACCCCACACTGCCGCCTGCAAGGAGCAGGGCTGGGGAGAGGGGGCGAGGCCAGCACTGCTGGCCTTATCCCCTTCCTCCAGCCCCTCTGTCATGGTGGTGCTCCGCCGTCCCAGTCCATCCTACTGCGCACATCATGACTGATGTGGGGGGACAGAGTGCTGCCACACAGCACTCCACGATGCTGCCGCTCCGCCTCCGGCCCTGTGCGCCCCTCCCCTGCACCTAGTGCCAGAGGGGGGGCGAAGCCAGCGTTGCGTCGCCAGCTTCCTGTGCCGCTGCCACCTCCAATGAGCTGGGGGGGTGGGGAGAGGGCGATGCCAGCAGTGCTGGCCTTGCCCTCTTGCTCCATCCCCTCCGCCATGGCAGCGCTCCACCATCCCAGTCTATCCCCACTGTCCCCCTCTGTCTCCAAGGAACAGGGCCGGGGAAGGGAGAAACAAGGGCAGCACCACTGGCCTTCCCCCCCCCGCCCTGCTCTGGCCCCTCAGTCCCTGCTGTCATGGTGGCACTCTGCCATGTGTGTCTGTCCGTGCAGAGCACTCTGGTTGTTTCAGTCAGCATTGAGACTGGCTGCCGAGACAACGAATCAGCTTGCAAATAAAGCGTTACACATGGACAGACGGACTAAGACTTTTATTATATTACTAGCCAATTGCCCATAAAGAAAGATGGGGGGCGGGGGCTGGAATGGGAGTGCCACCACCTAACTCCCCATGCTGCCACGGTTCTGCCTCTTGCAATGAGTGGGGTGGGGGAGCCGAGGCCAGCAGTGCTCCTCCCCCACCCCCATCTGGCTCTTGCCGCAGCGTGCAGGGAGTGGGGTGGGCTGGCCTTGGCTTCCCCACCCCCCTCTGGTCCTCACCGCCACTTGCAGGGAGCAGGGTGGGGAAGCCGAAGCCAGAGCCGCTGGTCTTGGCTCCCCCACCCTCTGTCCAGTTCTTGGCACTGCTTCAGAATTGTGGCAGTGCTCCCCATGATTGGAGCAGTCTGATTGGCTGTTGACCATCAAGAATGATTGCAGGGGGAGAGGGCGGGGATGGAGCCCTGTGCCACCCCCCCAGTCCAGGCCCGCTCCCACTTCCCTAGTGCTGCTTGGGGTCCAGGCCTGCTCCCCCCTACCCACCGCTGCGGTGGTGGGAAGGGAGGAGCAGGCTCAGGCCCGGTGCGGGGGAGGACCAGGCCTGAGGGTGGGGAGAAGCCAGGCTGCCGCGGCGGGGGCACAAGGGAGAGCAGCAGGTCTAGGCCAACCTGGGAGGAGTGGGCTCGGGATGACGTGGGGAAGTGGGGGAGGAGTGGGCCCAGGTCCCTCCCACCACGGCAGGCCATCTTTACCCCTGCTTGGGCCTGCTCCCCTCAACCTGCATTGGGCCCAGGCCCCCCCTGCCACGCATTAACCAGAAAGGGAGTAGGGCAGAGGGAGCAAGGCCAGCTCTGCTGGCTTTTTCCCCCTCTTCTGACCACTCTGTTGCCACCACTTCCAGGGAGCAGGGCAGGACTCCACTCATCCTGCTCCAGCCATCCCGCTCCCCCCACTCCATCCCATGTCCCCACCACCATGGCAGTGGGCTGCCTTCTGTCAGAAAGCTTCTTTGGTCTCTGATTGGCTGTTTCCATCAGCCAATCAGAGTGCGAATAAAGTGTTATGGACAGACAGACAGACTTTGGCTTTTGTAACGTAGCAGGATTACCTCTTCAGGGCTTGGGTTGAGTCCCAGGCTCAAGGGTCTGCTGTTTGATTGGTAGAGCCCGCCCACCAATCTAGAGGGAGCACAAGGGAAGCAATGCCTCATACTTTTCCAAAGGGAGGGGGCAAGGAGCAGCTGGACCTGAATCGGAACTGTGCCAGCCAGGTCCAGTAAACTTTGGGGTGGAGCCCCTGAAAAGTATAGAAGGGGAGCGTGCTCAGCACACTGGAGAGAGACAATGAGGGGTGGCGAGGAGAGAGGAGCTCCAGAGACAGCTGTCCTTGGGACCCCACTTGAGCGGTGCATGAATCAGTGCACAGGGATCAGGCTCTAGGAGCCACTCAAGGCGGCTTCAGCCTGTGAACCCGTTAAGTGGCTGGGCAGTTGGTGTGCCGACCGGCACATGCAGACCTGGTCCTGGGAGCAGTTTGAGGCTGCTCAGGCCCCACACAGCGTGCAGATCAGAACACAGAAAATCCACCCTGGGAGCAGTTCCGGGTGAGGCCTAAGCAGCCATGTGTGCAGGTCGGCGTATGGAGGACTTGCCAGGGAGCAGCTTGTGACTGCTCAAGTTAGCCCTGGCCCTAGGCCGAGTGACTGGAGCCCTGCAGTGCGGCCCCCCCCCTTAACTAAAAGAGCCCCAGTACCCAGAGCAGGGCCTGGGAAAGGGAGGACCCCTGGTGTGAGACCCAGGAACCAGAGCCTGTAAGGGTCTGGCTCCCGAGAGACAGCGAGCCCTGGGCTGCCCAGTGCGTGGCGTCAGGCCATCGAGGAGAGCCAAAGGCACCGCTGGAGAGAAGCTTCTGTGGGATTGGCCTCCAGGGGATGAGCCTTGGCTGCTTCAGAGAGGAAGTGTGAGTTGCTGGGGAAGCAGACCCCGCAGGGGAGGTGGGCATTGGAGAGGAGGGTCTGCTGCCTCCACCCTCCATTGCAGGAGGGGTGTGTCCACATCCCAGGGCCTTAAAGGGGAGGGGCTCCAAGGAAACCCCTCAGGGAGGTACTGAGTGCACTCCCTATTTTGGGTGACTGTTGTTGTGTCAAGGTCTATATAGCTATAGGTATTCTTTAAAGGAGTTTTATGTGTTCTTAATGTATTAATCTATATATTTGTATTGTTACTTGGTAGGACTAGGGAATATTATTATTAACTTATTTGGGTTATATAAGTTGATTTCCCATGTGTGCTTCTCGTGTTGTAACCTTATTTATCTTGTTTAATGTGTTAATTATTATATATGTTGTAAGTCATATGGTTTACGTGGATTGTGGGATATTATATGTAGTGTCATATACTAAGCTTTATTATAAATATTTCATGTTTTATCTTAAGTATATGTATTTATTATAGTAATACATTATATATAGTCAAGCACTTGGTCTCGGTCTGGCTCTGTAGAGAGGAGAGGGAACTACTTTAGTAGCCGGGCCCTCCATCAGCACCCTGCCTGACCCCTACTGCAGTCATTGGAGGACAGGGCACACCCCCCTGGGTGTACCCAGGCTACAGTAATATTAGAATAAACATATTCATGGATTGTGAGGTTGGAAGGGATTTCAGGAGATCATCAGGTCCAGCCCCCCTGCACCAGGCAGGAAAGACAACTGGGAGTCAGGTGACCCCAGCAAGGTGACTGTCCAGTCTCCTCTTGAAGATTTCCAGAGTAGGTGATTGCACCACCTCTGGCAGGAGCTTATTCCACAGCCTGGACACCCTGACTGTGAAGAGATTTTTCCTAATGTTGAGCCTGAGGCGGTCTTCCAGGAGTTTTTGAGCACTACTTCTGGTTTTCCGCAAGAGTGCCCTAGTGAACGGTTGTTCTCTGAGCCCATGATGTATTCCCCTGATGTAGCAGTAAGCCACTGTCAAGTGTCCTCTTAGCCTTCTCTTCTTCAGGCTGAAGAGTCCCAGGTCCCTCAGCCTTTCCTTCTATGGCTTACCATGCAAATCTCTGATCATATAGGTGGCCCTTCTCTGGACTCTCTCAGGCTTCACCACATCCTTGTTGAAGTGCGCTGCCCAGTACTGAACGCAGTACTCCAACTGAGGTTTAACCAATGCCGAGTACAGTGGAAGAATCACTTCCCTAGTTTTGCTGGAGATGCACTGATTGATGCATACCAGGGTATTATTTGCCCTGTTGGCTACAGTGTCACACTGCCAGCTCATGTTCATCTTATATATATGCATAATATAAGATGAACTGACATTGTGGCCATACTCAGGAAAGGGACAGTAAATGATAGGAAATGTGTATGTGACTAGAAAGTAAGCTACACTATGCTCCACATAATGTACACCCTGCTAACACCCTTATTCTAATGACCCACTTCCTTCTTGTGTCCTAGCCCTTTTGTGACAAAATATTTAGCAGAATTCACAAATCTGTTGGCATCTGACACTGCTGCGCCTGGAGCTCTTCTGCTATGGCCTCAAACTTGCAACCTCTGGGCTGTCAACCATACACCTTAGTGCCCGCACCACCCCAGCTCAATGACCCACTGAGACCTCCCAATTCTTCATGATAACTAGTGTCAAAATATTTCATACTTCAGGTTCATTTAATTAAAAAGCACTAACATTACTTACTTTCAATCAATTACCTACACCACACTTAAATTCCACATAAAGTTCTTTTGCAGGGAAAATAAAAAGGAAGACTAAAACCACCCCAGCTTTAAAAATTATAAAATGTCACATACTTTCCATGTTGCCTTTTGATTTCCTCTGCATCAAAAATCTCCCATAAACTGCTTTGTATTACTGCTAACCTCTACATGTTTAAAGGAACTAAAACATTACCTGAAGTCTTTAAATTCCATTATCTGACTAGAATTTTCTGCTATTCTGACCCATATTCCCTTTATTTTTTCCCAGCAAAATGAATTTTTCACATGCAAATCAATATTCCCAAATACCATCAAGGTGCTAATCCATGTCTTAACTGGCAGAGATGTAGGTATTTTTTTTTTTAAAGTATAAGTCCCCATCTGAAGCCGTTAAAAATGTCTACATAACCCTCCCCAAAACAACCCCTCCAAAGATGTATAAAATGATTATTATCTATTTCTCTAAAGGGGTCCTAATACATACACTATAAGCATGTTTTACAAAAATGGAATCACTTTATATTATTCTTCACAGTAATTCAACTCATGTGTTTGTTATTGGAAAAAAGAACCTTCTTATCCCATTATTTGAGTTTCTTGAATATGTCAACTGGGAAGTCCATCCCACCTTTTCTTCCCAACCTGAAAATCATCCATGAAGTCTGATCTTTTGCAGCAAAGATGAATGCTAATGGCAATGTAAACCAAATACTTTGGATCTAATCAATTCTCCTTCCTGTTCAGAAACTCATTTCCTCTTAAAAGGTCATCTACAAAAATTCACGTTTACTTACAGTGTAAGGCCACTGAAAACCATCAGATCACTTGATACAATGCCCTGTAATCCAAGGCATTACCATTTTACTCAATAACTTCAGATATGGGCCCAATATATGTGCCTAATAAATGACTGCCAAAAAGTCATCCAGTTTTGATTTGAAGGCATTCAGAGAAGGAAAATCCACCACTTCCCTTGGTAGTTTGTCCTACAAGGTAATCATCTCACTGTTAAAAACTTGTGCTAATTTCTAAATTGAATTTGGCTGGCTTTAGCTTCTAGATACTGGTTCATGTTACACCTTTCTCCATTAGATTAAAGAGGCCATTAGTGTCCAGTGTTGTCTCCCCATGAAGGTTCTTATACTTTAGAATCAAAGCATTTCTCCATTTCCTTTTTGATAAGCTAAACGTAACAGTTCTTTAAATCTCTCATGGTAAGAAATTTTTTGCTGTGCTCAGATCACTTGTGTGAATGTTCTACACCCTGTGAAATTTTTCAGCATCCGTATGTATGTATGTACGTACGTATGTACGTACATACCCACCCAAACCAATAAAAGGCACTTCAGTTTCAGTCTCACCAAGGCCCTCTACAGAGCTACAGTCGCTTTCTTATCCTTACTCACCAGTCTTCTGTTTATGGTCAGAGAGGCATGGCTGCCACAGGGAAAAAGGGGAAAAATGCTGTGGGTGGGGTAGGGAAGGCTGGAGCAGCAGTGAGCCAGGTGTGTGGAGCCTGGTTGGCAGCCAGGGTGTGGCTCTGGCCAGCCACTCCTATTCTGGGCGGCATACACTGCTGCCATGTGCACCACCTGCTTTCTTTCCTTGCACTTTTTTTTATATCGGGGCTTGGCTGGGATGATCTAGTTGAGGATGGTCCTGCTTTGAGCAGGGGGTTGGACTAGACAACCTCGTGAGGTCCCTTCCAACCCTCATTTTCTATGATTCTGTGATTTCCCAGTATCTAAATTTGGCTCTGCACTGCAAATATGCAGCACAGAGAACCAAATCACACGTGCGATGTGCGTTTTACAGCACCTCAAAAGCCTTCGAGGCACTACAAAATGCATGTGCACCTTGTATGGATGTGGCCAAGGGTTGCAATACAGCCTACAGCATTACACTGGAAGTGCCTGTTGAGTTTTGTCCACTCTGACTCCTAAATCCATTTCCTGTTTCCAGGGTACTGTCCCATTCTGTTCTGCTTTGCTTTTTCCTGGATGTAAAACTTTTCATTTAGTTGCATTAAAACACATTTCATTGGCATGATCCCAGGTTACCAAGTGGTTCAGCCTGATCTGTATGACACTTCTATCCTCATTACTTACCACCCTGCCAATCACTGCATCTTCCATAAACTTCCTACACAACGATTTTTTTTATTTATTTCCAGATTATTGGTGATAATGAAAGTCAGTGCCAGGGCCAGTTCCATTTCCAACAAGAAACCTACTAGAAACTCCCCCATTCAATTAGGATTCTCCTCTGGCAATTATTTTGTGGCATTTCTCATAAAGGTACCCTGAGGAAGGGCACCTTGTGCCCAAACGATTGTATGAGGTCTCGCCCAACTATACATTTGGGCCATCACAGGTAGCACTCCAACAAAACCCTGCCATCTGTTAGTTAGCCAGCTGACAATCTATTTAAGGTGTGCTCTACTGATATTGTATCCTGTCCATGTTCTTCATCTGAATGTAGCTTGATACCAAACAAACCTTCCCAAAATCTAAATATATTATATCCACAAAGTTCCACTTTGCAACCAAAATTGTAATCTTGAATTGTGAAATCAAGTTCGCTTGACTATACTTATGTACCATAAACAATCTTTGGCTGTATTTAAATGCATCTGATGTCTTTTTATTTCACGTATGTATAGGCCTAAAGTTAGCTTGTTCATTGCTCCATCTGCAGAAATGTCATCAGCATCATCATGTGAAGGCAAGTAAAAGAAAGCCCCCAAATCACTTGTGCTAAAGAAGCAACTCCATTAGCTGGCAGTAATTAGCAGGCTTTTATAATCTGTAAAGGCCAACCACTAGATGGAGATATGATTGCATGCACTGGGGCACTGTATTATACATGCTTGTGGTTAGTAGTGAAGCATGTTGGGCAATTGGCATACTCATCATGAATTTTAAGCCAAAATCTCAACAAGCAAAGAACAGTTAGTACTCCCCCCCAGCTGTAAATTCTTTCACAATTTCATGTTAGAATCTAGCTTCTTGTACCTAAACTCAGAATTTTAAATATTCCAACCAAACTGAATGGTTATATTTTTGGCCAAATTAACTATACTGACTATGGCCCCTTACTCTTTCCATAGGGCCACTTAAAATACAGCCTCCCCTTCCCACACCACCCCTAACTGAGTCCTACACCAAACAAGTTACTTTGCTGTCCTATAATTTGAAGCGCTTCCATGTTGGTCACTCTAACTAGGGCGGTATGAATAACCTTTGGGGATCAACTGTTGAAAAAAAATTACATGCAGTTTTTCCCCTCATCCAAACGAGCAGTAACAACAACAAAAATGTTTCGAATAAAATGTTCCATTCAACCTCAAACAAAACATTTAATCTGAAGGCCCTCTTCAGAAAACCAAGGCTACTAAGGGTAGGTATACAATGTTGCTTTTGAGGGGTGAATGTCAGTGGAATAACAGAGTCCCATTTTAACCAATAGCTCAGTCCTAGGATGGTTGATGACCTAGGTTCAACTCCACCTTTTCCCTCCAGTCATACCTTCTGCCTGAAGGGATTGAACCGACACTTCCCCTCCCTCTTATAAGAATATCCTAACCACAGGTTATACGTTAATCAGTGAGGCAGCAGGGACTCCTAGTCTCTCCTGCTGATGCTATCCTTCTTTCTAAACATATATTCACTGGAGCAGGGACTGGTCCTTGAGTATCCAGGTTCCACCATCCACCTCCTGCTATCCTACTTCTTTTCTTGCTGTCTGTCTCAATGGCCATTTAAGTATTTTGTAGTAATTAGAACAGCTCCAGCAGGAGAGAAACCCATCGCAGAAACCCTGCAGACCTGTGGTCAGTGTACACAGCTGCGAGATAAGTGACCGAGGTTCAACTTCTTGTTCTGACTCAGGAAGAGCCTAATTCTGACTCAGAAAAAGTCTCCCACCTCTTGTTATGTGCGTAACATCTAACAGAGGCTAGAGGTTTAGAGAGACAATAATGTTCCCTGGGAGCAATAATGTTCAAAAGAGAGAAGTGCTTGGGTATTAGGCAAAGAACTGGGAATAGGAATAAGACCGGAGAGGTCCTCCAGGTCACATGTCCAGATCCTGTAGTAGATTGGCAGCGATCAGCTGTTCTTACAGACAGCTCTTTAGAGAGACTTAAAATGAGTCCAGTTCTTGGCATCCACTTAATAAGCATTAGCAACATGGTTGGGCCTTGTTGGAAGTCAGAGTAGGGAAGCCAAAAACACATTAGACATGAAAGCTGAACTGTCCTCTATCATTTGAAGCTAGTCCTGCTGCAAAAAAGGACCATGGAGCAACATACATTAACTTTGCACAGTGGATTGTCTCTAGGGCTGTCAATATAGCACCCACCAATGACATTAAATTCGTCTTATTATTATTATTTTTCAAGTGCTCAAGCATGTACTAGGAACCTCAGAAAAATATGCAAAGCTGCCAAGAGAGTGTAATCTAAATTGAACATGACACAGTGTCAGTATGCCTGCCATTAACAGACATTGAGAGAAGGTGGTCAGACTGGACAGAAAACACAGGAGCAACAATAGTAAGATCATGCAGTTGCTCAGTAAGATGTGCACACATCGTAAACTGAGTGGACCGGGTTATTACTTTTCTTACTTCCTCACTTCTCTCTGGTGTGATTGCAAGAGAGTTTAAGGAGGTGGCATGGAGAACAGGTTTACAGAGGGCATATCAAATGTGATACAAAGCAGTGGAAGAATGCGTGGAAGTGACTGAGACAGAAAGACACAGGAGATGCATTGCACAACAGCAAAGCAACTGGGGAGAGAGAGAAAAAAGAAGAGAAAATGGTTCCAGGATGGAGGTAGGCACTATGGGGCACAGGAATTGGAAGGCAAGGACAGGACACTGGATTACAATGTGCACTGTAACAAGGAAACATTGAATTTACTCAAACAGGAGACACTAATACACTGATGTAATTAAAACTACTGAAGAAGAGAAACTGAAGGAAAACCAAAATGAGACAACTTTAGAGCTTTGCATGTGGATATGCAACCTAGCTGAAGGGGCTCAAAGCAATCCACAGCCTAGGTTTAAGATCTCCTGGATAGAAACCACCTTGTCAAACTGTACCTCATCATGGCATGAAGGCCCTGTGATAAGCAGGGATCTGGGGCTTTCATTTCCCATGAAAAAACAGAGTAAACTGCAGATTTTGACTTCTACCAGGAGCAAATGCAGATTTCTCATTTTACCAGCGAAACCTGTGGATTTTGCCATTTTGCAATGATCTCCTTGCTGGCTGGCAGAGTTCCAGCCTGCAGGGAGCTGGGATGAGCGGGAGGAAGGTGGAAAGACAGAGGGCGCCACGTGCATAGATATGCAAGTGGCTCCAGGCAACCTGCAGAGCAGCTCCAGCAGGTAAGTTGGTGGGGAGAGGGGGATTGAGGCCCCTGTAGCGAGGGAGATGGGCACAGTTGGGGCTCCTGTCCAGTCAGGTGAGGCTTGAGGTTGCAATGTGCAGCTGCATGGCCCCCAGCGGGGAGCAGGATGGGGCCATGGGTGGCTCATCTGGGGGAGGGGGAGGGCTGGCTCCCCACTGCTGCGTGCACTCAGGGGGCAGGGGGGAACCTGTGCCCCCCGGATCTGTACCCGGGGCGGGCACAGGCTGCGAGCTCAAGCTCCTGGCTTGCTTCCCTCCTCCAAGGCCTACTCAGCCTGGCAGGCAGCTGGGGATAGCAGGGCCACACAGGGATTCCTCACCTGCCATGTGTACAGATCTGGGTGGGCATGGGTCTCCCCTGCCCCCCAGAAGTATGCACGGCAGCAGGGAACTGGCCCTCCCGTGGACAAGCCACCCATGGCCCCATCCTGCTCCCTGCAGGTGCACATTGCAACCCGAAGCCCCAACTGGCTGGGCAGCAGCCTCAGCCTGTGCCTGCCCTTGGTACAGATCTAGGGGGTGTGGGTCCCCCCCTTCCCACTGGGAGTGCATGCAGCAGCAGGGAGACACCCTGCCCAAGCCCGTAACAGGGAGAGCAGGGGCAGGAGGCTGCGCATAGCCCTGGCACCTGGGGAGCCCCTCCAGCAGGGCTGAAGGAGGAGGGACTGTGGGTGGGGAGTGAAGGGTACCAGGAGGGCCAGAGAGGGGAGGCTGTAGGGGGACCTTTAATTTTAATCATGGATTTTAGGGTTTTTAGCAGAGAATTTGTGATTTTTTTACCAGAGAATTTGGTGGGGTTTTTTTTAATCAGGTAAAACCAGAATCCCTGGTGATAAGCAATCGCATCGAGAAAGAGCTGAGCCAAGAACTACCATACACTTAGGCTCTTAAAGAACATTGAAGTCTCAGGCCTGCAGGTGAAGAGTGCATGTTCCACCATTGTGCCACTTAAGAGTTTCAATTCAGTAAAAATGATACTATGGCAGTATGGATGGATCCTGACGCAGCAATACCCAAGATAAATGTTGCTTCAGAAGAACACTGTAATGAACAAACAAATACGTATTTGGGATGAAGAAGAGATTGAAGAAAAGGGAAGAAGAAACAAAAGTGTTTCATAGTTTATTGCTAATATTTCACCCATCCTGTGTAAACCTACAATCTAAACAATCACAGACTGCTACATAAAGTAACCTGTACAACCCCAAATCATTTTCTATTACCAACTCTTCCCTCCTTTTCTTGGCCCATTGCAGCTGCCAAGGCACTGGTTCATCCAGAAAAGAACTGAAGAGTGGTGCATGTGAATATATGCAAAGAAGAAAATTACTCCCTCACCTTTCCACTTCTGCATAGTGTCATGAAACAGGTAATACAGGGATCCCTAACTTTTTCTTGACTAGGTATCTCCTGACCAGAGATCCTTGTTTTCCCTGATTAAAAACTGCAAATTCTGATAAAAACCCCCAAAATCCATGATTAAAATGAAAGGCCCCTTGCTCCTTGGAGGCCCCTGGCTCTGCTCATGCCCCTCACTCCTCCCCAACATTCCCCCCAGTCCTGCTGGTGCCCCTCACCCCCATCCAAAGTCCCCTGCCCCCCCAGCCCTGCCAGAG
>NW_017729029.1:44037515-44073152 GCF_001723915.1 Gavialis gangeticus
CCCCCCCAGCCCTGCCAGAGGGAGCCCCTAGCTGCCAGGACTATGGAGCCAGGGACCCAGGTTGGCAGCCCCCTGCCCCTGGCAGGAGGTGGCAGCTGCTGCAGTGGAGTGGAACCCAGCTCCTCCCCCTGCTGCCTGCTCGGATGGCAGGGGGGCTTCCCACTGCTGCACACACTCGGGGGTTGGGGGGCAAGGAGAACCCATGCCCCTGAGATCCGTATGTGGGTGAGGCAGGGGTGGGTTCAGGCTCCCACCCCGCTGCCCCCCCACCCCCTGCCCAGGCCTCCACAGCCCAGCAGGTGTGACCCGGCGTTGCAGGGAACAGCGGGGCCACATGGGGATCTCCTTGTGCTGTGAGCTCTGTGCTGCCCTGGCAACACAACCCCTGCCTGCATGGCAGCAGCAGGGGCATCAGCACTGGGTTGTGCCCCTCACTGCTGCCACGTGGGCAGGGGACACATTGCCAGGGCAGTGCCGACCTCACAGTCGCAAGTAGCTTCCCTGTATGGCCCCATTGTGCTCTGCAGCCCTGGGTCACACCCACATGGCTACAGAGGCCCCAGGGAAGGGGAGCAGGGCAGGGAGCCTGAGCCCGCAGCAGCCAGCCTGTGCCTGCCCCTTGCACTGATCTGGGAGGTGCGGGTCTCCCCTGCCCACCCGAGAACGCGCGCAGTGGTGGGAAGCTGCACACCCACCAAATGAGCTGTCCGTGGTCCTGTCCTGCTCACCTCCGGGGCCCTGTGGCTGCACATTGCAAGCCTGGGCCTCAAGACTCATGCACTGCCTGGCTGGGCAGCAGCCCCAGCCCCAGCCCTGTCCAACTCCCCACCTTACCTATGGGAGCTGCTCTTCAGGCTGCCTGGCAGCCCTGTGCATATACATGAAATCCATGGGTTTCTCTGTTAAAATGAGAAATCTGTGTTTTCCCCTGGTAAGGGGGAAAATCCACATTTTTCTCCGGGAAATGGAAAACCTGGATTCCTGGTCATGACCTCCCAACACTCTGGTTGAAAACTCATGCAGTATTATCATGGACCTCTGCTAGATGGAATCACAACTACATGGTATGTTGCAGGCTCAAACACCAGTGAACAGAATTTCTCCTTTAGTTGAGGTGATATGGTTTGGGTATATGGAAACAAAAGATCTAAAGCTGAATCCCATCTGCCAAATGATATCCAGTTGTTACTGGGATGCACCCATCATGATGGTTGCCACAAATCTGCCAAACTGTGCCTGACAGTCCATTTTTAAAACGGCCTTTTCTGCTAAAAGCCCCAACCCAGCCAAGTTTCTGAAAGGTCATCATTTAAACCATAAAACCAATAACCCACGCCCTCTTGTGACAAACCCACCATGACCGTGAAACTGTCTTCATGCTCTGCTCAGTGACTAGCTGGCAATATACACCTGACTGCACAGGGAATAAGGATAAAGCAAAAGGTCTATAAAAAGAGAAAAGTTAACAAGGAACTGCCAGTAAGTGATGAACAAGCTAGGATGATGATGCCTGGACAGGGGCTTTTAGAGGCTGGCTCAATGCTCTCGCTAAGGTTTTAATTTCTCAGTTGACTTTAATTAAACTCACACATTAAAAATCTTGCCCCCTTTGAGTGGGGATTATCTGAGAGCTCACAGCTCCAGCATGGAGAGACAAGGAACTGAAAAATTAGTGTGCACAATGGACAGCATCATAAAGGTAAGGGAATGTTTAGAAAACATTTTTAAATCATTCAGTTTTTATGCAATTTATGTGCAGTGGCAGTAGGCATTCTTGACTGGAGAAAACAGAGAGCAGGCTAGATCAATTGAGGGCTGGAGGTGGGTGCAGGGAAACAGAAGCAGCAGAGTGTGGCATTGAGGCTAATAGCATTGTAGCAATTTATTCACTAAAAAATGCTGCACAGAGCAAGGCAGGGGTTTGTGCAGAGAGTGCAGGAGTGGCACAGCTTGAAAGATAGGGCAGCTCTGACTCCAGAATGATAGAGAAAGGAGGCCACAGAAACTAAGCCCCAGTGCCCCCAAACTAATGCTCCCTATATCAAAATAGTTCCCCCTCCCATATTCAGATTTGTGGTAGAACAACAGACCCACCAAAAAAGCTGGGAGGTAATATCATTAGCGTAACAAAGGTGGTGCCAGGTATGCCTTCATACCACCCCAGGCACTGGCTTGGGGAGGGAGGGGTAATAAAAAGTGGCTGCTGCTGGCAGCCACACAATTGGAGTTGCAAACATTGCAGCAACCGGAAATCATGGTTGCCCCTGTGCGCTGGGCACCCGGCCATGTCCTTGAGCTGCTAGATAATACACTTGTTGAGCTACCAAGGAATCGTCTCTGTCTAGGGGGTACTTGGTTTTATTTCCTCGTGGATGTGGGAGTCTTGTTCCTCTGGCCCCACCCACATGCATGATCTGGTAGCAACCAGGCAATCGGAAAGGGCAGGAGTGTTCATGTGCCATAAACTCCATCGAAGAGTAAGATTAATCCTGCTGGTGTTTCCAGAGTGAGGGCAATGCCACATAGAGATGCTCTCTCCATATCACATCCCATTTACCATGTGTGCATAAGAAGCACCCCCATGTATCAAGTTCACAGACAGTGGAGTAGACAGCAGGGCTGGTGGGAGGTGGAGAGATGATTACACTAAGATACAATTCCCCTTCACAAAACCCTGATGCTTTCTTCACGCCTCTGGCAAGGACTGATCCTGGAGAAGCCTGATCTTGCCTCGAGTGTCTTTCCTCCCCTGCCTTTGGCAATCTCTTCTGTTCTCCCACCACCACATCTTTCCCTGCCCTGGTGTCAGTTGCTAATGCAAAAAATGCACTATAATTAGCACAAGGCATCTTGCAGATAAGCAGAAAATCCCACCACATCCCCAAGAGCAGGCAGTCGACGCAGAGCCAATGCATGGATGAAGGAAAAAGCATGCAAAGACCCAACAAGAAAAGGGACTAAGTAGCAGTGCCTGGTGCCTGTCTGGGCCCCCAAATGATTTTTTTGTTTTGATAAATAAAAGTAAAGAGATGACCTGTACAAAGAGGGTGCCTCTGGCCTCATCCTACACTGAGCGCACACAGGACTGGTGCACCGACGCGCCTGCATTATGACCTACATGAGAAGACGGCTGTGCCCAGAGACTTACTGAAACCAATGGGTTCTGTGTAGGCACAGAAATCCTACCATGTGGATCTACCACACAGGACCTGCCACTCTACCTACCCACATCTTTCCCTGTTGCTCACCTGACTAGCATAACTGAAGACTTGATGGTGTTTTTAATGGCCCTGCTTGCCACAATACCCACCACCAATTGATTCTCCCTATACGGTGTCTGTATGACTACCAATGACGTTTCCCACTGAATGACTGCAGCGCCTGGCATTTGTGTAGCCAGCTATGTGTGTGTTTGAAAGTATATGTTTTATGTTCAGCTATGTAAACCTCCCCCATGGTTTTAAAAGCAATGGAATAATCTACTATTTAAACTCCCATCCCTTAGCAAATTCTGCAGTTGCAGAAACTGGTTGAATTTGATTAAACCTTTGGAACCCCTCCAATATTTCCAGTTATTCCATCTGTAGAAACACTCTACTGGCACTTGGCACATTTATAGCATTAACTGCCTTCTAAATCAGCAGCAGTTCTGCCTAATAATTTGGCATTTGCACATTGCCTTGTAAATTACACACCTTGCATCCTTGAGTCTGAGGTCTTTTCCCCTCCAAAACACATTACTGGTTTGCAGAAGTTCTGGAGGAATAAAAATGTCACTTAGTAGGGTTGTCCTTTGCCAAGAGAAAAAAAATGGCATAAAGTGGGCATGAAATTAACTCTATAGCTCATGCAGGGGCAGTAGAGTGAAACCCAAGGAGACCAGCTGGCAGCTAACAGCCTATTGCCATGTGGCCCTCTTTACTGTTTTGAAGCTTGTCAGATTGCTCCAAAGTGCATTATTCTATTCAGAACCAAGCCTTTACGCTGTCAGTCGCACACTGGAAGGCCATGGGAGGGATGTGCGTGCATGTGTGTAAGGGAAGCAGCTTCTCCCACTGGCCAAGCTCATGGGATAATTAAAATTCCAGAAGGGAAGTTTTTTGTGTTGGCTGTGATGCTGCTGCCAGCACAAATGCTGCTGCCATTTTCAAACCAAACACCATGCTGGGGATGGCTAGCTGATCCAGATCAACTTGAAGAATACAGGGAAGCCACCCAGCAGATGCTTGTTTGGTCCTCAGTCAAGAATGAGGAGTTGAGTGGGTCTCTAGCTACAGCCTCCCCAATTCCATGTAAGCAGTCTCACCTCTCTTGTACATCAAGATTGTTGGGGAAAACCCACCCTCCCCCACAACTTCCTGAGCATGCCACCCTCTTTCAACCTCTTCCTTCCTACCCTCTATTCACAGCCACAAACTCCTCATGTGACTGATGGTGTCTGACAGGGCAGAAAATAAAGGTCCTAGAAATCACGTGCCTCACCACCAGCAGATTCAGGGAAATTCACCAATTTAAGTGCCAGCTCATGCCCTCCTACAGAAAGGCTCTGTACAGTTTCTCCCCTGCCTGCCTCAGATTTTGTTTACTGTTGACAGCCTACTGCTCTGGCCAGCTCTAACACCGCTTTTGTCCCAGGAATCTTTTTTTCCATTGTTACAAATCCAGGGTCACCTAAGGACTTCATGGCTGTCACTACACCACACGTCACAACCACTTGGAATCTGACGGCTGCGCTGAGGCACAACTCTGAGCTTTGTGCTCCCGGAGCTGAGGCCATTATTGCCCGAGCTGAGAAAGATTCTGTTAGTTTGCCTCTTCCCCATGAAAAGCTCAGGACACGCAGCTGAAGTGTTCCTGTCCCTGCCAGAAAAACACGGGCACACATGTCAGGAAGAAATTTATTATTATAATATTTTACATTAACAACTCAAACGGTTAGTTTATGTCTCCCTCCTCTACCATTGAAAATTGACTTCAGTGTTTCTATTCTTTTTTTTATCCTTCCTCCACTCCATTTTAGAGCCTTTAATACATGAATTATTTCTATTTTCAAAAATGCCCGTGATGGGTGGTTACATAAACTGTGATTTACTTTGGGCAAATCCTCATCAGACTGCAAAAAAGCAGCTGTTACAGGTTCAACAAATGAGGATCTTAAGCCCTCTTGGTTGTGACCCTGTGTGCGTGTCACAGGGTCTATAAGCAGTCCATATCCTAAATCCCACCACATACCAATACCACATGGGTAAGATTCTGTGCTTTGCCCATCAGGGAGACAGCACAGAAGTTACAGCTTGGGGGTGCTATGCATCTTTACTCTCTTTACACCCATATGATTATAGACTGCTTCAAGGGAGACTCCTGATTTGACAAACAGACTTTTTAAACTGAGCTGTTGTGCTCAGCCCTGCCCAAAACCTCAATGGCATTTAATGGCAGTCCCTTCCCCATGACCCCCCTGCCTTCAGCCCTGACAGCTATGCCAGGGCTTGGGAGAGTGTCTCAGATGAATCGTGTGCCTGCAGATTGATGGCTTTAGGACCTCTTTGCTCTGTTCCAAGCCTGCTCCCTGGCATAAAGGGGCTGGAGAGAGGAGCAGAGTCCAACCCTACATGCTCTGTATGGTACATAAAGCATATTGAAACTACTGAGAGAGAGGAAGAAACATGACCCAATCTTAATATTTTTATGAATAGGGCTCCAAGAGGCCGCCCATTGTTGTTCCTAGAGAACACATTCTTCTGTATCTTGTATGGGAAACGGACATGTCTCACAACTACACAGCTATACTGAGCTTGATGAAAATGTCTGCTACCTCACACAAAAAAAATCTTTCTGCAGCTAGCAGTCAGTGATGCATACTAGATGGCTGCCTGCTCAACACAGGAGCAAAAGGGCAAACGAATCACATTACAGTCTATGAATAAAGACAGAGTCTTAATGTAACAGCTACTTAATGATTTCATTTTCAGTGCATTAGACAGTTTAGCCTCGTTTTCAAAGGTGCGCAGCACCCACGACTTCCACTGAAATCAACTGGAGCTCAGCACTTCAGGAAATCTTGGGTGTCCTTATGAAAGCTTGCTAGCATGAAAGGAAAAAAAGGCCTTTCTACACCCCACAGGACAGAGAGCAGATAGTAAACAGGTGTCCAAGCCCTGAAGTTCAGACCAAATCTGCATGTGAACTGTTCCCCAGTGCTGGGGAGCTCTAACCTGGGATTCTGAGTCATGTTCATCTACAGCAGTACAGGAACTGCAATGGCCCCTGAATCATTCTTCTAGTTCATTTAAAAGCAAAAATGTTGAGCCAAATTCTGCCCTCAGTTATATCCCTAGAACCCAATGACTTGTAACCAAGAGTAGATTTGGCTTCACATTCTCAGCAGTATCTACCACATGCAGCTACAAATATGAGAGAGAAGTAGAGTCAGGGTGCAGTGAAGTAGGTTTGTTAAAACTGATTTCAGACGCACTATAAGAACAAGTCAGAAAAGATGATGTCCAAGCTATCTGAGATAGAAAATAGCATTTTCAAACGATCCTGCAGTATTATTGACAGGTTTTGTTCAGAGAGCACGTCAAAAACAGGGTGTGTAGAAGAGGAAGAAGAGAAAGAGTCTATACCCATTGGACAGGACCTGTTTGGTGCTTATTAACACCCAGAATACACAGGTCACTCAGAAGAGACAAGTTAGGCAAGACAGTGGTTGGCTTTTAAAAGGAAAAACCAGTCATGTTAGAAGTAACATCCCTCACATATAATATCACATGCATTAGCACTCATTCTAAGCCAGACCAGCAGTTTCTGCCAAGTGAGCACTATGGACTATGATCTGTGCCGGGCACCTGCTCTAACCATTAATACTTATTACTTGCATTCCCATAGCAGGCAGGAGCCCTGGTCACAGAGCAGCACTGTTATGCACAGAATCCAAAACATGATCCCTACCCCAAAAGTACTTACAATCTAGGTGAAAGAAAACAGACAATGGCTGGACATAGACGGGCACGCTGTCAGTAGGCAGTACCTGTCAGCCGGGTAGTTCCCAGTTCATCAGTGGGCAACATTTTTGTATGCATCATGACAAAGGACAGTTTTAAGGAGGAATCTGAGGGAAGATAATGAGGTGGCTTTACAGACATTTGTAGATACAGATATGTATGGATATTTGTGGAGCACGAGGGGCCATAAAGGACAAAGCATAATAGGGCTTGTTTGTATATTTAACTTGGAAGTGATGGAGACTGGTATCATGGACCAGTTGGAGACAGGAGTCAGTATTTCAGTGCTGAATAGGGGTGACAGGTGAAGGGGAGAGTGAAAAGGACCTTTGAAACAAGACAAGCTGCTTGCATTTGATGCAACAGAAAAGAAGGATCCAGCATAGAGATGTAAAGAGGAGCAATGTGGTTAAAGCAACAGGCTGAGAGATGATCTTTCAAGCAGCATTCTGACTGGATACAAGCAGGACATGACTGCATTTGTCAAGACTGGTGGGAAGGCTGTTGCAGTAATCAAGATGCAAAATGAGTGCCTGAGGCTAGGGACAGACATTCAAAAAGCCTGGGCCTGAATTGATTCAATCTTTGCAGCTTAGTCTAACTTGGCTAGGCTGAACTGGTTTGTAACTGGACAGAAATTCTCTCTGGACTGAGGCAATTCAGACACATGCCTGTGCAGGAGCTCAGGCTAAAAGCTTGGGGGTGCGAGAGCAGCCCTTCCTTCCCTTGCGCAGGACTGAGCTGAGGGTGGGGAGTGGACAGGCCTCAGCAGAACCTTTGATTAGGGAGACCTGCCTGCACCATCCCAGGCTTTTCCCTGCTGGCTGCTCAAAGGGTGAGAGTGTTGCCAGACCTCAGACCCCTGCTAGCACTGTGAGGCAAGGAGGCATGTGCAGTCCATGCATCTGTTGATGATACAGAGCTTTTAAATTTTCCTCCCTGCTTCTTTATACTGTCTGCAGCAAACTGACAGTCAAGCAAGTCAGCAGGGACCTGATAACAGTGTTTATCACCTCATCAGCAAAACAACAGCCTCTCTCCATTAGTTAAAACTGTTCTTAAACAGCTTACCAGCTGACCTCTGCCTGTCCCAGTGAAATTGGAGATGCACACAGACACCTCACAGCATTAGCTAGCATACCACATGCCTAGGGTCTGTGCTGTGGGAGATGGGAGGGAGGAAGTGGGGGATTTCTGCTTCAGCAGCGAGCAGTGAGGTGGGGGGCAGGGAAGGGGGAAGCCAGGCAGACCCTGCTGTGTCTGCAGTCTCTGCCAGAACTGCAGCCAGGGAGCAGAGGGGAGAGACCAGCTCTGCTGTGGAGCAGAGAACCCTGCCCAGCTCAGAGAGCATGCCAGGATGCTAGGGGAGTCTGTTTTCATCTTAAACCAGAAAGGGGTCTGGGACAGACATTGCATAAACCGGTTTGAGCCAAATCAGTTAAGCCTGATACTACATTCAACCAGGTTTATCTCAAACTGGTTTCAGACATTTTCAAACTGGTTTATGTGCACTGAACATCTGTTCTGTTACAGGTTTAAACCAGTTTCTGATCACTTAAGCCAGTTTATGTGTAATGTCTGTCCCTAGCCTGAAAGAGAGCTTTAATTGTGTGGATGGGTAGGAAAGGCCACAGCTTACAGTGATTATACAGAAATATCTGCAAGGCTAAAACACAGATGGAAGAACCTACAGAGAGGCCCCAGCTGACAACGGCATCTAGGGTATAGGTCTGAGCAAAGGGCAGCATGGTGGCAGTGTCCACTATGCTCAGTGAGGGAAGTGGGGTGGAATGACTGAGAGGGGAGAAAATTAAGTGCTGTCTTTTAGCTAGATGGAGCACTGGCTGTTTTGAGCATGGAGAGTGTGCACTGTATCCCTGTTCTTCCGGACTCCATTCTTCTGACACTGCATTTGACAATATTTTTATTTTTATTGGGAACCTGCACCTGGGAGATGCGCCCTCTCTCCCCCCAGCAACAAATCCAGGCTCATGCACATACTGAAATCAGAAGCAAACTAATTATTGCCAACACCTCTACCTTCCCCCTAAAATGCTCTTTAATTTGATCCCCTAGGCATCTATGATCTCATATCCCATATGATTTTTTCCTGCTATCCCTGCCTTATTTTTCTCCATCCCAAAAGTATGCAGAGACATAAATAATTATGCCAGGTTGCAAATTGGTTTATGAGAAACAAGCAGCTGTTTCACTGGGGTCCTAACGAATAGATCATGAATTGATGCTCCTCATCTCTTCATTATCTTTCTGCAAGAATCAGCTGCCATCACGTGTCCTCTGCCTCTGTGCGGTGACACTGTAAGTGGAACTTGTCATCCCTCCCATCTGTAGCAGACTGCTTGGGAGGTAGCAGTCACTTACAACGTAACAATCAGAGGCCCTTGCTAATCTGGAGAGACCTTAAAAAGAAACAGAGTGTAAACCAGAGGAGTATTCCACTGGTATGCGCAAAGGAGCCCCCTCACTTATAAACGTACATTCCTGTGAAAATACGGCCTTAAGCTGTGCTTTTCAGTGTAAACATTTCTTCTTTTATACACAGCTGTTGACTTTTCATCAGAACTTAAAAACAAAATGATTTTTGTTTCAAGCTCTGGATGAAGCAACATAGTCTGTCAAAATGTTTTTAAGCGCTTTGATTTCTTTGTTTCAGTCAGGTTATTTTTTTAACCTTTTACTGTTTTATTTATTTATTTATTTAAATGACACCTTTTATGGTGGTTTACAAGCGTTTTGCATTCAGAGTTATTCTGCAAGTTCTCACCCCTGGTATGCAAGCGTGAGACCCACCTCAGACTAAAAAGTCAGCAATCTTCATTTCAAGAAAAAAAAAATCTTGCCTGTGAAGTGGCAAGTGCTCATGCCATGGGATTGAACCCTTCCCCACATGGCTGAGAGATGATGCATCTATCAGAAAGCTGGAAATTTACAGGGTATATCAAAAACAGATTCAGACAGAACTGTTTGCATTTCACAAACCTTAAAGAAGAGCAAAAACAATCAGGCATAAATGTAGAGATTTAAAAAAAAAAAAAAATATCAAGGAAGCAATTAAGGGTTGATTTCTAAGACAGTTACAAAGTGTTATAAAGATATCAAATAAGCTGGCCAGTGTTGCTAAGAAAGGTTGTGAAAGTATAAACTTGAATGTTTGTGAGAACGAGAGAGAAAAAAAATAGGTAGCTTATTGACTTTGATCCACATTCCTGCAACTATACCCAATTAGCTGTTATGTAATTTAGTCTTTAATTTGGTTTTGCATCAAACACTTGAGGTCTCACCCTTTGTAATCTTTTTTCTTTTACATCCAGTCATTTATTGCAGCATTAAATCTGCCAGTAAGGACAGGGTCTATTCTGGTGGGCTCTCAATTCTTGGAGTCAGATGCGAAGCTATTAACAGTATTAGTTAAGCTGGCTGCTTATTCCTGGATTCGACGCATGGCCATGACACTTTGCTTTTTTTCAGTGCATTAGACAAAGGAGGAAGGAAAACCAGTTCTTAAGCACAACCTTTAGCCCCTAAAAGGCCTGGCTCCTGATTGTTAAATAAATAACAATATATTTGAATAACCTTGCTTTTATCCCTCTCTCAGCATTCACTCTGTCATGGTAGCTAGCATCAGCTGGGAGATTTTTGCTGCCAGAGCCTATGCTTGGGCGCTCTGTAGCTGCAGTAAGGCTTTGTCAGTAGAGAGAACTCGTATCAGTTCTGGAGTCTGGCTGCCCTTGGGGCACTACACAATGTATATTTCTTCAGCTTACAGTTCATTTTAAAAACTGTGGTTCTTCTTTGTGCTTTTGCAAATGGCACCTCTAATGTTGTATTTTTTGGAACAGCAGTCCTTTCCTATGATGGCTATCAGTGCTTGGGTACTGAAAAGCCAAGTGACCTGGTCACAGTCATCAGTGCTTTCCAAACACTGTCCAATGGGCATTACTGTGGCAGACAGAAATTGCAAACAGAGGCCGAATGGCAATGAGTCAGCCAGGCAGAAAGGCGTAAGAACAAAATGAATGGAAAGGCAATAAACCTGTAATATTTCACCCTCCATGCTGAGTTCCTGGATAACCTCAATCTATCAGTGTTATCCATGTCTTGTATCTCACTGGTGCTGTAGTTACAGTACATTAGTGACATCATCAATGAAGAGAACCAGCAAAGTGGATGCACTTCTACTACTCTGTGCTGAAACTATGATGAAGCATATAGGGGATAGCTAACACCAGGGTTGCTTGGGGCTTCTTAGGAGCCTGAAATTTCCCTGCAGCTATCACAGAGCTTCCTAGAGAGCCAAGAAGAACTTGTCCAGGCGTTTACTGGCTTCCCCCAAAGAAAAGAGTATGAGAGAGACAGAAACAGAGGAAAGAATTCAGGAAAGCATGCCCATTCAGAAGGACAGTCACAAACATGGCTAGATGCTTTCCTGAGCAAGGGCCATAGTTGCAAAATGCAGGAAATGAGAGTAAGGAGGCATATAGCTGCCTCAGTAAATGATATGTGCTGGAGTAATTTATGAATGGAAACCTGAAAAACAAAAACCCCAAAAATCACATACACAAAAGCAAAAACTTTACCTGTGAGAGGCTGGGAAGTAACACAAAAGTTCAGTACCACAGAGGAGAGAGTTCAGGGGATAGGACTCGGATAGGATATCTAGAAAATGAGATAATCCTATCCTAGCCACACGCACACACGCCACAACAGCTCCTCTCAGAAAGTGTCACTCTGGCTATTTTATACAAGATTGGACAAAGCACTAAGAAATGTGCAAGAGGAACAATCCGGCCACAGGATCCTAGGAGTTGGACTTGTCAGATACTGTAAAAAGCCACTGATTTGAGACAGCTGTTAACCTGGCATTCCCAACAAAGTGACTGAGACATCAGACTAGCTGACTGAATCCAAAAATCAGGTAGCTGTCCACAGACCATCACCCATGCCCACAATGATTTGCACCAGTTATACCGAGACTGCAGAAAGAGCTGAACAGACTTCAGCCCAAAAGGCAATCACTTCCTGGCTTTGTCTGGAAGTTAGTCTCACAACATACCCTGGCACTAATTGCATTACAAAATGGGGTCCCGCTTACCCACATGTTTTCTATGCACCCTTGCCTTTGTCCACATAGCTTACTGGGTGTAGAAATAAAAACGACCAAAAAAAGCTGATTTCTTATGAGCATCACAGAAAACTCAGGCAGCCAGTTAGAACACAGCTCTTTAAAGAGATATAAAAAAAAGATTTTTGTATTGAGATTCATGCCACAGATGGCACAGCAGACGAGGATTAATTCATGAATTGCATTTCTTAAATGATATGATCTCTCCTTTCAGTTTCATATTTTCCCTTTTTGACTCAGAAGCAGGGATTTGAGATGCCCTCAAAGTTATGAATATTGCATGAACATGCATTACAAAAATAGCAGCAATAAAGCATGAAACCCAAACACAAATAGCCACGTTTTCAAATGTGAGCAACTGTGCATCCCACTTTCCTGTAAACTATCATCTGTGAAAATAGGGACACAGGCAAGCAACACACCTTGACCCACCCTTGAAATGTTGTTTTCTAACGTTTAGAGACACTAATCCTTGGTCTTTATTTCATCTAACAAATGCTAGTTTTGTCAATTATTCTACCTTATCCCTCCCCCAGGGAAGGGAGAGCTCAGCAGTCAGTTCACTAAGGGCTAAATGATACATTTCCTGTTAGATGGTAAACTGATCTGCTACATATTGTAGGCTGATTTCTCTTCCATTCTCCACCAAATGCTTGCCTATGGAAGGATTCTGGAAAACCCAGTAATCCAATTGTTATTAGGATGTACTAATCTCTCAACTGAGAAAACACCGAAGGACTGTGTTTCCCTCTTGGTAAATTTACCAAAACCAAACAGAGGAGGAGACAGACCAGATGACCTTTAAGATCCCTTCCAACCCTGTGAACCTCTGATTTTAGAATGCAACAGAGGGCCAAATAAAATAACGCTGACAAAAGTTATCCCTTTCCCAAGTCCAAGATGCATCAGAAGTGAATGAGAAGAAAAAAAAACAGAACTGTGCACCATGAGAATGTTCAAAACCCCTCCTTCATTGCAGCGTTCCCTTAATTCAGGCAAATGTATGCCATCCAAGTAAAACACATAACTGTGCTTCCATTCACAATAGCTGTTTTCATTCATTCCTGTATATTAGCTCTAATAACAAGCTATGTCCCTACATGGCTCATCTTGTATTGCCCATCAGGCAGCACCAAAAAGTTAGACTTCAACACTCAAGTTCAAACAAGGGAAGGTAAGGATAGAGGAGGAAAAAAGGAAAGAAAATGTTACTTACCCTTAAATATTCCAACACCATTCCGCTGTCTCTGCTGTGTGTGAGATGTGGGCCTCCCTTTGGGTTATATTTTCCAAATTTGGTCTTTGGGTAGGTGACAAGTAGATAGATTTGCACTTGATGATAAAGGAGACTGTAAAGTAAAGAGAAACAATTTAGTGGGGAATATTCTTTCATATACATACATATCCGATTAAATTAAATTAGTGACACCTACATAAATGCTCCCTGCTGTTTTTTCACATACATACAAATATCAGAAACACCAAGGAGAATGCAGCTGTCAATGGTATGGAGAAATTTGTAAAACAAAACACGAGGGTGGGGGGAAGGAGACACAGCTCTTTAAATGCCAGCAGAAACAGCAGCAAAGAACGGTTCTGCTTTTAATTCACAGGATGCCAGACAATGCACTGGGCACGTTTGTTAAATTGGGCTCACCCTCAGAACTTACTCTATCTAGGCAGATCACAGAGAAGTAGGGCTGGAAGGCACCTCCGTAGGTCGTCTAATCCAAACCCCTGCCTGAGGCAAGATCAGCCCTATCCAAACCATCTCATACAAACCATAATCTAAGCTCTACATAAGACTACCATCAACCCTGGCACAACATAGACTGAACACCATAACCTAGCACAGGTAAAGCAGGAGAACCATGGCAGCCAATATCCTGCTTCTGTAAGTTGTTGTCAATATATGCTCAAGAGGTCTATAGAGACATGTGCCAGCATGTGGAAATGCTTGTCTTCAACATTTGATAACATATGGAGTAATGGGAGTGACAGAAGAAACCAGTTGCAGGTTTGCTTCCCAAAGAGAGCGTGGCAATGGGGCCAGAACTGAGACAGCAAGAGGAAAATTAAGTGTTTCAGGAATCAAGATGAGCAAAAAGAATTGCTGGGAAGGGAGTACTTTATTAGGGCAAAATCCAAGCCCATCTCATTTAAAATTGCTGTTATAAGCTGTATTAACTAAGCAAGAATAGGTATAGAGAACTGCTCAGATCAGGCAAAAATGGTAGAAAATCCTGGAATCTTCAGCTCTCCCAATAACCCTGCACAAATAGGCAAGAGGTCCTTCCACACTCCACTGCACTGTCAACAGACAGCCTATGCCAACATTCGTTCAATCCCTACTGCGACAAAAGCCTGAGTTATCATGGAGAGAGATTAACTATCGATAAAATTTGGGGCTTAGCACGTACCCCACAAAGCAACAGTATCATTTCATGCCATCTGCTGTAACTGAATAGTTTCTTATAAGCATTTTCTTCCCTAACACACACAGACCCATGCATCCCATCTACACATATACTCACACGAAACAAAGCTACAACAACAAACTGCAGGGTACATGGCTGGTATACAGTGAGTGTGAGGAGTCTGGTACCTTGAATACCTTGTGTCACTGTTTGATGTACAGTATCAGATTTATTTTTACACCTCTCCTCTGTCAACTTCACACTTGGCTTGCACATGTGCTCTTATGGTAATCTGCTAACCAAGTGAAGTGTCTGTCTTGAGCTATTTCCTTCTATTTGTCCCTAGCAATTGCACTGAATTTTACTACTACAGTTTTAAATCTTAATAACTTTATTTTTAGGTGATTAAAAGAACAGAGATAAAAAACAGAAAATTACAGTATTACTGTTATGTTTAAAACTGTCCAAACTTTTCTATCCAATTATTAACTCTCTCTCATACACACACACCACTCACCTCAGTTCTTATGGAGCAAAAAAAAGAAAAAAGATAATCAAGTCTTAGAAGTTTTCAGAACATGCTAATTTAGGTAGCAAAATTCTAGAGGCAGGAACTGATCTTGTTTGCTCTCTAAAGCACCATATTCTCAACAGCACTACATAAACAAAAATATTTAATAATGCTCACAACAATAAGCATTTCACTTGAGAGAGGCTTCATTTATGGCTTTAAGTTAACCATATATGCTGCTCAAATAGCACTTTTCTGACATGTAAACTGCTTCACAAACCTGGTGAGCTTCCCATTCCCATTTGACAGACTGGAGAAACTAAAGCATGACAGAAAAACAAAGTCTAATTGACAGAGTTGGAAATAAAACCCTGAGCTCCTGACTCCATACCCAGGCCCCTACCTACTATGGCCCACTGCTATGGTACCCAACGCCCATGAGGAGAAATGTTACTATTAGCAGTAATATTGACTCAGTACAAAATGTAACTTTCATTTAAAAATAATACCTCAATTGCAGACATTATATATCTCTTGTGCCGGCAGAGGGATTGAGGGCATGAACACACCCACAATCCATTCAAGGAATCTGCAAACCAGTTCAGAATCCTTTCCAGATTTGCCTGCCTTCCTCCTGCTTCCAAATTGTTAGATAAAAGGTAAACCTAATAAAGTAAGTAATATGAATTACTCACGGACAACAGAAAACTAAAGCTATTATTTCCCACATTGTTAATGTGTGTGGGTGTTTATATGTGAATATAGTCGGAAAACAGATGAACCTGATGCCTGGAGAGATGTCTCTTTTAAAAGTATTCCGGGAAAATGCTGCTCATTCAAACTATGCTCTGTCCCTAGGTGTTTCCATAAAGACACTCCTAGCATTCAACTTGTGGCCAGAGTGCAGCTCATTCTAGGTTTCACTTGAGAGAGGCCTCATTTATGGCTTTAAGTTAAGCCATGAAACAAAAAAAGATGAGCACAAAGCCACCAGGTGTGGTCTAACAAGAACTGCTCCCAGAGGTTTAAAGACTATATTTTGGTACTTGCTGTTTTATATGAACAGTCAGGACCCGGGATCCTAAGTGAGGGTTGATGTGTAGGAGGGGGCCAAGGAGGCTGCTAAGATGATTGGACATGATGGTGGAATAGGCCATATGGGCAGAAGGGTACATCTGAAATAGAAAGTGCACATAGCACTGGTAAAAAGAACAACAGCTATTAAATGGTCTGACTTGAAACCAAACACTCAGTTAACAACATGCCTGCAACCTCATTCTCCCCAAAGATTCATCTAACCCCTGTAATTTACAGCACTGATGCTTGGAAGCTGGGTGTCCCAGGGCAGTGGCAATAAGCTGCAGAAACTTTCACCTCTGGGTTGTTGATCTGAGTCTACTCAGGGATACTGTGATGTAGCCATGTGACTGTTCACTGCTGCATGTGAAAGGCCTTAGTGCTTTCTGTCCTATTCCTAGCATTTGGGTTTCCTAAGAACAGTACACAGAAGACTGGCTACGGTACAGTCCACTGAGAGAGAGTTCTCAATGAGAGCACACTGCCAAGATGCAGGGACATTTGCACTGCTGTTTTCTGGGCCAGATTAGCTTGCACCTGAATTAATTTCAGTTTCCTGTCAGCCCAGTACTTCTCACCTGCACTGTTAGTTTTCAAAAATATTTAAAGCTGGAATTTCTCAAAGAAGCCTAAGTGAGTGAGAAGCTCAAATCTCATTGGATTTCAGTGGGATTTGTGTGCCTAATTCCTGTAGGTTACAGTCAAAGTCATAACCTTCAAGTCTCAAATCTGTAGTCTAACTTTCCATGCACATCAAAATAGCATTTCAAAGACAAATTCTCCCACTTGTTTTTTTACAGCAGCCACAAGCAAGAAAACATCTGTTACAAACTGGTATTTTGGATGGTTCTTTTATGACCTTAGCTGCAATCCAGCATATATGGCCCATTATGAAAGAACTATTTTATCACAGTACCACTCTGCAAAGAAAGGATACAAACAAAGTCCTTTAAGGTAAATTGGAAGAGCTTTTTGTTGTTGCTGTCGCTACCTTTGTTATTTGAGTGGAATAGCAGGTGCTGTTGGCCTTTTCAGAAGGCTGAGGGGCCTCCAGGCAGGGACAGCTGCACAGGTTTAGCCATGTGTACTCCAGCTTGAAAAGAAGAGCCAGCTAAAATAAACCTGACATCCCCAGATCTGGTTCTGGGCTTTTGCTATCCCCTCCCCCAGGAAAAGTCTGAATGCCTGACAGTGTTTCCCAGAGGCCTGCTGCACCTTCCATCTTCATAACCTTATTATAGCATGTCTATGAAGGGCAGGGGGAGGAAAGAGCCTTGAGAGTCAGAGTCCCAACAACCATCAACACCAAGCACCAGCAGCTCATTACAGAACAGGGTGAAATTACTACAAGTTTAGGAATTTATATCAGTAACTGTATCCAGACAGTAAGAACTATGAAGACAGGGCTGAGCTACAGAGAAATGCATGATAAGCATGCCAGGTAGAAACTGTTTATGCCAAAGCCTGCCAAGAGAACAGAATATGCACTTTATCATGTCCATGCCCCTTTGTGCAAGGACACTCTCAGCTTTCTAATAGTATAACTCCAGCTTAACTTGGATCCAGTAAGAAAAGGGAAGAAAAAGTTAATTTTTACATGTCAGAAATTTACTGAGCTTAGAGTTAGCCTTGTGTAGACTCCCCAACTCATATTTCAGCCTACCCTTAAAGTTCTTTAAGTTATTCAGAATACTAGGTACGTGGGGGAAAGGCAGTGATGGGGATTTATGAACATTCAGAAAGAGTTGAAAGATGCTGTACTAGAATTTGGCTTTTTGAACTCAGAGGTCCTATTTCTGCTTAACTTGACCTGCCAACATGGGATCTCACTTAAGTTTGCAGAGCAACAGGCTTCAGCACATGATAGATGAAACAGGAGTTGCTGATTCAGGTTTCCTAGCCAACATTTGAAGTGGCACATCTTTTTATCTTTCCCAGTTCCTTCCTCCCCACCTCGAAAAAACAGATACTTGTTCTGGGGCTCAGCCATGGTGATCCCTGGCAGAGCTCCAACACTGCACAGATGGTTCCGATTTGGTTGCCCCATGCTAAATACAATCTGCGCAGGCTACGCGCGTACCAAGTTCAAAGTCAAAATGAACATTTGTTCTACAACAAAACACACTGCAATGGCCCTTAACCAATTGTAACTGTTGCTACAGTCAGATAAGACCACAGGAGCATATATCATACCCTGTTGTTAGCACAAGCTCTGCGCTGCTAAACATATGAGTGGCAATGCAGACAGATCTATATTTTGTATTTCAGTATAAATTATAGAGCAGCATAATGGAACTGAAGAGGCAGCTCTGCTCTTCCCTGCATCAGTTCTTTCACATTTTTAAGCCCATTAGATTTCTCCCATTTAGTTGCTTTATTTTGGTTCCTTGCTGCATAAAATTGTTCCACATTCACAAAGCAGTGAAGCTGAATAAATAATCACAAACTTCCATGCAAAAGCTCTGCAAGCTGTTATGTAAAGGAGAGGGGGTATCAGCAGATAGAGATGACTTCGGAGCAACCTGAGGTTTAGTATTCTGTGTCAGCTTGACACACAAGGGAAATAACCCTTTAATCCAGTGCAGTGTATTTCATTTACTGTAGTGTTATCCAGTTCGAAGATGTTATGAAAGGCATCCCCAGAGAGATTTAAGACTTCAAAAACATCCCGAGTTTGAACTTAATTCCACCATTCCAAAAGGCTGTAGCAATGGAAGATGACCTTTTATGTACCTCACATGCCAGGAGCCCTTCTGTCTCATAATGTCATGCCAAATTAGAATGCTCTCCTCTTGTGGGTTTTTTTTTTTTTTTTAATTAAAAGCATCTGTCACTACTAATGACACAGCATAAAAAAAATCAATAACTAACAGAGATGAAAAATAGTGACGTCAAAAGAGACTAGCAGAGCCAGGGAACAGAGTAATCAGAAATAAGGATATTCACCTGCAGGTTACCACGTCAAACCCAGTCCCAGCCCTGGTCGGTATGGAATGATCCGTGATCATATGTTAATAAAACAGAAATTGAAAATTAAACATATTAACAGATGTGATAACATTAAATGGGGGTAAATACGTGTTGTATGGTGATTAATTAAGTGTAAATGGTTTACTGATCAATCAACATTATTTAGCTTACTGTAGTAATCTTATCTAAACAAACAATTAGAGTCCTCCTTTGGAAAGTTGCTCTTTAATATGAAACGTAACTACTAATTTTTATTGTTTGAAAAGGAACAGTAATATTTGAGATTTGAGTCACTGAATTACCACACCAAGAGATTCAGGGTTTGTATTTAAATTAAAGGTAAATCTGGATTTTTTTAAAAATATTGTTCCTAAACAAAATAGCAAGCTAATTATAAAATTCTTTGTAATGGTAAATTATTTAGCCCGTTAAATGTAATACAAATAGATTTATTGTATCATTAATGCTCAGAAACGTTCAGTCAACGCAGCTGAAAAAATATAAATGTGTCGAAGATGCATCACTCTCTAATCTTACTATTTTTTTAAACACCTTATTTCATGGTAGATAAGTGAAAAATCTTTTTACCTGACTTAGTGAGAGGCTCATTTACTCATGCAAATTTGAAACCAAGTGTCATAATACAATGAAATTATAAAAACATATCAAAAAGAAGTTAGCAAGTCACTAAATTTAGCTCCTAATGGAGTTCAATCTGCCTTACACAGTTGTATGTTAATGAAGAACAGCTACAGCACTCTGTAAACATCAGACTGCAGTTTAAAAATCATTATATGTGCACTGAATTTTGGAAGGAAGCATTTCAGATTTACAGGATTCTGCATCTTGATTCGAGGGAAGCTTGAATTTTTATACTAGGTGAGAGTAGAAATATGCTTAGTAAAAATAAATTAAAATGCATTATAATTATCTCACTACAAGTGCTCAGTTGTGCATATTCCATCATGTACACACGGTTTTAGTTAACCTTCTTGCAGTTGCTGATACTGGTGCAGAACCTGAAATGATTAGAGGCTGGATATTTTGTATCTGTAGGGCTCTTCTAACTCAGTATGAAACCACAAGGTCTGAGCTTACGAAGCCCTGACTGTGTGGTCAATGAATGCTAAGGACACTTGCATCTCACAGGATCAGACCCCGAATGTCATTAGACTAGTGTCAGATGAAAATTCATACATTCTGACAAAATTAGACCGTGTTGAGTTTTAGACATGGGCTCGATCTCTATCACGGATAACCTAAGGGCAGTACTGGAACAGTCTCTGAAGAAAAGGATCCTATCGAGCCTTTAGGCCAAGAGCAACCCAAGAGCACAGAAAGGGAAGGACCAGGGAAAAAAGAACAAACCATAACATTAAATGGCCATGTGGTTAAGCATGCAGAGTGTTCTGAATTCCTATTTACCATTGGTAATGTTGTTATTGTGCTAAGTTCTTCACAGACCTAAAAGGCAACAGATGTCTTCACAGAGGAGCTTGACTGGGCAGCTCCCAGGAGTGTACCATTTAGGAATTTCCCGGCAGACGCTCAAGCTTGGTTACTGACGACTTGGTCCCCGGACTGACTAAAGCCTTGGGAGACTTCCAGAGCAAAGGAGGAAGCAACTGCTGCCATTAGCTACAATATCACATTTTTAGAGAAAAACCTTGAGAAGTCAGAGAATACAACAATCTCTGGGTAATCCTCCTTGGCATGAAGGACAGTGGCTGTACCATGGAACTGTGGCCATGTAGCCTCGCAGAGAAATAAAATTCAGGCAATGTGTTGGCTAGAAGTTAAAAAGCCAAGGAAACGCACTGAATTCCAGTCAGGCCCGGGCCAGAGAGTCACTGCATCATCCTTACACAAGTCAGCTGACCTTCCTGAGCCTCTACCAAGCTGTAGGTAAAACCAGGATCATCAATGAAAAGTCATCTCATTGTTCTTTTTCTGTGTGTACAGCAAACAGCATTATTTCTATAAATATATAGACTGATTGGTTCGACCAGAAAGCCTGCAATCAAGCTGTATTTTTAACCACAAAATCATCCCTTTCCCTTAAGAGATGTAATGCGTGTTCAGGATAGTGGATAGAAGGAGAATATGTTCTTTATAAATGTAACATAATTAATTTTTGATATTTTGCATACGATTTGGGGGCGTGTGACACTGCACTACATTCCACTCTGTTTTACTGCCACAGTTCTGAATTTTATTTTTATCCTGAGTTAGATTTGAATTAGGGTTTACAAAAGACAAAACAGCAAACTGTAATCATCCAGTATGCCAATTAAGCAAAAGATACCCTGGAAATTCAAACTAAATGCCAAATCTATGAAAAGAAACAGACAGCATTCTCAGAAACAACAAAAAAAATTAAAAGACCATGTTCCTGGCAGTTCAAAAATGTATCCAAGGCAGTTATATAACTTACTATCATCCTTCACATCTGCATATTGTATATCTTCATCAAATTGTGTACGTTTTTGCACATTTATAATCAAGATTTATTGAAGTTGATTCCATAAATTTCATTTAGTTGTTCACTGCTGCTATTTGTTTCCAAGGCAACAAATGCACTTTGCCCAAGCTGAACGGTAAATCATGATTGTTCTGAATTTGGGGGTCTTTGCCCCTTGTGCTATGGAATGGATGCACTTTGGAGAGCAAGTAATGGTGCCAGCACTTAGGCAAAAATAATTAGCAACAGATTTGGTTGAAAGTTTAAAAAAAAAAATCTGTGCTATGAAAGAATAAGGCAAAACCCAACACATGTATGGTGGGCTGCCCACAAAGAACCGCTCCTCTTTGCTGACAAGGAAGAGATCCATGCAATGCCCCCACCCTATCTAGTTTGTACCTAGAGTTGCCAAAGGTTGAAAAACCCATTCTCACGTTCAGGAGGAGACTGATGGCTAGTTTTGTCATTTTTTCTTCTCTCTCTCATAGATGATGCAAAAAGGAATAATAAAACAAAACAGAAAAACCTACAGAAAATATTGGAACTTGCAAATAATATAGAACCCTAACCTAATATCTGCCTTATCAAAGATGTCCCTATACAACATTGTGGAACATTAGAGGTGGGTGCGGCAATCTGAGTGGAAGAAATGAGGGTCTGAGACAGAGAGAACCCGCACAGTTGCTTCTGCCCAGCCTGGCTTACTTCAACTACCAATAAATGTAGTCCAGAAAGATGGCCAAGTTAGGATACTGACCCAGAATGCGAGTGCTCTGCTGAAGAGCAACATGATGCCAGGGCCCATTTACAGTGACAGATAAATATTAAAAAACAGTAAGCAGCAGCAGACTACAATACACACATCCTCCACCCTGCAGAAGCCTGGTGCAAATCATGAGTGATATGTTCTATTCTGCACATGATACGTACAACCCAGTTTAAAGTGGTGACAGAGGAAAGAAAAGCTCAGAGTTTCAGAAAGACAAGTAGGACAATACAAATCAATTCCGGAGACTCAACACAGGGACTAAATGGAGTTAATATGTGCAGACTTCACCAGGGAAAAGCCTTGCATGAAAAGCCATTAGCTCAGCATTTTTGAGAACTAAAGCAGCCTCATACTAATGCTTACATTTCAAGGGGACAGGACATTTTTAGAAAGACAAATTAGTTATTCTTGTCCACTTTTAATAAGCAACTTCTCAGTCACTACAGAAGTGCTGTGTAAGAGATAGTTGGGAACTCACCCTCACCTAGCAAGGATATTGATGCTGTTTGGTGCACTCAGCAACTATTAACACTGACATATACTAATACACTTTAAAGAGGAGACAGGGCCAACTTCCAATTTCAAAATACACTAGAAAAAGCCTAAGGTAGTTGCAATGATTTCAAATAAGATACTCCAGCTTTATGAGGGTGTAAGTTAGATCAGAAACTAACCCATTTTGTTTAATCAAGTTTCAAAAGCTCTATTACCTAGTATAGTCCTTCACTATGGACATGATTCCCGAAGCCATTGAGAGAGAATATTCCCGATGACAATAGCCACTTATTATTATTTCCAACTGTAGGCACATCTAAAGCTTTCTGCTTTGATTACAAGTACAACTCCACATTTAAAAAGGACAAAGAATTTGCCATATCAAATTGTCTCAGTGATCCAAGGACTCAAACACGTTGCCTTCAGCAGCATGGCTATGTCCAATAAAAATAACCCCTCTATGCTGCTCCTTGGCAGTGAGTGGCACAATGCTGTAAATAAAGAGAAACTTCCTTCCCGACAGCTCCTGACCTGAATCATGCAGATCGATTGCTCCTTATTAATAATGTTGTTATTGACCATAAGATTTCCCACCCTTCTTACAACCACAGAGGTAACAGACCCTGAAACATGTTTTTACCATTGGATTGTAGCCTGTCACATGTCATGGTACTGATTGCAGGGCAGCAACAGGACCAAAAATTGATAAACAGAGGCAGAAATAATATTGTTTCAATTTTAAGAGCAGTGAAAAATAGGCCTTTTATTGTGTATCAAGAGTGGAACAAACTTCTAAGAGAAGCGAAGTAACAAAATTGCCAATCTTCAACTTTTCCTAGGAAACACCTGGCCCAGGTATGTTCTGTTGCTTTGAAAATACCAAGGATGCATTTGATGACACTCTGTGCAACCAAACGGTTCAAATAATTACATCACTATAAGTGTAAGGAAACAGGGAGTTACATTACAATAGCTACTAAATACCATATCTAGCCAAATCCAAGACAACTTTGAATTTAAGATCCTCCCTCCTCTCCCCCACCCCCCATAATTAGAATCTCTACCTGGAAAATTCATAAATGTTATAATTTTCCATGTATAGAAACTAATATACATGGGTCATTCTAAATTTGTTCCCCCACCCCCACTGCTATAGCAGAGAAAGCAGTGGCAGGGAGGCAAGCATCAGGAAGGCAGGAGGTGGGGGGATATAATGAGGAGGGGGATGGAAGGGAGTAGGCAGTGGGGCAGAGGTAGGGGACAGTGACTGTGGCTCCAACTCCACCCCTGAGCCTGGGTCAGGGTCTGGGTGAGAACCAAAGCAGCTGCCTGCTCCCACCTCCTTGTATTCAAATCCAAGACAATGAGCGGCGCCTGCCTATCCCAGGTTGAATAGAGAAAAAAACCTCATCTTGTGTTTGAGTAAATAGGGCATAACCAAATTCTCTAATAGCAAAAATTAAATCCATTCTACAAACCTTGCCATCTATTTGAAGGCAAAACAAAAGTATCACTGCATTCCTTATCAGACGCTGAAGTGACAAACTATATTAAATATTGCAGTTAGAGTAGCCCTTCATCTTCTGTTTTACGGTGTAACCTCTTCATTCATGACTACATGTACTGATGTTTATATGAGCATGAAAAATAATCTGAACCAACAGCACCTCCTCCCTTCACACCATGCTAAAATGAAGTGGCACGGAGGTTGCAGTCCACGTGTAACACAAATCATCCTCTTTCAGGAATGGCAACAGAAACGCACATTCCAGCACTTGGACAATGACTGTAGAATATTTTTATACTCAACATTTTTAGCTGCTCAAGAAATATTCTCTAGTCACCAGCACAAAAGTAGGAGTTCTCTTTGAGCAGCTTATTAATAGCCATAGGTAACATTTGTGTGCTATAAAAAAGCCTCCATTTTTACCAGCCTTTGCAAGTGCTACTTTCCTTTTCACAGTCTTTCGCTTGCACTTTCAAAATTGGCTTCCCCCTTGTTTCTTAGACCATGCAGCTGGGGGAGGAAAGGGAATGTAACGGAGTACTTTGAATCCATTCTTACACATCCTGCAAAGAATGGCAGTTGAGTAAATTTCCCTTGCCAGCTGTTTAAAAAAGATTCTATCAAGGTTGAAGGGACCAAAATTGAACATGTTGGCCCAAATTCTTCTCTCGATTATTCACATGGCTCAACAAGGAACTGGGCTGCCAATGACAGAAAGCCAGCTCTATTTTAATATGTCTTCCTGAGTGTAAAATCCAAGTGCCTGAGCCTGCACATGCACACAAACACGTTCACTCCCTCTCTCTTTTCACATTAAATACTATCTGCCCTCTAAAGTAACAATCATCAGCTGCCAGCTCTCGAGCTGGGTGAAAGCACACATCTACAAATGCAGTCATGCCTGTGCATGTGACACTAGCACCTGTGTATCACACCACCCGCCTGCCCCTACCACTTCCCCCAACTGAGTCCATTCTTATGAAACAGCAAAGGACTGAAATGCTTGAAAAAGCCCTGATTTTCCTCTTTAGCTTTTGTCAGCGAAGCTAGCAGTGTCAGCTACCAAGCTGTGGGGATCTCTCCCCATTCATGGGGTGGGCATTTCACCCTCTGAAACGGGACAAACAATTATTTCAGCTTTATGAGTCTGCCTACATTGTTCTCTACCCATGTATTAGAATCACCAAATCTGGCTCTTTTTAGACCCACCATTCTGAAAATTCCCCTCTTTCATGCATGTCAGTGGGAGAAAGGAAGAGAAAAACACCTATTGAGAGAGTACCCTTTCACCACACAGACAGCCTCCTTAGCTATCAGTCCTAGTAGGAAAATTTTGTCCTACTTCTGTCAAAAACCTCTGGCAAGGTAAGGGAAAGGCAGATAGGCATATAACCAACTTCAAGACCTATGCCCACCTCTTCTGACATGCTTGTGAGGAGTGGACTTCAGCCATTGTCCTGTAGCGACGCATCTGCAATGACTAGGAACGAACAGCAAAGCTGGGCATTAAATGCTGGCAGTGCTCTCTTACACCCCACCCTGTGAGCAGCTCCATGCTGTGTGCAGGTGGCTTCTTTGATTTCTGATTACTTGTCATGCTTGACTTTTGTTGGCTTTGTGCCTAGGCCAAACTTTCTAGTGAATGGGACAGCCATTTAACACACAGCCTCCACACGTGACATCTTGGGACTTGCACACTGGGGAAGACCATTTACAGTAGCCAATGTTGCTTGAAAGAGTTGTAGTAAGTTAAAACTAAACCAGGACGGTTTACTTCTGAATTACACAGGACAAAGTTAGCACAGTTTAGCTTCCACTTACTAGAGGACAGGTGTGGACACACAAAACAGTTACCATGGAGCAGATGAGGTACTGTATCTTCTCCACCCCTTTAACTCTGTATAATTTCTTTGTCTGCCCACAAACTTCAGCAACAGTGCCAGATGGTGCAGGAGAACTACATACCTTTTTAGATTCCAAGCATCCCTTGTTAAACTCAAGGCATCCCTCAGAACATGCCAGCTTGTTTCTTGATTACAGAAAAATATAAGCAATTTTTCAGTTGCAAAGAACTCAGAAAGACGACCATAGGTCAGAATGTTTTTAACACTATGAATTCCTATTGAAATCTTTGGATTTATCCTGGGAATCAAGTCTGCACACTTAGCAATGCTAACAGTGCAGGGCACCCCACAGCACCCCTGAAAGGATCTCAAGGCAGCCTTGGTTGAAAATCACCAGTCTAGAGCAAAGGAGTCAAACTCACCCCAACCCCTTGGATTCCTCATAGGCTGGATCTGGACAGGGTGGTGGGATGGGCAGTGGGGGTTAATGCACCCCTCATCACTCACCCCCGCACTGCTCACACAGTTCTTCAAGGGGGCTCCATGTCTCAGATTTTGGTGGCAGATCCCACCCCTGAATTCCCATCCCCCCTGCCAACCCTGCAGGCCAGACAATACAGCTCTATGGACCATTAGTCTGACACCTCTGGTTAGAAATAACAGGATTGGGGCTGATTGGCAGGAATATGTCAGTTTCAATGAAAATTTTGTCAGAAAGGTCTCTTGGGTTATATATATGGAAATAGATACAAGAGAAAGCACATGCCCTCACCCAAAAGATTCAGTAGCACTGGGCTTGGAGATGGAGGTTCAAGTGGCTGCTCTGCCTGATAGAGCAAGCTCTTCATCCCAGATTACTCTGAACCAGGCAGAGCTCTATCCTCTGGGATACAGATTCAGTCTCCCTCTTGCTGGCTGAATGAATATTTAGTGATATATACAAAGTGCAACAGCTCCAATAGCAGAGACTAAGGCCAGGTTTACCGACAACCTCCTGTAGGCATGTCTACATCAGTCAGGGGTGTGAAGCGCTGTGATCTGTGACCAACATATTGTGCTGACAGAAGCCCCGTATGTAGATGCAGTTATACCAGAAAGATTTTTTCACCAGCACTGCTATTTTACTTTTGGGGAGTGGTGGTGCAAGTAATTCCATAGGGAGAAGCTTTGCCTGTGTAAACAGTGTCCACAGAAGGAGCACGTTGCTGGAGGGGTACCTACTGAGTAAAGCTATGTGTAAGCTAGGAGTGCTTTTTTAGTACAGTACACTATACCAGCAAAACGCTTTTAGTGCTGGACTTATTTGTACAGTTTATTCCATCACCTTTAAGCAAAGCAAGCTATAACAAGAACCAGCACTGTTTCACCAGTATAACCATACATACGTTAGGTTAGCGGTCAGCACTGTTCCCTGGTGGTGGGTTGGAATGACCCAGCTCAGATCTGAGGCAGGTGAGTGCTAGGATCTGGCTGCCACTACCACTGCGTTTCTCAGCCACCCAGCTACCCCCACTGCTGAAGCCCCAGCTTCACAGGTCGGATGCAATGGTTCTGCAGGATGGATCCAACCTGCAGGCTGTAGATTATCAACTCTTGCGCTAGGGAATTTTCTGGGCACAGCTGTGGCAGTCAGAGATTATGCTGACAGAAACTTTTACTGTAGACAAGGCCCAAGAAAGAAAAGCTAAGTCTGGTGATTAGAGTACTGGAATGAGCTCTGGGAGACCTAGCTTCAAATCTATGTCCGATTCAGACCGACCTGAGGTGAAAAACTCTCATCTGAATCAGGCTAAGCACCTACTTGAATCAAGGTCTCAACGTACCATGTGGTGCTTTAAGCACTGGGTCACTGATTATTTAGAGGTGTCTTTCATATCTTTTGTGAAAACACGTTTTTTGTCCTAAGGCAGAATGAAACAAATTTTGAAACCTCAACATTTTTAGTATAAAGTAGAGCTGCCTTCTGGCCAGTATTACTGAAGACCTCATTTGGAAAAGGATTTTTTTTAAATAACTCTATAGTAATCAAGTGGACATTTTAAAAATGGGGAAAATGGAGAGCAAGCAAGTTCAGGTCTATTAACCATCATGCCATTCCTTTCATGGTAAGGCTCTGAAAGCTGAAAGTAAATATGGTTGTCTGGGGTGTAGGTTGTAGTCATGTTGGTCTAAGGACATAGGCAGACAAGGTTCTTTGGGTGAATCTGATATCTTTTATAGACCAACTTAAATAGCTGGAAAACAATTTTTAAGCAAGCTTTCGGGTTCAAAAACCCTTCGTCAGGCTAAAGAAGTTTCAGCAGTTGGTATGTGCTCTTCCTGGATGGAATGAAAAGTAAAGAAGCCAGAGGCTGGGCTGGTATGCATTGTCGCTGTTGAGTTTGGCTTCTTTCTTTTTCATGTTGTACTGTTTCCATTTCAAACAGCTGAATTCAATATCTTCCATGTTACAGGGGTGTAGGTTGTAGCCATGTTGGTTTAAGGACATAGGCAGACAAGGTTCTTTTGGTGAATCTGATATCTTTTATGAATCCATAATCAATATGGTTGTCTAGCACTGATTTTACTTGAATGAATGTGCACCATTTACCAAAGCCAATTGGTTTCAATGCACCAAAACAAGGCAATCCAAAGAGTTCATTATACAAGGGCATGAGCAAGACAAAACAATATTCTTCTTTAAAGTGCTGCATCTGGGAAGGAAGAACTCCCAGCACACCTACAGGCTGGGCATCACTAATCTGACCAGCACTACAAATGAAAGGGATCTGAGGGTAACAATAGACCCTAGCATGAATATGAGCCAGCAATGCGATGCAGTAGCTGCTAGGGCCAATAAAACTCTGGCATGCATCAATTAATGCATCTCCAGTAAATCCAAAGAAGTGATTCTCCCACTTTACTCATCATTGGTGTGGCCGCAGCTGGAGTACTGTGTCCAGTTCTGGGTGCCGCACTTCAGCAAGGACATGCTAAAGCTCGAGAGGGTCCAGAGAAGGGCCATTCGCATGATCAGGGACTTGCATGGCAAGCCAGATGAGGAGAGGCTGAGGGATCTGACTCTTCTGTCTAAAGACAGGACCTGCTTGCAGCTTGCTGCTACATCAGAGGCGTACATCAGGGGTTTGGTGAACAACTGTTCACCAGAGTGCCCTGGGAGAAAACTAGAAACAACGGGCACAAACTCCTGGAAGATAGTTTCAGGCTGAACATTAGGAAAAGCTTCTTTACAACTAGGGTGTCCAGACTATGGAACAAGCTTCCCCCGGAGGTGGTGCAATCATCTACCCCAGAGGTCTTCAAGAGAAGACTGGATGGTCACCTGGCTGGGGTCGTCTGACCCAAGATGTCTTTCCTGCTCATGCAGGGGGCTGGACCCGATGATCCTTTGGGGTCCCTTCCAGCCCTATGATTCTATGAAATTATCCAATCTCCACAGAGTTACTACATACGTGGAAATGACAATAAAGGAATTGTATCCCCTGGGGTACACATGGGCACTTGTAAATGGACTTTCTTGTATACAATTATATTAACAAAGCCAAAAGCAAAAGGTCATTGTTACACTGTGCTGGAATGTCAGCAGTACTCAGCTACAGTTTTTACTCTTTCAAAATAAATGGCTTTGCTAATTATTAGCCCCAGAAATTTTATAAGGAAGGTACTTTCTGCACACTATTTATTGCCTACATACAAAACAAAACAAAACAAAAAAAATAGTTCAGTTTTTCATTGGGATCAAGAGAAAAGATAGGCGTGTATAAGTTTTGACTCCCAGTTCAGCCTAAGTCAAGTTTCTTAGGATTTCTTTGTATCAGTTTTTCTGCCTGTTAAATTCTCTCTTACCTCCCCTCATGTTTTTAAAACAACCAGTTGTTTTCACGTTTGTCATGCACTGTGAAAAAGTGAAGACTATATATGATAAAGCACCACCTACCAATCTTAGGTATTTCTAATGCACTCACCACCTTGGCCAGTAAGTGCTACTTAAATGTGATGAAACGGGGAGTGAGGAGGACAATAGGGGCAAATCAGGAGCCATCTAGGCTCTGTATGAGGCATGAGAGGTACAAAGCCCTATAGCGGGGTGGGCAAAGTATGGCATGTGGGCCATTTTAGGCAGGGCCCCTAAAAAATTTAGAAAATTAATACTTATCTGCCCCTGGCTGCCTGTCAAAGATGACAGGAGCCAGCAGCAGCAGGACCCAGGGGACGCCACAGCACAACCCTGCAACAGCAAGGCCCGCCTGGCTCTGGCTCCCAGCTGGAAGCCCCTTTCTAGCAGAGGCTTCTGGACTGGGACCATGGGGCCGTTCCCATCTCCCTATGCCAGAGCAGGGAATTCAGGTAAAAAGGGAGGGCAGGGAGGCAGGGTAGGACCACAGATGATTGCCCCAGCCCTCAGGGCTAGCCTGGCTCCTGCCGAGTCCTGCCATCATGGCCATGCAGCTGGGAGCCATGTGGTCCAGGAGCTGCCACCGTGCAGGCAGGAAAGTGGGGCAAGTGGCAGTGGGAGCAAGGGGGAGTGGAAGCAAGTGGGTGTGCGGGAAAGCGAGGCCAGTGCCAGTGGGGCCCAGAGTGGGGCAGCAGGAGCGTGGGGCATGGGATTGCAGGGTTCTATGGAGCTGGGCTGAGCGGCATCAGCAGGGAGAGAGGCAAGCTAGCCTGGCTCCATAGATCCCTGCTAGCCAGGACCCCGCGCTCCTGCTGTCCTGCTCTGGGCCCTGCCGGCACTAGCCCCGGGACACCGGCATGGGTTCCATGCTCCTGCCTGGCTGTCACTGACTCCCATGTGCCCACTTGCTTCCATTCCCCCCCTCCGCAGCCCCGAAATACGGGGGGGATCATTGTGCACAGCCCCAACCCCACGGGCTTGCCCATCTGGGCTAAGCAGTGCAGGGCTGGCCTGTCCTATCCTGTGAAACCTGTGGCCACAGAAGGCCCTCCCGCCCCCACTGTCAACACCGCTGCTGCCGGCTTCTTCATTCTAAGCGTTGTAAGATGGCAAACCCTCTTCCCCAAAGGAGTACTTCGAAGGGCAAGGGGAGGGACTTCTGGTGGCAAAGGTCAGAGCTTGGGGGGCAGGACTTCTGGTCCCAAGATGGTAACCAGGGGACAGGGCACCTGTCAAGGGGCAGGGCTACCCATGCAGCCTTCAACAGCTTGTCAAAACTCAATAAGCGGCCCTCCAACCAAAATAATTGCCCACCAATGCTCTATAGAAACACTGCAGAGTGCAGCTTCTAGGGCTAGCAGGAAAAGTAACACCAAAAAATGGTTAGGGCCAGTTATCTCACACCCCATCTACAAACTATTCATCTGTTTTCCTTCTTACTCCCATCAATACACATCCACCTCATCCTGGTAGATCTACCTTCAAGCTAAATAATGGCTTCACACACAACCAGCATGTGAATACACAATACACAAATGTGAATTGATGTGAATGTTGTTCCTGTGTGAACATTCATGCCAGTTTGAGAGCAATACTAGCAGAGATCACCTTAAATAGTAAAGCCACCACTGACCAGCTGACACTGCATCTCATGGTAATTACCCAAACCTGTAGAAAACCATACAGAGCACTACATGGAATGCACTTAAAGAAAACCACACTGTCCCAGCATTAATTGTACAAACACAAGGACTAGATTAGGATTCAGGGCAGTCTGTTGAATGTCAAGGTTAAGGGTAAAGATACCTAGAAAGGTCATGGTGAAAAGGAGGTAGCTGAAACTGAGAACTGATGAATGGAGGGTAAATGGGGAGATGAATACCTTGAGTGTCCTATTTCTTTGGTTTCTATGCTCTGAAGTGGTGGAACACATGGTACAGCAACCATAACTCCATAAGCAAAAATTTGTAGGAAGGGAATATTATTAAATACCAGTTTTAATGCACAGCTGACCGTTACACAGAAGGTTCTATAAGCCCTCTTGCCTGTAGCCATGTCACGCTGAAGTATCCAGGGTACCAGAAGAATCCCTTTTCAGTAGATAAGCAGAAAAAGTATATTAACAACACAAATGCAGGATGCTTTTGTTTTTACCCCTTCACACACTAGTTTTTCCCACTTCAGCTAAAAGAGAACTCCCATACTTTACAGTACGTGCTGGCCCTTACTGTCTGTAAAACCATTTCAAGGGCCTGCCTATTAGAAATCATTGCTCACCTATCAAAACAGGGAACACATTGTCTAACAAACTAGACAATTAATGCAAAACACAACAGATTTCTGCGTGTGGATACCTCCTATGCAGACACAGCTCTTCTGTTCCAAGATTGCTTTTGCATGGTTTAGTTTTAAAGTGGACTAATCTATACTGCACAGACAATCGCTGTGCAGAACAAAGGCATCCACCTAGAGACACAGCTAGCATGAAAGAAGTACACTTGTCCCACACAGACAAGCCCCTTCTCATATATACAAAGTTGGAAAGTGCACCAGTATACCAAGGAATCTCAGCAGTGTCTGGCTTATCGTACAGCCAGCTGACTAACTAGAACACCTTATTCTTCCTAAGACACCCAATAATTCCCTCAATATTTCAGGCATGTATTTCTGAATCTATTTGGCCCTTCTGCTCTAAATCTGTGCGTGCACAACTGCATACACACAACCAGGCCTATTTGTGGGAGAACGAAGGAATTAATGCAGGGCTTTGGCAAGATGAAAGGGAAAACCTTAATTAAAATAAGTTTTAAAACCCATCAAGATATTTTATCTTATTCAGATTAGCAGCCATCCTAAGCTTACACTCTGAATCTAAATGTGCTGTCTCCCTTTAGACATTGTTGGCTTTGCACATAAAGCCCTTAAGACATGAAAACCCATGGCAACCTTATAAAATAAAGAGTAAAAGTAAATTTAAAACACAGTGAATAAAATTATGTAGACCTTGTAAAAAAAACCATCCTCAGAATGTTATGGAACAGGGGGAACAATGTTAAGTATAACTCAGGAATGAACAAGGCTATGTATGAGGACTGTCACGAGAGGTATAAGGCTCTAATTCAGTGATTCTCCATCAGGGTGTCAAGGGGTGACATAAGATCCTTTGAAGGATGAAGTGTGAGGAGATAAGCAGGTAAACTCAGGCTTAGGCTTGCCCTGCCTGGTTGCTACCCACCCCCACTGCCCAGTCCTGCCTCACAAGGAGGTAAGCAGTGTAATAAATTAGTTTTTGAAATGGGGTACACTTCAATTCACAAAAGTTATGGAGGGGAGCCTCGAGTCTAATGCCAGGTGTCTTGAATGTAAAAAGGTTGAGAACCACTGCTCTATAGGAGTACAGAAGAGGGAACAGCACCTTGGGCCAGCAGGGGTCTGGTACTCCACCCACACAAAGAGTAAGAAGCAAATAATAGATAAGCCAGTCTTTTGACAACCCAAAGCAAGGATGGGGAATGAAACCTTTGTTACAGGTAGTTCTTAACTCTTTGAAGCTATTTCTATGTTTTGAACATTAGAGTAAATCCCAGTAGAGATGGAGTAATGAGATATCGTCACTATACTATAAATGCAATTTATCACATGGCTCCACAGTTTATTACAGTTATCATCCTCATACATCCACACACACAAACACTTCCTCATCTTATGTATTTAGTTGACTAGGATCTTAAGAGTTAAGCCAATAGCCTTATGACAACTCTTCAATAACAGCTGCTCTTTATCAGCATGTTATTAATGAAATGTCCTACTACAATAGCTCCACTATCTTCTGCCCTTCATTATATGTGGTTCTTATGACATTAAATATAGAAAAGCCCCTCCTCCCCTGAATTTTTTTCTTTCTATTCAAGCAGGATCCCTGCTGAGTTCTAAAGAATGAGAAAAGGAGGCTTTCTGACCGCTGCCTTGCAAATGCAACTCTTCCTAGAAAATTCATTCCACTACCATAGTAATGCTATTTTTCAGATCCACACTTTGGTTTCTGAATAATCCTGTTCATGCTGCAGCAAACAGAATGAGAGGAAAAGGTTGCAGCATCACTGAAGAAACCATGCTGTTTGACTTATTTTTGCTCTCAAACACCATCACTAGCATTTAGAGCTAGTGCATTACCCATACTACCTACCATGTACCATTAATTTCATATTGAGTTTTCTTTAGGAAAAAGAAGAACCAAATCAATTTCTAGGGAGGATAAACTTGCAGCTAAAGGGAAAAACTACAATTACACTTTTCAGCCATGAAAAGTAAATCAGATGGTGCTGAAATCCCAGCAGAAAACACAGATTAATTAAAGTCTGCACTTTCTAAATCTGTTATTCAACTAAACACAGCTGTTAAAAATGATGCCTTTGCTGTAATTTTCATGTACATTCATACTGCTGAAATACAGTGAGAAAAAAAATTATTAAGGGGATTTGGCTAGCTATTGAAGTTGTATAAGAAGCGCACATATATATGCTCAATCGAGACAAGGTTTTGTTTCCTGGCTTATTTATTTATTTCATTTTCCATGCCAAGTGGAATAGGCTTCTGCTGTATTACCCTATTCCTTCTCCCTCTCTGCCCCTCCAGCAAGTACTATAACCCAGCAAGACGAGGGTGATTGATTCCGACTCACTCATTTTGACAGGTTCAGCTCCTCAACTTCATTAGCAATTCAAGGGATAAAAAGTGGGGTTTGTTTTTTAGGAAGATGGCACCACTGCTTCTGGCAGAAACGGAAATCCTAGGAACATCTGAGAAAGATTAGGCAGGGGTTTTCATTAGGCAATTTAGAGAACAGCCACTCTAGTAACAAACAGCTCCCAGGAATGAGATCTGTCTACACAATACAGCAGGGCAGATCCTCAGCTGGAGTAAAATGACCCAGCATCCATGAAGTCACTGGAGGTAAATTCTCAGCTAGTACAAATTACCTTATGTGCAGGTCTTGTAAGAGTAGGGTGGAAACTACACCTGTTCACTGATGTTGTAAACTTAGAGCACAGATTAATTCACTGACTTGGTAAACATAGTTTCATAGTTTGTAGTCGGAAGGAACCTGAGCAGATCATCAAGTCTGACCCCCTGCCATGGTAGGAAAGAGTACTGGGGTCAAACGACCCCAGCAAGGTGTCCATCTAGCCTCCTCTTAAAGACCCCCAGGGTAGGAGCCTGCACCACTTCTCTTGGAAATTGGTTCCAGATCCTACCCACCCTGACCATGAAGTAGCGCCTCCTGATATCTAGCCTAAATCTACCCTCTGCCAGCTTGTAACCGTTATTTCTAGTCACTCCTGGTAGTGTTCAGGGGAACAGAGACTCCCCCAATGCCTGCTGGTCCCCCCTGACTAGTTTGTAAACAGCCACTAGATCCCCCCTCAGCCTTCTCTTGTGGAGGCTGAACAGGTTCAGGTCCCATAGCCTCTCCTCATAGGGCCTGCCCTACAGTCCCCTGATCATGCGAGTGGCCCTCCTCTGGACCCTCTCCATGCTGTCTAC
>NW_017729029.1:44073348-44077091 GCF_001723915.1 Gavialis gangeticus
AAATTGTTAAATAGGTTAGCTTTGTTGTCTGGTGTGATGACCAGATTTCCTAGTGTGTCTTGGAAACACTTAGATCAACTGACCAACCACTGTCAACCCTATTTTTCACAGACCATCATGCACCCTTACATTCAAAATATTAACTGAAGGGCAGAGGAAGACAAAAAACCAGTGTGATCCATGGAGCACTTACAGAGGTCACCAATGGTCCATGGATTCCTGGGTCAAATACCGCACAATGCACATCACAGTATTTTTCTGGGCACAGTTCCAGTTCCAGTTTTTCTAAGCAACGGCCATCTATAAACCAGATATAATTCTAGATTACTTCACAGAGGTGTCTGAGGCAATTAATTCATTAACACCTATTATGCCCTGAGGTCCTAACTCTTAAGTATGTTATAATGGTTCCTCTAGAGGCCTGACTCAAAGCCTATTAAAGTAAATGGGAAGACTCCCATTGATTTTAGTGGACTTTATATCAGGTTCTGTTTGCATATATACCACTTCAGTAACCAGAATCTAATTTAACCCTAGCACTTTGAGCAACAAAGATGGTATAAGGAACAAAACTCAGCTTCCTTTATGAAAATGCCCCAAAGTCTCTCTCTAACCACTCTCATCCTCTCACTCAATGGGGGGGGAGGGGTTTTGCATACAGTATACAAAACTGCTAGTGCACGGCTCCCAGTGACACATTGTCATGTGTGAAAAAACATGACATGCCTGAAACAAAAGCTTTCTTCTCTTTTTTTTTCATTCCAACTCTACATCAGCGATCAAAGTACAGAGCGGCTTGCTCTGTCACAGAGGGAAGTTAAATTGCCATGATTTGAATGCAACCTAAAATGCACTCTGCAATTCAACTCAATCATTATAAACTTACTTCATAGCTCTGACACAGCTGTTCCTCCCCTCCAGAACAGAAAATAATACTTGAACCTCTCTTCCTTTCAAAGAGAAAGAAAGCATAGGAAAGAGCCCTCACTTCCCTTGAAACTTTTGGAAATAATTTTAGATTTAAATGTAATCAGCATTATCTAATATAGCTAGGTATTCATATTAATAGTAGGAGTGGCCACTCATGACTGAATGTGCCTGATCTCATCTGATCTTAGTAGCTGAACAGCCTGGAACCAGCTTGCTCTTGGGAGGACACCCTGGAAACCCAGGCGTCAAACACAAGCCAAGGAATTTTGGTGGTGCACTTGGTAAATACTAGACCACAGAAACAAAAATAGCTAGACTTCCTTCAGTCCCATCTTTACAGCTGAACTGACAGACATGAATAAAGGAAAGGTGCATTAGATGTATTAGTTGCAACTCTGGGCATTGGCAGATGTGCAGCTCCCCAGTCTAACTCATGATGCTTCACAGAAAGAGCCATGGCACCCCAACCCAACAGACAGGGGGGCTCCAAATCACCCACCTGCGGTCCAGCTCAGGCTGGGCAAACCCCAGCCCGCAGCTCCCTCCTCCTCCAGTCCTGCAGACAGCATCAGGGCTGCAGCTGGGAAGCATCAGCCCAGCCCTGCTTGTGCACAGGAACACTCTGCTTGCGAGCAGGATGGAGGCTTTGGAGCTCCTTTGTCTGAACTCTCATGTAATGAAAGTTAATTTGTTGTGTGAATGGGCACTTCTTTAAAGCACTCTGCAGCCCTGCACTTCTGTCAGGGCACAGCTGTATAGTGCTGTCAAGGGGCGAGTCATGCAATAAATGCCACTTCTATCAACACCTTGTCTTAATGTTGGTTGTAAAGCCAGTCAGAATTTAAGCCTGTGCCCATTTCTCTTCAAAACTACACCCCCAAATGAGTTCTGGATAAGGGTTTAAGACCCCAACTCAATGCTGTACTAACTGAACAAGACTCCAATAAAAATGTGTATTTTCAACTCTGAAACCTTATTTTGAGGAAAATGAAATTTGACAGAAAAGAAAGAAGCTTTTATGAAGTTATTTCCTTTAATACTTCTCACAATTTTGACCTGACAAAATCCCTTTAAAAGCTTAATTTAAAATAAACACAGGATTGGTTTCTCAAATTCCAGTTTTAAGGAAACAGAGGAAGCTTTAGTTTCTTGAGGGACAGCATACATTTAGATATATATACAAAGAAACATACGTTGGGCTATGAAGGAGTTTCAGAAACTCCCTGACCATGACAGACTTGAGGACATCAGATTTTGTCATTATTGCTGGCTTCTGAATAGCACATTTTGGTCAACATGCTGCACTACATTTCCTTAAATACCTGGGGAAAAAAATACCCTCCACATGCAATTAAAATCAAGAGTGTATCATCAAAGAATAGCAGTTATATTACTGCATGGATAAGCAAGATACATTGAAAGCGAAGTATCTCCTACAACCTACTGTTACAGGGTAAAGATTTTAATAAAAAGAAATATGAAAAGCTCACATTTTGATCTTTTCTCAAGAGCCAGATATAGTTTAATTAGCTTGATAGCACTATGTAAGCAGAGCAGGGAAAACACCATTATTGCCATACCCCACTAGCTAGTGATACAACCTTGATATCTAGAGCAGTAGTTCTTAACTCTTTTAGACTCAAGGCACCCCTGAACAGACTTGAAGCACCCCTTAGGAAAGGCCAGCTCTTAGTTTTCACCCTTTTTTTTTCCTCGCAGAAAAAGAACAGCAGTTTTTCTGTTGCAAATAACTCAGAAAGACCACAACTCTGGATTTCTGTTTGAAATCTTTGGGTTTATCTTGTGAATCATGTTGGTAAATCTAATAGAGCTAACATCTCAAGGCACCCTAGAATGCTATGGCACCCTGATTAAGAATCACTGCTCTAGTGAGATTTTCTTAGAAAAGACACCATTGATAACAACCAGGCTTTCCCACCTCTTCCCCAGTCAGTTTCTTCATAATTTTACCCTAACCATTTCCCTTCAGCTACTTAGTTTGAATCAGCAGTATTCCTATTTTCCCCTCCCTTTACACTGCTTAAATAATAAAAAAAACAACAGTAGTAGAAATCAAACTAGATGTGAACTTGGGTTTATTTAGCCCATGATCTTTCACAACATTCCTTAGAGGGGGGAAATCAGTTTGAGCTAAATATTGTTGCAATATAATCTGTCTGTTAAAATATATCATTTTTGTAAGAATACATTTGGAGTATAATAGCAAAAGTGAGAATTACAAATAGGTATCTATAATCTGCCACAATATAATTATTAAAGAAGATAGACTAGCCTTAGTATTCAATAGAAGAAAGTTATTTGTGCATTAATGATAATGAAATGTAAAATGCATCTGTAATTTCCATTGAAATGTACTGCAGAAAGTCAACTTAGTGTGTGTCACTTGGTTAATATTGTTCTTATTCTTGTGTTTGCAATGACAGCAAAATGCTTCTTAGCTCCAGCTCCTGGGATATATACAAATATGATTAAACAGCTCACAGTACAACAATGCATTAATTTGCCCAAGCATTACATTTTGGTATCTGACACATTTTCATGGTTTATTTTACCATCTGAAAGGTGGTTATTTTGGGATCTTGGTTTATAGCAATGAGGTTTAGTGCATTAATTCCCAATCATTTTTTGTATTCCACTGTCAACACCTCTCAGGCTTCTGTGACTCTAGGTTCCTTCTACCTGGCATAATAATGAGCTTTTGTGCTCATTTCACATACTAGCCCATGATTTAGCTTGGACTCTGCCAGAGCCAGAGATGGGGTATCTGTAAGGATAGCTTGCACTTCACAAAT
>NW_017729029.1:44082091-44087009 GCF_001723915.1 Gavialis gangeticus
GGTTTTGTGCATTAATTCCCAATCATTTTTTGTATTCCACTGTCAACACCTCTCAGGCTTCTGTGACTCTAGGTTCCTTCTACCTGGCATAATAATGAGCTTTTGTGCTCATTTCACATACTAGCCCATGATTTAGCTTGGACTCTGCCAGAGCCAGAGATGGGGTATCTGTAAGGATAGCTTGCACTTCACAAATGCTAGGAGTTTATACAACTGAATGTGAGACGGAAGGCACTGGCTGGCACAGGAAAGCTATTCATCTGGTAAAACAGTTACCTGAAAGGATTGAAACCCACTGGATTTCTGATCCTGAATAAAATTATCAACATGAGAGAAATGAAGCATACAGAACTAATCAGTGTTAAAAAGCATAGCTACTGGGGTAGACCAAAAGGTGCTGAGAAATCTGGCATCCAGAGTGGAAAAAATAAAGGGAAATAATTAATATCTTCTCTGCTGAAGATGATTGGGATGCATCCTCTACAACAATAATAGTAACTTGGAATAATCAGAGGTTATTAGTACATTCACAGCTAAATCTCCCATCAAGTTAAATTGACTCAGTTTGAAAGGGGGAAGGGAGCTGCCAGATTGGTTTTAGACAGATGCGCATCTCTCCCATCCTGAATCACACTGAACGTGCCAAGCTCCTGATTGAGCAAACTGAAGTTTCTGACATGAAGAAAAAACCTGCAGGATTTCAATAACTCTGGCACTGCTCAGAAGGGAATAAGGAAGGTTGCTATGCAGAAGGAGGGGTAAGAACAGTCCGACAATCAGAAACAAGTATTAAACTAGAAATGCTTGCTGGAGTCATGATCTCTGAGTAGTATAATTGAAAGGAGCTGCTGGTAAGCTCTCTCTTTCCCATAGGTGCCACCACAGTCAGTAGAATCATTATCCAGAGCAGCGGTACTCAAACATAATTTGCACAGGTACACTCTTGCTAGGAGAGCTGTGTCTGGTTTCAAGGCAAGTTCCCTTTACTGTCTGTCCCAACCCAGTCCACTTGTCTTATGTCCTTTCCCCTCCACTGCTGTGCCTCTGCCGAGCCCCTCATCTCGTATCACTCATTGCTTTGCTGGCTGGGAAAGACATATATCTCACCTGGATGCTCTCAGTTGCTCTGGAGTCAACCTGTCCAGATACAAATCCACCATTTAAATGGATGGTCACTGTCCTTTTGGATTTTGACTCGAGAGGAATTTGGACACCTGATTATTCAGCAGTCATACCCTGTCCTCAACATGGTTTTCAGTTTCATTGCCTCTTGGGGGAAAGAGCATGTACAGACTCGCCATGGATTCTAGCCACCACAAGGCAAAAATGTAGCAGGGAAACGAAGAAGATGTACAATCAAGGCCCAATCCCATGGCACGCTAAGGGAAAGGATTGCTAGCAGGGTTATAATACTGTGAAGGACAATCACAGCACCTCTAGGCTCATTCCCAGGGTCTGCAGGTACTTTCAGGATGTATTTTGGAAATGCCATTGCTAAGCCACTGTATTGTGTAGACATCACTGAAGAAAACCCTGCTGAGGCCAGCCATGACACTAAATAGTAATAAATCAATCCTTGGATCTCCTTGGCCCAAGGCTCCCAGAGGAAGGTGCAGTCCTGGAGACCTAGGGAGTGACCAAATAATAGTCAAATGACCCAACTGCATCACAAGAAAAACCCAAACTTTGGAAGGGACAGTTTCCAACAAGCACTGCATGGTATTTTAAGGTTATGGGAAAGGAGTTTTAAACAACCTGTTTCCAGGAATCATACAAGCACTGACATATTTGTCTACAGTCCCTTTGTCTCTTGGGTATTTAAACCCCCTCACCCTACACTCAAAAGGTCAGTCACACCAAAGAATGTGCAACACACTCTTGTTTTGCTTTCTTATACTGCAGCCCCCACTAATCTCGTCATTTTCCTTTTCCCAACCCCTCTTTACCCTGGGCATTATTACCATCGTCCTGGCAATTTTGCCATCATGGTGGTATCATGGGGGTTAACCAGGAGCATTTGAAAGTAAAAGCCCTATTTACAGTAACAGCAAACATGGAAAAGAAGAAGCAAAGAAATCATTTATATAGGTCACATTTCCTTAATATCCTCTGCTTTTAGCCTGTGTGAGTTGCTATGAGGTAACTCAGAAAAGGCACAGCACAAAACCATTGCAAAAAAAGAGAAAATATAAGGTAAGGCACTGTCAGGATTTAGCTTATCATATGCAGAAAAAGCGGGGCGGACAGAAAAACAGCATGTTTCTGGATCATGGTTTCATTAATGCCCTCAGTTTTCAGGTAATGAGAGTTATTAGGAGGTAAATTGCCCAAATCAGGCTACACAGATATAAACAATACCTTAAGGCACTTCAAGAAACTCATCCCCTTGTTTTGCTCCTGCAGAATAGCATTTCCTTTGCAGTATGCTTTATGCTACTCCTTGAATGTTACAAAGAGAGCGTAGGCTAAAAGTCATGCCCTACTTCAGGATGGAGACGATACGACAGTTTGTTGTTTTCTTCCAGCAGCTCCATCACGGCTGACAACAACCTGGCATGCTCTCACCCTTTTTCACCTGAGTAGTCAAAAAATTTGGCTCTTAAGGTTGTTCCAGTTAGAAGGAACAATCTATCAGCTAGCCCTTGACCCAACAACTCCATCTCTCTAAGCTTTTTATTCCAGGCCACACTCAGTGCTTGTTCAGCCTATGTTCGGTTCTTCACACTTTCTGTCCGCTGCTGTCATTTCTCCCACAAACTCCTCTACTCAAAACAATATCCAGATATGTCATGTAGTTCAAATTTCTAGGTGGCCTCACCTGAACCTCTAATTTGGGCAGTAACATGCACCTGTGTTTGAGCTGAGGACCACAGCTGTTCAAAACAAGAAGTTTTACTCTCTTCTACAACCACCAGTATCTTAAATGAAGAGCAGCAGTTGCATCTGCTGCTTCAATGACAACTTAGAAACTGTCCGGGCACAGTCTGAGCATGCCCACTGGCGACACATCAGGGGATATAGGGGGCCATGTGTCCCCTCAGATTTCTGTGCCAACAGTGGGGCACAGGGCTGCAGCCTGGCTGGACCAGCACCAGGTATGATTCACCTCTGTGGCCCAGCCGGCAGGACCCGGCATAGGAGGGTAGAGTGGGGTGGGGAGACTTGGTGCTGCCATTACTGCCACCACCACCAGGAGCCCCATATGCCAGCTGTACCACTGTAGCTCCCAAGGTGAAGCCCCCCCTGCCCAACTAGTTGCAGCAGGGGTGGCAGAGGTGCAGAGTTGTGCCTGGACCAGCCCTGCACCACTGGGGCAGGTGCCAAGCTCTGGAAAGCCCCACACACCTACCACCTGCCTCAGACACTGGAGCGCTGAAGTCTGGGGGCAGAGGGCAGCTGGAGGCCCCCTCTGGCAGGGCTGGGGGGAACAGGAGGTTGCGGGTTGAGAATGGGGGTACTGGCAGGACTGGGGGAGGGGGTGGCACCCTGGTGGTTGGCTGTGGGTCATGCTGCCAGGGCTGGAGCAGGGGGGAGGCTGGGCCAGAGCAGGGGAGTGCAGGTGACACTGCCAGAGCTGTGGGAGGGTCTGCGGGAAGAGCTGGCTGGGGGCAGGGCAGGGCAGGGGTGTGTGGGTGGGCAACTTGGGGCAGTATGCTGGCAGTGAGTTGGGGGTAGGCAGAGGCTGCAGGTTGGGATTGAGGGGCAACAGCCTATCAGGGCTGCTCAGCACCACAAAGCAGCAAGGTGGCAGCCATAACTGGACCCATGTCCTGGTGAGCAAAGGGGACAGTGGGAGCTCTGATTTTCCATGATAAATAAAGCAGAATCAAATGCCAAAATATATAGATATTTAGAATTTATTTTATTATAATGATTGAGGCACTGGTAGGCTTCCAAATTGCTTTTAAGTTGTAAATGTATCTATAAAACATTGTGTTCAGCTGATGTGTATATATACACACATACATACACACACCCATACATACATACACATATACATATCTATATACAGACATATCTATATCTATATACAGAGAGAGAGAGAGAGAGAGAGAGAGAGAGAGAAAGAGAGAGATAGTGGCATTTCATTTTAATCATGGAAAATGTGGATTTGGGGTTTTTTTAATTAGAGAATTTTGGATCTTTTAACAGAGAAAATCCCTAGTTATTACTTGCCTCTGCTGTTTCTCCTTTTCATTTTAATAGCAGTCTGCAGCCACTACTAGCAATTCTCCTCACACCAGAGCTCCAAATGTCATCTCAAAGGGGATATATTTTGAACACATCTCACCATCTCCAAGCTCACCCAAGACTGGGAAGAGCTGGTGGGAATGGAATTCTAAAATCAAGCAGAAAGTAGTATGTTATCATTGATGGCATGAAGACCACAATTTGAACAGCAACTACTTGGCTCTTTACTTTATGACCTTGTGAAGACAAAGGACAGAGGTACTATCATTACCTAAATGCCTGATTAAGCTATGTTGGGGGAAAAAGGACTGAGAAGATGACATACATTTAGAGACCTCTTGAGAACATCAGAGAGGAAAAGGAATATGTGGTAGCAAGGGTAAACAGTGTTTGAGAAGGGAGGGCAGGAAAAGGCCACACAGGCAAAGCTGATAAGCTTGAGGCTGTGGCAAACAGTCCACCTACAGAACATAGTATCTTGGTGGTCTAGGACCTGTAAGGACCATGCATCCCTCACCCCAGTCTTCTGCCTCTGAAACATCTACAAGGTAGGACACATCTTTCAGTGCAAGAGGGCTCAGAAACAGGCCCTATTCCATTTCCTACATGCCCCAGGATAGTAGTTTTCATCAGGTTCAATAAAGATAGAAATGCATGAATAAGAAGAACTAAATTTTTTTTTTTTTTTTTTTTTTTAAGAGGATAGGCAAGCCTTTTTTCCCCCTCG
>NW_017729029.1:44087140-44094758 GCF_001723915.1 Gavialis gangeticus
ACTAAATTTTTTTTTTTTTTTTTTTTTTTATAGAGCAGTAGGCAAGCCTTTGTACTCCCTCGGTCTCTAACCAGGGGCACATCCAGAGCTAGTGTGGTGGTGCAGCCACACCCCTCTTTGGCTGTGCCCACATGCGCATGTCCTGCTGGGCACAGGCTCTACCCAGAGTTCCTGCTTTCAAGCAGCTCTGGAGCTTACTGCTCTTTACTCTTCCCCTCCCTCCTTCTCCCATGCTCTCCAGCCAGCAACATGCAGCCCCTGCTTTCAGTCAGTTTTGGAGGCTCCGTGCTGTCACTGTCACAGCTCATCCTGTCTTCTCCTTTCCCTGCTGCTGACTTCAGTAAGGGTGGGGGAAAAAGAGAATGGAGAGAAAGAGCAGCAGTCTCCAGAACTGCTTAAAAAAAGGAACTCTAGACAGCCCACATGTTGGTGAGCTCAGAGATCATAGTATACACAGAGCTCCAGCTGGAGCTGCTCAAAGTTCACTGTCATCCAGGATCACAGCAAGGGACAGCAACCACATCCCTTCCAGCAGTGTGGCATGGGTGAAATGAGCTCTCTTCACTAATGGATCAACCCATGTCTGTAACCAACCAACAACTCTCCCAACTTCTAACTTTTTCAGTTTTCTAAGTTGGAGACTATTTCTATAACTTCTACCACAGTAAGAACAATAAAGAAAAGTACTGAACACTGGATGAGATCCCCATATGACCAGGACTCTCACTCCGCAAGATGCAGAGAACAGTTTTGGACATCCTGCTTACGCAGTTGTGATCTTTAAACTCCCAAATTGTTCAGGTTTTCACTCTGTATGTTCTTGGATAATTTCAAGTTATTATGCTGATAGTTTCAGTACCTTAAAAGTTACATATTAAAGTAGTTGTGGCTACTGTATTTATTAAACCAGTATATTTACATGTCTTTGTACCCATGGTTGTGTATATTACTGAAAATGCCTCTCTCCAATGCATACTTATTTATGCTATTATACATGCCAAACATGCACTAGTTTAAAATGCCATTACATCTCATGCTAAGGTAGACCCATACATCACAACTAGGTTTCCACCTACTCCTTACCGATTAAGATAAGCACCTATTTCCTACTATGGCAAGTATTCTATAGCCAGCTTTCCATATATATTTCATACTAACAGGCTCATACTTTTCCCCATGAATCTTGCCACATAGTTCTCTCTGTATTGCTTACTGAAATACCCAAATATCTCACATATAGGCAGGCTAATCTTAAGCATGACAGAAGATACATACCATGGCAGTTGCACTGGTCACAAAAGTATGAGTACAATGCATCCCAGGCTCTTCCCTTGAGCGTTGCAGTGGTCAATAGAGGTCTACTCTGGCTGTTCAAAATGTTCAGAAAGTTCCCCAACCCAACACATCCTTCCATCCACAAGCCTTCTGCAAAGGCTAAGCAAAACATAGCAAGCAACCATGCTATGAGAAAAACCTCTCATCAGCCTCCGCCTAAGCACTGGACTCTTTCATCTGTCTTTCAGTCTTCCAAATAAACTTCCCACTATTCATTCTGCAGCTAGTGAGGTGATAGTTAAGTAGTTCTTTTCCACTGTCCAAGTCTCCATTAAAATGCTTCAGCAGCCAACTAAGTAGAAACTCCCAGCTGATCAGAATGGCAAATATCATTAACTATTGCTTCAACCTCTGTAGATGTTAACTTTTGTTATGGAAAAGTTAGAAACAAAAGTCTCAGACCTTTCCAGACCATCTTATGCTGATACTGGAGAACCACCAGTGATCGACTATAGAGAACCATAGAGAAATATAGCTTTTTGCTAATTAACTCTGAGCCCTGATGAAAGGAAAATAGGCATGTACCATGAATCACTGACCCCCGTAAAACTGAGTCCCCAGCCTACAGGCCTAAAAATAACCTTCTGTGCATTGCCTAGTTTTATGGCAAAGGTAAAAGATCACATCCATGACATCTCCCTCCATAAATTATTTGCCAACCCCAAAATAATCATTTACTTACTGGCAGCAGTTGGAGTAATAACTAAAATGTTTCTAGTCTACACTTTAGATTTCAGCTGCTATAAAACTGTGTTAGTCAGTCACGAAAAGAAAAGTGAGTTCCCAGACCAATGGCTGAACCAACAGAAGCCCCTAATGCTCATACAGCTATGCCTGTGGAAATGCACTGTTTTGGTATAGGTTGTTTCGCTTGTGAGGTGTGGCTTTTACTATACCAGCATGAAGCCCAACTTTGCCAATATATTCTATACTCATGCTAGAAGTACTTTCATAGCATAATGCATCGTATTCACCTACTGGTCAAGTACTCATAGTTTAGACATAGCTATAATCTTGTATACTGTATAGACCAGGGGCAGGCAATTATTTCGGGTGGAGGGCCGCATACTAAGTTCTGGGGAGCCATCGAGGGCCACATGACAGGCAGCCAGGGGCAGATAAATATTAATTTTCTAAATTTTTTAGGGGCCCCATGGGCCGGATAGAATGGGCTAGCAGGCTGCATCTGGCCCCTGGGCCGCATTTTTCCCACCCCTGGTATAGAGGCTGAGCAGAGGAGTTAGCAACTGGAGAACAAAAGGGGCTTTGTGCCTCCATGTTCTTCTGTATTAAAAAACCGGTTTAGCATAATGGTTACAAAGATTCAAATCCAGTTTTCTAAATCAAAAAGGGAACTGTGCTGACCTGCCATTATAAAAAGAAAAAAGCCTGCTGGATTGTCATAACCACAGTAGTAACTTGACTTTCTACAGGGAAACTAACTGAGAAATCAAAATTATATTTTAATATGATGTATTTTACTGTAAATATCTGCTCTCCATCCTCATACAAATAACAACGCAAGATGATTTCAGTTTTAGGTACTGAAAAAAGCATGTAAGAAAACAGAAATAAAAATGTATAGGCTACCCCACTGCTATTCTCTGTAGTTATATTTTACCTGGCTTTTTCCATGGGTCAGGTAGCCAGGTCTGCACGAGGTCCAATCTCCTTGAGGTATCATTAAAATCCGGTTTTTGTATTATTTCAACCTCATAAATGAGTTTCTAAAGTTAAGAAAAAGCTCATTAAAAATACAAACACAAATAAAATTAATAGGCACTGCATACATCCCAACAGAAACCCAAACCATACAGAAAAACCTCTGCAAAAACTATGCATTTCCCTTATTATATTGAACAGCTGACTCTAGCTATAAAGACAAAATCCACAAATTTGGAATAATTTATGCTAAGTGTCTTTGAAGGTTATGGCATCCTTTGAAGATAAATGCAGAGACACTTAACATTGCCTGGTATATGGCTACATGGTATGGAGATGTTATGTGATATAGACAACTCAGACTCATTAGCTACTTTATACAAAATTCACATCATTTCCTGCAAGCAGAGAGACCACATCAGTAATTCTTCATACAAAAAAGAAATATGAACCTTAAAGAGATTCCAGTGCTCTATGAAGAAATGCAAGAAATACATCTATTTAGTACAGTTTGGCATATGTTCACATCCGACTGTGAGTTTTTTCCCCCTATTCTGTTTTTCTTTTCTTTTTTAAATACTAAAGCATCTAAGAGGTCATTTACTCACAATGATTATTTCTCATCCGAAGTCAAGAAGAGTAGTAGGGGCTTCTGTTTGGCAGAGGTATTCAGCATCAAGGACCTGATCGCAAGGGCAGTTGAAGGTACTCTGCAATATCAGGTTGCTGGGGTGGTCTTATTCTAAGGAGAAGCCTATCAGGACTTGGAAGCTGGAGAAATGAGGAAAGTCAGTTTGTCACTGGATGTCATGAAAGGGCTTCTACAGCAAGAAACGTGTAAAGAGCAGAGGAGTTAGCAACTGGAAGTGTAAAGAACAGGTAGCTATTGGGTTCTCATTGAGTACAATAGATTTAGGAGGGTTACTAGCTGGAGCGTTGGCTTCGGACACTGGTAGGGTGGCTGTACACTTCTTACATAACAAACTCCAACCAACACTGCACCTTCAAAGACTACCACCTATTAAAAACCATCTTTTTTTTAAACTGGGACAAGGCTTGTATTTAATTAGGTAAAACTCAGACCTGGTCTGTTTCCTGAGGACAGAGAAGCATTCCCAGTGTGTTTTAGTGAGAAATTTGAGCAGCACGTATATTTAGAAACAACTCAATTCATTGGTATGCATCAGACTGGCTGATCTATTTGTTTGTTTGTTTTCTGGTCTCCATATTATTAATTATGATGATAATGATGATAATGACCCTCTAAATACAAAAAAGCTGTCCTGTGCCTTAATAGCTCTTTTACCGATTCTCATTTCCCAACTGAAGTCATAATAAGAGCCACATGCTACTGTTTGGAGGAGAGAAGGTTCCTCTCACTGAGAATTTGATGGCCATGTAAGCTCACACCCAGGTTAAAACAGCTGAAGCATTCTCTCAGTCAACTACAGCAGCTGCTGTGACAGGTCAAGAGAATATGTCACAGACATATTGAGCCTAACCCACTGATAGGTCAGGGCCATAAACAGGATGGAGCACTTGGGAAGCCAATCTGGAGCACCAAGTCCAGGCATGATGCCATCAGGAAAGTATATATTTAATTAAAACATCCATTTAGAAAGATTAGTACTGTCAGTCAATTTTCACTTTGTGTTTTATTGTGTGCATATATGTGGAGGGTGTATAATAATTCTGTTCTGTTTTAGGATATATTTAGTAAAGTATTTATAAAGTACAGCTTCTTCAGTTTTTTTTTTAAATGAAATGCATTTCCTTGTGCAAAGGAGAGCAAATTACTACTTAAACTTTCTTCTATTGTCTATTTGCCTGTAATTTCCACCTCATTTACAGCCTTTGTGTGTCTGCCCTTTTATTTAGTTTTACCTTTGACATTCTCTTAATTTCTTTTCAGAGATACCTGACACCTTTACATTAAACCCACAATACATATAATGCAGGAGTTTTTGATAGAATAGCTGTGAAACACTAATAGCTCTGAAGTACGGCTGAAAAAGAGGATGTCTGCCAGGAGCTACATTCATGAAAATCATTTCGCAACTACATGGCCAAGGTCTTTCTTAATGGCAGGCCATGTTGGCAAGTGGTTAGAACCTACTGATCTTTGGGGTGTCTCTGCAGCTGTCATCTTCTCATTGTGCAACCCTGGACAATGCAAGGCCTTGGGCAATATTTAACCTTCCTTTGTTCTAACTCACCCAAAAAGGGGATAAAAAGTGCTTACCATATTAAAAGGACACACAGAATAGGGCTTGATTGGCATGACAGGTCAAGAACCCCTTCATGTGAGGTATATTAGGATCTCATCTAACAAGAAAATGTAGATCAGGTACCTGATGTGCCCCAGTAGCTGTGTTCCTAGACTCTCCTGTCTGGTTGAGACTTTTTGTTTTCAACTGAGAGCTTTCCTCCCTTGTAGCCTGTTTAACTCTGCAGAAAAGCTGCTGGTCTGTTTGAGCCACGTGAATACTTGGACCTGGATTTGCTGCTTGCATGCTGGATTTGGTGCTAAAATAAAAGGCAGGAAACTGCCATGCTCCAGTATGTGCTATCAGTTGCTCACCGAGCCCCATCAGGAGAGTACATCAAGGGCTCAGTGAACAACTGTTCACCAGAGCACCCTTGGGGAAAACCAGGAGTAATAGCCACAAACTCCTGAAAGACTGTTTCAGGCTTAACACTACTTTGCAGTCAGGGTGTCCAAGCTGTGGAATAAGCTCCCTCCAGAGGTGGCGCAATCACCTACCCTGGAAATCTTCAAGAGGAGACTGGACAGTCACCTGACCCCAACTGTCTTTCCTGCTTGGTGCAGGGGGGCTGGACCCAATGATCTTCCAAGGTCCCTTCCAGCCCCTTCCAGTCTATGAATCTATGGTTCCATTATCTAGTACTCTTTGATAGCCCTTCAATGGAAAGAATCAGTGTTTCCAGAGGAGGAACACAGATCACACTTCCAATGGCTTGCTAAATTATAACAAAAGTTATAACAGCAAACTTTTGTCCCAATTATTGATGCGGTGGCCCTGACAGTCTCTTCTCCACCTTAGCCTTTATCACAATGTGTAACGTGGGACACGTGGAGAAAGAAGTTGAAATGGTAAAACAAGCCAGTGGTGATAATTTCATTCTGATTCCAAGGGTTGGCATTTGCATTTATTTTTAAACCTGATGATGTGGCTGTGCAGGAAACCAAGGAAGAGTGTTTTTTGCCTCAACAAGAGTACCACTGAACTCTAAATCAGCAGATTGCTGTGAATAACACAGTCTGGTAATTCAAGATGTTTCTGTGCTGTGGCTGACCTGAGTGCTCTGGTTGTGAGGAAACATTATACTACTTTGTGGATAAAACTGGACAAACAAAACTTGGGCACTTTAATATTTACCGAAAGGGTTAACCTAGTCAAATATTAATCTACTTCTAAATGTATTTTAGTATTATGAAATAATTTCTTCCACTGTCTGCTCACCTCGGTCTGAAAACCCCTTCTCTGACCCAGTCAGACATCTCAGCCTCATTCATGTCCTTCTTTATGGGAAGTATTTTCCTCCTCAGGACACTCCAGCCCTCCATTTTTGGTCACTTTTAATCGCCACTCAGGTATCTGTTAACACTGTCTAACTAGAAGAAAAACCTCTCAAGGTAGGGACTATGACCAATGAAAAATAGGTCTTAGACACCCAAGATGGATGCATTTCAGGTTCAACACTTCAGCCTGAGATGGTTCAAACCCATACTTCTGCCCTTCAGGACAGTGTCTTAAAGTTAGGACAGAGCCACCCCCAACTGTCCTCCTGAAGCTGGGCTGGCCCAGGGGCGGGCAATTATTTTGGGCAGAGGGATACTTACCGAGTTTTGGCAAGCCACCGAGGGCCACATGGGTAGCCCTGCCCCTTGACAAATGCCCTGCCCCCCGTTGCCATCTTGGGACCAGAAGTCCCATCCCCTACCCCCCAACTTTTGTCACCAGAAGTCCCTCCCCTTGCCCCTAGAAATACTCCTTTCAGCAAGGGGGTTTGCCACCTCAGCACCAGAAAAATACCAAATTATATTCTAAAAATTAAACATCTACAACACTCATTTATTTTATTAAAAATATATATTTTGTCCTAATTTACATGCGTTTGTGTAGCGCACAGAGGTAATAACTTAAAATGAAGTCTTACTCTGGTAAACTGTGGGGGGGGTTAGGTTTGTGGGGGGGTTGTGGGTATGTGGGTGGGGGTTTTGTAGGGGGTGGATAGGTGTGTGAGATGTTTTGTAGCAGGGTGGATAGGTGTGTGGGATGTGGGGTTAGGGAGCCTGTGGGTGTGCGTAGGTATGGGGTTTGTGGAGGGTGGGTGGCTGAGGTGTGTGAGTGTAGGGGTCTGTGTGTATGGCAGTGCAAAGGGGGGTGTGGGTGCATGTGTATGGTGGGGTGTGCTTGTGGGACTCACCCTATGAACTCACTCACTCGAGACACACCCTCCCGCTCCTGGCCCTGAGATACCAGTGTGGGCCCCGTTCCTCAGCGATGAGCCGGGGGCCACATGGTGCTGTAGCAGGCGCACAGGGAAGCAATGAAAGCAGCAGCAGGCAAAGGCTTCTGGTTGGAGGGGGGGTAGG
>NW_017729029.1:44099758-44103838 GCF_001723915.1 Gavialis gangeticus
GGAGGGGGGGTAGGGTAGGAGGGGGCTGGGGGTGGGGTGGTACCATGCCAGCCTTGCTCCTGAGTCCTGCTGGCTTCCCCTGGGTCCTACTGCTTCTGTCATCCTTGACAGGCATCAGCAGGAGCAGATAAAATATAAATTTTCTAAACATTTTGGGTGTCCCTGACAGAATGGCCTGGCGGGCCAGATCTGGTCTGTGGGCCATATTTTGCCTGCCCCTGGCCTAGCCTGTAGCCAAGAACGCAAGTCAGGAGGTCAGATGAGAGGATGCAAGAGAGACCCCCTCTCTCCAGATGCCTCTAAGGCTACCCCCTAGGTGAAGAGGGTTCTCCTGGGAAGTGGGAGATGCGACTGCTCTAACCACAAGGCTTTGATTTAAAAGATTAGGGCGGCAGCAGCAGCAGCACTATGACCACCAAGACATTCTCCTTCTGTGGCAGAGGTGCTTTAAAAGAAAAGGGTGAGCCCTGCTCAGCTTTTTCCAAGAACAAATACAAGCACCAAAGCTCCAGAGGCATGAGGTCAGACACCTCTCCCCACTTCGCAGGAAGGTTTTTTGGGTCATCCTTCTGATGCGCCAAATTTGCCTTGTGGACTTTAAAAGGAGACAAGGTACCTATATGGGTTTCACTCTGGAAGTAGGTACTTGCCTCAAAGGCACTTAGGTCTTTTATATGAACCTGCCCATTTACTTCTTAACTCTCTGTAAAACACTCAGTGTTCAAATGCTGATGATGACCCATAGCAGGGGTCATCCTAGTGGTGCAACAGAAACAACACTCTCCCTCCAACTACTAAGCTTTCACACAGTGCAGATGTTGGAGATATACTGCAGTCACAGACCAGGAAAAGGGCATACTGGAAATTGTTATTCTGAAAAGCATTAAGCCCATCACCCCAAATCTCAAGGGATCACACATTCTGCATTTGCTAACGCTTCATTTTGATTGCAGAATAAAGTGAAATGGGTATTTTTTTTCCCTTCTAAATGTTTGTTCACTCTCTCCAACACTCATTCACTCTCTGTTTCTCCCCTCCTGATCTTCTAAAACCATGCCAGCTGTTCAGTTTCACTCCCCAGGCAGGACAATCTGCCCATTTTGCTTTGCTTTTAATAAGAAAAAAAGGAAAGAGAAGGGTGAAAGCACAAAAGAATGAAAGACAGCCAGAACTTGGCATCTCCAACAAATACACTCTCATGTCATTAAAAAAACCAAAAAACGCTAAAAAATATCTCTTAGCTGTGATAATGTCCAATTCCTAGGAATTTCCAACTGTTTCTTGGGCTGCATATTGGTGGCAGGGCCTGGCTGGCTGTAGACACAGCAGCACCTGGACAAAATATGCATTCCTTAGTAATAGATCTTTGGTTTGTGGAACAACTCCCCTTTCCATGCTCTTCACTTCCTACTGAGTATGAAACATGAATTGCATAGAATACAGCTTAAAATTTTAAGGAATGTAGATTTGATTTTCATCTACTTTATTAAATTCCTGCTAATTGCTTTTAACATACTTCCTCCGCCAGAGTCTTCATAGCTTAATTCCTCAAGGGCATGCTTTCTGGGGTTTTACTAAGTACAGAAGGAAAATGAAATATAACTACATGCCAGTGATGTAATTGCTATTCGCCTTTGTAACAAATGCATACAGGTTATTTTTTCTTCCACTGACTGCTTTAATCAAAGTTTTTAAGTTAATGAAAATCAGGAAAAATATGCTGCAGTTCTAAAAATACTCTGAAGCACAGAACCTGAATGTGGTATAATGAAGTCCGATATTTTATAATTAGTGCGTTGGAAGGTACAGTAGAAACTCTCTCTTCATGAAGAACCAAAGCACTTGCCCTCAAGTTTCAATAAAACATATAGATGCCTTCTATTGTTTTAAATGAAAATATGCTACAGTTGCAAACCAAGAAACTGACATGCATTTGCAAAATCCTCAATAATCTATAACTTATAGGTCTTAACACATGAGGGAATGAGATAAATACCTCTGTGGTAGATAGAAAGTTAGATATCTGTAACAAAGGCAATAGCAAATTCATAGTATATATTTTTCATCATTATATATTAATATACGTGAGAGGTGGTAGGGTGGGCCTTCCATGGCAAAATTAATTCAAAGCCAATAAGCTACAATTCAACAGTCAAGAATCTGGTGATGAAATTATTGGATAAATTCAGTAACAAAAAAATATATAGTAAAAGAGACAGTGGCCATTTCCTAGAACTCTAGAGCAGGTGTGAACAGTAAGAATGGAAAACTCCAGGTCTGGATGCTATACTCAAGAGGGATTTTAACTAGTCAGATACAGCTTAACACACTTCCATGACATTCCTTGTATATGCAGTAGACAATGTTGTGCTCCAAAAAGTGGAAACTCTAATTAGAGGACAAGCTGCCCTGGATCTATCCTTTCAAACACTCACTGAAAAAAACACAGAAGTCTGGAACCAGAAACTGCAAGCCATGTCAGTTCAGAAGATAGAGAATGAATTCCCAGAGTGCTACTGTGCAAGGCTATTATTGTTTCAGAGGAAACAAATAATTTTAAAAGACACTTATTATCCATTTTTATGAGATTTCCTCAGTACTTTTCAGAATCAGGCACCTCTGGTAGGCTCAAATGAATGGAATTTAATATATTCCATCTGTGTCAGAGATGACTGAAGAATTCTGAAAAACACCATAATTAACACAACTTACTCTGAAAACAAAGAATGCAGGAAATAAGCAATAGTTAAAACGTAGCTTCACAAGGTATTGGCTCAAAAATCTGAAGTTTTAAGAAATGCACTGTGGATAAAGGCTTTCGCAACTAAACAAGATAACGTACCGCCATTTAAGTTTTGCAGAGAAAAGATAATGTGAACAACAAAACATAGTATGAGCTAATGAAAACCAAAGGATTTAAGGGACTAAGGAAGGCGTTTATAAATATATGAAGGGAAGGATAGAAAGTGCTACAGAGGAAGTAGAATCATTAATAAATGAGGAGAGAGATAAAATTAATGACTCAAACCCTAACGGCTGAGATGGTGATCTCCTTTATTAAATTTGTCTTCAACAAGAAAAATAAAAAAGATGTTTGCATTATCAGAAAGTGAAGAACACTTCATAAAAATAGCTACTGAAAAAAAAAAGAAATGCAATATTTGGAAAATGTATGCATATATACAATCACCCCATTTGTGCAATTAGCCCTAGAAACTGACATTTTTGAGAAAATAAAAAATGTAGCAAATAAACTTAACACCCAGCAATACCGTTATTCCTGGAAATTATTGCCCCGTACAGCTAAAAGCAATCCCTAGTAAAGTAGAACAAATATTAAGAAACAAATATTTGTAGAGAATAGTAGATCTGTGAGCTGTAAACAGTATGTATTTGCAGAGAACAGCTCTCATCTCAGACAACTGCTGCTTGCTTCTGTAGAACTACAGAAATAGGAGATGAAGAAAAAGCAGCTCTGGGATCCTAGTCCTGCAAAGTAGAGAGCATGTCCAGAACTTTTGGGCTGCTGGACTCCCATTGCTTTTACTGGGACTTAACATTACTCAGCCCCTTTGAAAATCAGGTGCCTCATTCAATAAAATCTTTTCAACTGAAAGTCAGTAGGCCCCTTTCCATTGGCTTAAGCAGCCTCTGAAACAAACCCAAAATGAATTCAAATGGGCCCAAACCGCAACAACCTTAAATGACGAAAAATTGATGAAAAGTCTGCAAAGAAAAAAGTCCAGAAATGGAGAAGGCTGTCAAAGTATCACAGGGATGTGTGTTAGGCTCCCTGCTTTAAACTCCTGTGTTAGTACAGCCTTTATTAACCATCCGCAAAAGGACAGGATCTGGTTAATAAAAGTTCACTGACTATGGTACATTGGAAGGAGCTGTGAACACTAGTGAAGACAAAGGGACACAGAGAGATCACTGCTGATTTGTGCAGGGGGTGGGGAAGGGGGGTTAGGTTTATAAAGTGTCTATCATCTGAAGTACCAACTAGTCTATGTCATTCAAATGAGTAATTCTCCTGACATCTTATAGTTTCGTAGTTTCTAGGGTCGGAAGGGACCTGAG
>NW_017729029.1:44104616-44106751 GCF_001723915.1 Gavialis gangeticus
TTCCAGCCCTAATGTCTATGAAATCTATGAAATATTAGCACACCGACAAGATTCACATGATGAACCCAGAGATTTCAAACAGGAATCCATAGTGTTAAAACCATTCTGACCTGCTGTGGTCTTTGAGTTCTTTGCAACAGAAGAATTGCTCTATTTTCTGTAGTCAAGAAAGCAAGCGAATGCTAAGAACTGGGATTTTCCAAGGGGCCTGAAGTCTAGCAGTTCTTCTCCAACTTCTTATTCAGTCTGACACTACTCTCACTTACACACTGATATAAGTGCACCCATTCAAAGGGACTCATTTTGCACCAGTGTGAAAGAAGAGTTTTTAAAAAGTAATGCTATGATACCCACATGACTGCTACACAAAACTATAGCTACAGGACTAAATTCTGCCCTGCTGGTTATCTGCTGGGCTAGGGATGGGCAAAATACAGCCCACAGGCCGCATCCAGCCCACCAGCCCATTCTATCCGTCCCACGGGGCCCATAAAAATATTAGAAAACTAATATTTATCTGCTCCTGGCTGCCTGTCAAAGATGCCAGGAGCCAAGGGCAGTAGGACCCAGGAGTAGCCAGCAGGACTCAGCAGCTCAGAAGCAAGGCCTGTCCAGCCTGGCCCCACTCCCACTCCCACTCCCTAGCTAGAAGCCTGAGCTTAGCAGAGCCTTCTGGCCTGGACCCCTGGGGCTGTTCCTGCTTCCCCAAGAGGGAAATTCCGATAAGGACGCTTTAGGGGAAGGCAGGAGGGCTGTGGGCAATCACCCCAGTCCTTGAGGACGGGCTGGGCTTGCTCCTGCTGAGTCCCACAGTCTGGCAAGGAGCCATGTGGTGCTGGAGCAGTTGGCAGGAAAGTGGGGAAATGGTAGCTACAAACGGGGGGGGTGGGGAGTGGCAGCAAGCAGGCAGAGGAGTGCAGCAACAGTTGGGCAAGAGCACGGAACCTGCACCGGTGCCCCAGGGTCAGCATCAGCAGGGCCCACAGTGGGGCAGCAGGAGCGCAGGGTCCAGCACCAGCTGTGCTGGAGTGGGGGGCAGGGGTCACGTGCTTCTGCTGCCCTATGGGCCCCACCAGTGCTAGCCCCAGGGTACCAGTGTGAGCCCTGTGCTCCTGCCCAACTACTGCTGCACTCTGTGTGCCTGCTCACTCCCACTCCCCCCTCGCCTGTCACTGCCATTTCCCTACTTTCCTGCTGGCCGCTTCAGGTACAGGGCCGGAAGCAGGAGGTGTGCGTGTGTGTATGCGTGTCTGTCTGTCTGCCTGTTCGTAAGGGAAGCCCCACATGCACATCCCACCATACACATGCACCCACACCTCACCTCACACTGCCATACACGCAGACCCCCATACCCACACCCCCTCACACATCCCACCTACCCTGCCCCAACACAGCCCCCACAAACCCCATACCCACCCACGCCTCATTAACCCACAACCCCCCCAAAAACCTATACCCCCCATGTCCCCCCCTGCCCACAATATACAAAAGAAAGACTTCATTTTAAGCTATTGTGCAATCACCTCTATGTGCACTACACAAACGCATATAAATCAGGACAAAAATATATTTTTTTAATGAAATTAATGAATGTTGTAATGCAGGTTTTGATTTTTAGAATATAATTTGGTATTTTTCTGGTTCCGATGGCAAAACCCTTTTCTAAAAGGAGTACTTCTGGGGGAAGGAGAGGGGCTTCTGGTGGCAAAGGTCAGGGGTTAGGGGGCGGGATGTCCAGTCACAAGATGGTGACCAGGGGGCAGGGCACCTGTCAAGGGGCGGGGCTATCCATGCCGCCTTCAGCAGCTTGACAAAACTCGGCAAGCGGCCTTCTGCCCGAAATAATTGCTAGGCTGTGCTGGAATATTAGTACAATCTTAGTACAATATTAGAATATCACCTTTGTTAGGGGCTGTAAAGTCTAATCTTACAGACATCTTCCAACCTAAGCCCTGATGTGTGCAAGGTCAGTCTTCAGTGAGGCCTACCTTGATCAGTGCACATACAACTTACATAAAGGCTCTGCTAAAGCACTGACCAAGGTAGGCCTCACTGAAGACTGACCTTGCACATATCAGGGCTTAGGTTGGAAGATGTCTGTAAGATTAGACTTTACAGCCCCTAACAAAGGTGAT
>NW_017729029.1:44111751-44112143 GCF_001723915.1 Gavialis gangeticus
TGACCTTGCACATATCAGGGCTTAGGTTGGAAGATGTCTGTAAGATTAGACTTTACAGCCCCTAACAAAGGTGATTGGTATGGCTGACTGTTGAGGATGGTGCCAGAGTCCAGAACAGACAAGTTAATGACAGGAGGTGCACAGATTGGAATCATTTGGCAAAGACATTGCTGTTTGTTATGTAAATACCTGACGCAAACAGAACTGTTTTGATCAATGTGTGAGAGAGATTGGACACCCTTGGAACTTTGCACTAAAACAAAGGGATGCAACATGTGAGCTATTACCACCAGCACCCAGGGTTAACACCTTGTAATCTGCTGGGCTTGAGTTTTAGCAAGTAGATGCTCCGCAGGTAAAAAAAAAAAAAAAAAAAAAAAAAAAAAAAAAAC
>NW_017729029.1:44112223-44116199 GCF_001723915.1 Gavialis gangeticus
GGGGGGGGGGGGGGGGGTACAGTACACTACCAGAACATCCAGTCTTCCAGATACCTTCTTATCCAGTCTTCTTCATAGAGAATAGTCCTTTTATACCATCAACAAAGAATGCATCAAGTGAATTTTGGCACTTCAATTTGACTGACTCTCAAAAAGGGCTGCACTACTTGAACAGGTTAACTGGTGATAGGCAGAACCATATCTCACAAAAATTGCATCTACCCACAGGAGTCAAAGTAGCATTGCCTTGGAGCTGAGCCTTTTGGCATTTTTTAAGGCATTTGCAAGAGGCAAGCTTACTGTAGAGAAGTTTTTTTGGTAAGGGGTTTCCAACACTCTTAATATACAGTTGGAACATTGTACCTGCATTTCGATGATCCTGGTACAAATGCCAGTCATCTTTGCCTTTTGAATAATTCCTGTGTTTTGGACATGGCCATCTCATTTTCATATTTCAGAGGCAACCGAGAGAGATGCAGTCAAACTTTTGGCTATGGCAATTGTATGTTGTCTGTGTCTCAAGCATAAACCAGGGACCAGGATAACCAACTTACATAACTTGCAATTTCATCTGGAAGGTGATCACTCTGATTCCAAGGCCAGCCACACAGCTGTCTAAGTTGTGCTGGCTTTGACAATTCTGTTTTAAAATTTTGTCAATGATCATACCACCAAATGCCACAATACTGCCAAAGTAACAAACATTTGGGCCAAATTACAGTTTCTACTGAACAATTTTAACTTCCGGTGATGTATAAGGTTCTGCAGAAATGGGTTGTTAAGAGGACATTGGATTTTTTTGGAGACTGATGACCAGCCAAAATGCATTTGAAAAGAAATCCACCATGGTCTGGATACACTGCTGCTAATAAGCAACTAAGGTCCAGTGGTCAGTGAACAGAAGTTAACGAACAAGCTCGAAGACTTCAGTTTTCACTTAAAACCATTTCAGATTAAATGAACCTCCATCAATCACAAATTTTTAGCAACAGACATCCCTGCCCTGGTAACTAACGTAATGAACATTGCTAACTTCAGCTAAGACTAGATTAAAGAAAAATAATTAATAGTTGTATTAAACAAACGCAAAAAAGCCAAACCTATACCAACTTTCAGTGGCTGTGGTCATAAAAATCTAACCCTCTGTTGACAGCTGCCCCATGTACATGTCTTACCTTAAGGAATGAACAATGCCATTTTCTTCTTCAACTCATCTTCACAATGACAAACAGAAAAATAAACTTGCTGGGGGGCTCACGTCAACAAAACCATTGTATGCTTCAGCCATATGCTGTGACAGCCATTCTCATTTAGGCACTTGCTTTGCTTCGGCATGTTGCAGCACAGCAAGGCTGCCCTAAATTGTGTGCTTCTCTCATTCCTGCTGCAGTTAGGAGCAGTGGATGAAATAAAATACATACAGATGGAGGCATGTGAAGTCAGACAGATGCATGATCTTGTGGTCTGAATTCAGAGGGACTATGGAATTCCCGAATTCTAATCCTGACCGGAGCCAGGAGTAGAGCCCATGTGTCCTGAGTCTCAGCTCTGTCTTAGGTCCGCTAAAAACAGCCAACCTGTTTCCCTACAAGCCATTTCCTCTTGCATCACCATCTGTGAATTACCACAACAAAAATCACAACTGTAACAATTCTGCTGGAAAGGTCAGTTAATACTAAACAAAGAGTCCACAATCCATGGCTACACACAAAGCAATGCTTATAGCTTATTGATGTGCTTCAGACTAGGTCAAGCTCTATATTCAGTGGCCTCTCTCTCCTTCTCTCTCTCAAAACAGTCTGAATCAGAACAAGAGAAAAAATACTGCAGTTAGCTGGCAGCTTATATGTTGCCCAAGCACTGTCTCATTATAATGACAAAGGGAGGTTTGAACATCCTTCAGCAAACATGATGGCTCCCTTCTAGCATCCGTTTGAAAATTTGGCAATAAATGTCTCAAGCTCCTGATAGCCTATTTACTTAAGAGTCAGTGGAATATCATGAAATGGATTTGGGGCTCTTTCACAGATTCCATGGGACTGCCTTTTCTTTTTACAGGATTCCTCCCTCTCACCAGTCACAGTGCCTTTGTCCATCTTCACTGGATGGAGGCTCAATATCCCTCAGCCACTCATGCTAAGAACCACAACTTGAATTCAGCCCCCAGTCCAATGTGCCCTGGGGACAGAGGGCAAAATTATAATGATTCATGCCTCTAAAAATCACATTGCAGGAAAGCCTCAGTCCAGCATCTAGTTTTCCACCTGCAGGTTTGAAAGGAGCCATTTTAGAGGGGGCATTTGAAAAATATGGCCCCAGAAATTTCTACGGAGACGTCACTTTCTGATGATCTGATGCTGCCAAACTTTCCCAAATGAAAGCATTAGCACCTTATGCAGAGTACTCAGCTGGAAAACCCTCACATTCTGCACTGAGAACTGAACTTAAGGTCTAAGCCTTATGCTGTTATATTCTGCAACTTGCCCCTACAGAGAGAGGGTGCTGTGGCTACCATTCTCACTCCTAGAAGACAGCCTAGGGTTCAGTCTCATCCACTGCTAACATTACTGTGCAGTACTTCACCTAAGATGCAATCACTACAGACTTAGACCACTCTTGTTTCTCAAGGGTGACTATCTAGCTGGAATTTAAAAGCTTTTATGGCACTTTTGAGCTGACACAACTCTTTATCCAACATTCCCTCTCTCAGTAAAACAGTTTCTAACAGCCAAGGTTGTTTCTAAATCATTACGGAGGTAATGATGGATCATACGTTCACAGTCACTATAATGTAAGCATCAATGATCAATGATTACCCTCCAGTAGTCTCTTCTGAGAATTCAGTGAAAAATTTGTCTGTAAAAGGAGGGATTCAGGTGTTACCTTGTAAATTGTCTCCCTCTGAGAAGCTTTCCCACTCTGAAATCTGAACTGTGTGTAGTATTCATGTGAATCCCCAAAAAGAGTTACTGAGACAGGAGGAAAACGTGATCCTTTTTTGGACCACGTATCCAACCAGCAGCCTGTAGTCTGGATTTGGCCTGGTGTTCAGCACTGAAGTCTCTGCCAATACCATGGCTAGGTGGCAGGGGGAAGCAGTGGCCAGCTCCTAGTGCCAACCCATCTCAGACCTGAGCTGGGTCATTTTGCCTCCTTCCAGGAAACCTTGTGGGATCTCATGGCTTACAGCAGTGATCAGGCATTTGAATAAACTGGTATGCAGATACTGATTTTTGTACTGACAAATTAAGGAACAAGCCAACCACCAGGTCATACCTGGCATTTCTCCTACTCAGAAGCAGCCTTTCCTTTGACAAAGGATGTAACCATGCCTCTAACAAATTAGCAATATTTCCTTAGTTCAAGGATGCTCTTCTGATCTGGAAGAACTTACTGTATTTACTCAAATTCAGAAGTGGGGGATACCCTTTGTCTGAGATTTAAGTTCATGAGGGGTGGAGGCTGCAGCTATGGCTGTGCAAAACAGCATCGTTTCATTGTGACTTGCATTTTGACATTTCGAAGGGACTGCATTTCATTTCACTGTTTCAAAGCATTGTTCCCTTGCGTTTCATTGAAACTGTTTCGCTGTTTCGACACTGTTTCAACATGTTTCGCCCATAGGCATTTTCATGATTCCCCATTATAGCCTATAACTTTGTCACTTCTCGCCTGACCTGGATAAAAATTGCAGGGATGGTAGCCCCTTCAGAGGGCATGAAGCCTGCCAAGGTTCAAGGAGATGGGTGCAAGGGCTTTTGTGAAACTGCACCTCAAACTGTTCAAAGCAAAACTAGTATCACTTGCCGGCAGCAGCAGCCTCCTATCATCCTGCATGCAGATCCAGGGGCCCGCTCCCCCCAGAAGGAGTCTGGCACAGCCCCGCAGCCCTCCCAGGGGGCCCAGGCCCCCAGATCTCCATGAAGGATGACAGCAGGCTGCTGCTGCTGCTGCTAGCTGGGGCCAGCACCAGCAA
>NW_017729029.1:44121199-44122575 GCF_001723915.1 Gavialis gangeticus
AGGAGATGGGTGCAAGGGCTTTTGTGAAACTGCACCTCAAACTGTTCAAAGCAAAACTAGTATCACTTGCCGGCAGCAGCAGCCTCCTATCATCCTGCATGCAGATCCAGGGGCCCGCTCCCCCCAGAAGGAGTCTGGCACAGCCCCGCAGCCCTCCCAGGGGGCCCAGGCCCCCAGATCTCCATGAAGGATGACAGCAGGCTGCTGCTGCTAGCTGGGGCCAGCACCAGCAATGGTTCTTCCTGGTGCTCAGCGCAGGCTGCGCAGGACAGACTCAGGTGCTGGCACTGGCCCTCATCATCCACATGCTCTACAGCCAGTCTGTGGAGCTTTCAAAAAAAGCCCTGCACTCACACAGTGGCAATTGGGGCCTCTGGGTGCTCATGGCAGAGCCTCCCAACCCCCATGCAGTGCAGGGCCACGGAGATTCCCCCCTCCCACCTGGCACTTGTGTGGCAGCTGCACCATCACGTGGGTCAAGCGCAGCTCAACAGGGTGCCACACACTGTCCTGGAGCTGGGGGAGATCCACCTGTCAGCCAGAGCTTCTAATTTGATTCTCCAGCTTTCTATCATTCCCCCAGCTTGTTCCTGGGGGGTACAGCCCTCAGATCTGCACGTAGGGTTTCAGCAGGCTGCTGCTGCTGGCTGGAGAAATAGCCCAGAGTCACCACCATCCCAAGCTGGCAGCGGCAGCCTGTTGTCATCCTGCATCATCCAGGGGTCCACACTGGCCTGGAAGAGCTGGGGAAAGCAATCGGAGAGCTGGGGGAAAGATCAGGGAGCTGAGGAATTGAACCAGGGACTGGGGGAATGTTCAGGGACCAGAATATTCCCCCAGCTCCTGGCTCGATTCCTCAGACCCCGGCTTGATTTCCCAGCTCTCTGATCACTTCCCCCAGGTCTCTGATAATTCTCCCAGCTCTTCCTGGGGAGCACAGACCCCTGGATCTGCATGCCAGGTTTCAGCAGGCTGCCGCTGCAAGCTGGGGCCAGCAGCAGCACCACAGCCTTCTGGTGCTTGACGAGGGCTGTGCCAAGTGGCTGCAGCTGACCCTAGCCTGCAGCAGCAGCCTGCTGAAACCCCATTTGCAGATCAGGAGCCTGCACTCCTCAGGAAGAGCTGGGGGAAGCAATCAGAGAGCTGGGGAATCAAACCAGGAGCTAGATGTCAATATCAGAGCAGTCCTTCCCCCCCTCTTCCCCCTCCCTCTCCTTAGTTTCTGTTTAGCTGCAAGGAAGCTTGGCTTTGAAACTCAAAGGGCGCATCCAGACAAGCACATGTGCTTGTTGCTCCACCTCAAACCCCAGAGCAGGGGGGGCATTCCATGTGCTGGGGGGGGGGCTGCACCCTGTGGGGGCCAGGGAACCCACCCC
>NW_017729029.1:44123316-44123758 GCF_001723915.1 Gavialis gangeticus
GCTGCTGCAAGTGCACATGCTTGCATGTGTGGACGCACCCAAAATGTTTCAAAACTTTTGAAATGTTTCGAGTGCCCTCATTTCATTTGAAGGCCATTTCAAAGCCTTTTGGTTTGTTTTGATTTTGCTGTTTCGAGCTTGAAACATGTTGAAACAGCTTTGAAACAAAGCACCCACTGAAATTTCACACAGGCCTAGCTCTGACTGCAAGCTATATTCTTCCCTCAGCAAGAGCAGGGCCCCAACTGAAGCTGCAAGCAGAAGATAAGTGGCAGTGACGGGAGGAGGACAACAACAGAGGGGGTAGGCAGCAGGGTGGCATGATGCCTGGGGATGCAGGCACTGCGGAGAGTGGCAAACACATCAGGGAGTCCAAGCATGAGGATGGAGGGAGGACAAGTACCAGAGGGACAGGTCCAGCAGGGGGGACAAGCACCTGGGG
>NW_017729029.1:44128758-44136447 GCF_001723915.1 Gavialis gangeticus
CGGAGAGTGGCAAACACATCAGGGAGTCCAAGCATGAGGATGGAGGGAGGACAAGTACCAGAGGGACAGGTCCAGCAGGGGGGACAAGCACCTGGGGCAAGGTGGCAGGGGTACAAGTGGGGGGGGGTAAGCAGCCAGGGGTCCAAGTGGTAGGGGGCTATAGGCAGCAAAAGGCAGAGGTCTAGCCCCACCACCTGCCTCCATGACCTTATATCCCCTGCTGCAGTGGTGGTGGGGGAACCAATTTAAGATAAACCTCCAGTAAGTAGATTCTAGACATGGAAAATTATAACAAATTTGGGGAGTCATCTTAAACTCAGGGTCATTTTGGATTCAGATAAATATGCTACCTACTTTGTTATGACTGATTGGGACCTTTATTCACCCCCCGCCATGGTTTTTATACTCCAAGCAGCAGTATAAAATTATACTCTAAGCAGCAGTATAAAATTATACTAAGAAGTCTAATTTGCAAAAACCCTGTGTTCTAGAAAACTGAAAGCTTTAATGTCTCAGATTAAAGAGTATCACAATAACTCATCAGCAAAAGGAAGAAGGGGACAAAAACAAGGAGACTAATAGATTTGATCCCTTGGATTGGACCTTGGGGCAGGGTACTTGAAGTCTACGTAACAAAAGGAAGAGAGTACCTACAGCTAAAGACTACTTCTCTTCTTTCAAGAAGATGGCCTCCAGGAAAGCCACAAATTAAAGACCCAAGTGATAGTTTGATGGTCTGTGCAGTTGCTATAAAGTTTTGGGCATCCTGGGTGTGCAGGAGTCAGCATGAAGCGGTTAGACTGCCATAGATTTGTTACAGCTACAGCCAATTAACATTGTCCATCCAAATAGTATTTCCTCACAACAAATGGCTTTTCAGCCAAAGTGAAAATTGTTGCAGATATTTTTGGTTAGTACTTTCCATTTTTTACCTAAATTAAAAAAGAAAAGATTTTAGAAACCAAAACAATAGATATCTTTTTCTTTTCATCCTTTTAAATTGGGGGGGGGGAAGGGAAGAAAAGAGAAGAGAAGTTTTTGTTTAATCAAAAAAACCTGCAACATTCTGTAACATAAACAAACACAGATTTTTCTTTTGTTCTAATGTTTTGTCATGAAAAATGAAGAGACAAGCAGGGATGAATTAATTTTTAAGGACAGTTCTTACAGCAGTCCACTTCACTTTGGAGAATACAAGAAGAGGTCACCCCAGAAATGCAGAACTTATGAGAGGGAATGGTTTATAAGATTGTTTTCTCTATGGATATTAAGAGGCACTGGCCTATTATTAATGACTTGTGCCCATCTCACGTGATTAGTTTCTGATGGTGGCTTAAGCATTTGTTTCATACAACTCTTCTTTCAAACAAGAGCAAGAGGTTCTGTCTGGACATTCGGTACAACCATTTTTAAAAACCACCACAAATCATTTGCAAATCTAAACTGCATTTTTAAACCCACAGAAAAAGTGTTGCCTGTAGGAACAGAGAGATTCTCTTGCCGTGATTGTGATTCTAAGATTTAATTATCTCAGCACAGAACTGCAGGTATCAATGCTTCAGAGACAGAGAACAAACAAGGCAATTATTCCCAGAAGTCCTCCTTTTCCCTCTAATCGCAGGGGTTATAAACATGCCAAGGTCAAAAAATGTGTAATAAAGAGATTTATTTTCAATTGGAATGCATAGAAAGCCTTGCACTATAATAGTGGAAGAGTAATGGTGTGAAACTTAGCAGAGTCAAGATTAATGCATGGCTAAAGATCATAAAGACCATCACAGAACCGTGTCTGAAATGACAAGGAAAAAAATTAAATATGCATCTTTCCCAACCGACTCACCTCTTTACTTCTACTATATCCTGCTGAGCTGCATCACATGCACCCTACATAGAGATTTTATATCTATTTAAATATATTCTGTATATTCCGTATAGAGGTGGCTCCAAGCTACAAAGTTTAACAGTAGATCTGAACTTTTCTGTGACTTGCCCCCATCTATTATGAATGGATTAGCTCAGCTATAAGAATAAAATGCCTTCTATTAAAGCAATCTTAGAAGATTGTGGAAGCAATTTAGGACAGTACTTTAACATATTCTTAAGTTCCATCAACTTTTCCTGACCTAATCTTTCATAAGGTACTAGAAGCCTCCAGCTGGCCCTTGGAAGGACCAAGATTTACACATGCAAATTTAAAAACACACAAAATATTAAGGAAACAGAAGCATTAAGATTCCCTTTGTGATGTGGAATCATTCACATTGTATACACTAATCACATAAAAGGTCAATTAGCACTGTGAAATACTGTTTTCATGGACAATGTTGAGATGTTAATGTTGCTACAAGAAACTTGAACAACAATGTTCTTCCATTATAATTATTTACATTCTCTCATTGTTCTCTATTTTTTCAGCCATTTTTGAAAACCACTTCAAAGCCAACCTATATTTTACCCAGTGTTATATACTGAGATGAGATGCACCCTGCTTCCAATACTACGTCACTGTACTTCTACAACAATTCCACTGGGTATTGAATAGATTTTACTAAAGTTTGTTAGTGGCCTTGTTGCACCTTACGCTGTAAGATATGCAACCTTTGATCAGTTTAGTGCTAGTTTGGAGTCTGAAGCAGCCACACCATAAGTCTAAAAACCCACTTGCACAGCTTTGACTTGCCAATCGAGGCCTGGTGAGCAGGGCTGGTGAGCTAAGGCAGGCTTTGATACCTGCTCTATAGGCAGGGGTGTGAGAGATGGGTTAAGGGGCAGGGAGGAGGAGGTGCAGGAAAATGCAACTGCCAAATGTCACCAGCTTCCCTGGAGCCCAGTGCAGGTATGGGCAGCATGCTGGTGGCTTGCTGTGACAAGGCAGCACCTCTCCCTTCATCCCTGCCTCCCCAACACCGATGCTGCCAGGGCTGCTAAATGTTCCCAGCGGCATAGTGTTGTGGGAGGAAACCAGTGGGGTGGCACAGCACAATGCTCCCAGGTCAGGCAGCAATGAAGCCATCAGTATCTTGCTGGACTGGGCAGTAGAACCAATGCCAGAACCCCCCCTCCCCACCCTGCCTCCCGCATGGTGTCTTCCACATCCTCAGTGCCACCTCACGTGGCTTTCCTCTTTCTCTCATGCTGGACCACGCTCTGCCTGCCCTACAACAGCATCCTGGTGCACCGGCTCTGACTTTCCATGCCTCATCCCTCACTCCCTGCCAACCCCGGCCCACTTCAAGCTGTTGCCATCTTCGGCTGTGCAGAAGCAGTATGTGGGGGAGGAGCCACTGCATCCTGGGATACTTCAGCTTGGGTGGCAAAGCTGTGTAGTGTAGACACACCTTAACGGAACAGGAGCACAGTTACGCAGATCAGAGATAATCCTGCCCTGGGATGGCATAACTTTGAGTCGCATCACGAGTGTTTTAAGCCACTTAAAGGTGTTAACGTATGACCAATCCAAGGGTTAAGAGCTCCAAGAACCACCTAAAACTACTGTGTAACAAGGCCCTAAGAAAGGACTAGGGTAGAAAGTTTGGCTGCAAAGAAAATTATATGAAAACATCAAAAACAAGTTAATTGAGGATTTTTTTAAATGTACACACAAACCTTAACTGTTATTTCTGCTATCATTACAACTATTTTTTACTATGTGTAGTATGAATGCATGACACTGGTTTATTCATATGCACTGAAATGTATTAGGTTTATATTAACACTGCACATCTAACTGCACTTTACCATGCTTCAGCAGATCCATAACAAATAGAACCAAGGAGGTGATACTTCCCCTCTATCAGGCGCTGGTCAGACCGCAGTTGGAGTACTGCATCCAGTTTTGGGCGCCACACTTCAAGAGGGATGTGGATAACCTGGAGAGGGTCCAGAGAAGGGCCACTTGCATGATTAAGGGCTTGCAGGCCAGGCCCTATGGGGAGAGACTAGGGCACCTGGACCTCTTCAGCCTCCACAAGAGAAGGTTGAGAGGCAACCTTGTGGCTGCCTATAAATTTATCATGGGGGCACAGAACGGAACTGGTGAGGCTCTACTCACCAAGGCGCCCCTGGGGGTCACAAGAAATACTGGCCATAAGCTAGCAGAGAGCAGATTTAGACTGGACGTTAGAAGAAACTTCTTCACAGTTAGAGTGGCCAAGGTCTGGAATGGGCTCCCAAGGGAGGTGGTGCTCTCCCCTAACCTGGGGGTTTTCAACAGGAGGTTGGATGGGCATCTGGCTGGGATCATCTGAACCCAGCACTCTTTCCTGTCTATGCAGGGGGTCAGACTCGATGATCTATTGAGGTCCCTTCCAACTCTAACATCTATGAATCTATCTCTGGAACTTTTCAGAGCAAGACTCTCAAAATTCATGATAAATGTAAGTTATTAAACCTTCAAACTCCAGGTGAGGGAGGGAGAACATTCTTTTCATTTTGCACATGGAGGTACAAAGCAATGGAAATTAAGTGATTTGCCAAGTGGTAAAGATGGCAAAGCCAGGAGTCAGACCCAGATGTTCTGAATTCCCAAAACCTCTCTCTACCAGGCCATATTCCCTGCAGCATACACCAAAAAGAAATGGGCACAAACCCTGAGCAACATGTTCCATCCCTTACTCTCAGCCACATGCTTTGTAATGACATTCTCAGTCAAATGCCACTGTAGCCTACAATAAGAATTGCACTAATAAATGTACATTGAAAACACTGAGGAAGATAGACAATACTGTGACCAATCTCCGATTCATAAGCAAAGCCAGCATCCCTTAAACAGAGAAGACTGGTACTCAAGCCATGCAGGGTACGCCTCTCTCACTTGCTCCTGCTTTGTACTTTTTCTGTATATACCATAACTCTGCAATGGTGAAAGAAAACCAGTGGGTCAGGACACACCCTGATGAAGAGACAACAACCTCTTTTTCCAGTTTATTCAAGTAGCACTGGCAGCACAAATTGAGCTATCACCACATCCAGGCATAGAGACAGGTTAGCAGAGGTGCCAACTACAGCTCACAACCTGGTTGGATCACAAAATTCTACTCTGCAGCCAGTGCCACAGGTAACACATTTGAGTACAAGAGCTCAGCATTGCTTGATCATTTTTATAGCTGGTGGTCTGACTTTCAGGCTCCAGCTACATGGGAGATGAAATTGTTTTACATGACTAACACAGCTTGCACAGCCAGCAGGATAATGAATAATCATTCTGAAACAGCCCCTGTAGAGTAATGGTCCAATACTGCACACTCTTCATGCTTTAAACTCCTACTGAAGTCAATGGGAGTTCAGCAGGAAGACAGCTTCCAGGATCCAGGCTCAGAACATGGGTTCCCAAAATGTAGTACACACGTTTGATGTTCCATCCATTTGCTCTGCAACTTTTTTTCTGATAAGGTGGTATGTCAGCCATTGAGGTTTGGGAGCTGCTGCCTAGAGCTATTACAACTACTTTGTACTTAGCCTTAAAAACTTTTTTACAGACAGTCAAAAAGCCCAAGACCGAATCAATTTAGTCTTTGCAGGTTAGTCTAAACTGCAGAGATTAAACTGAGAAACAACGGGGCACACATTCCCTTTTGATTCAGGAAATACAGTCACATACTTACAGTGGCTCAGGCAAGAAGCTGGGGGGGGTAGGGGTCTTACTAGAACATGGCTCTCTGGCATGTAGCTAGTATGTGCTGTGTGGTTGCTTCCTCTTCCTGCTGCCCCTGAGGTCTCTGGGATTTGCAGTCCACAATCACAGCAGCAGGACTCTGCAGAGTTGCTCATCACTTCCTCTTCCTGTTTCCAGGTGCCTCTGGGATTTGTGGTCCACAATTACAGCCAGCAGTAAGTTTTCAGCAGGGCAGAGCAACTCTGTACTTGTGAGAAAGCAAGTTTAAACCCCCTCCCCGGCCCCAGACCCCAGCCAGGATTTGCCTGGGGGGGCCGTCCCTGCTGCCCCACAACCCTTCTCTGCTGGATCAGACAGCACAGCCCAGCCCAGGGCTGGAAAGCATGCTGGGGGACTGTGATTTATGAACAAGGAAGGGGCCTGGGACTGAAGTTTCACAAAACGGTTTGACTTAAATCAGTTAAGTCCGATACTACATTAACCAGGTTTATCTTAAATCAGTTTCAGACATTTTGAAACTGGTTTATGTGCACTGAGCTTCTGTTCTACTAGAGGTTTAAACCAGTTTCTGATGCTTTAAACTGATTTATGTGCAACTTCCGTCCCTAGCCTAAATGATGCTGTGCCAGACAGACTAAAGATGGCATCAGCCTGAAGTAGTTTACATACAGATCAGACAACATGGTAGAATCCTACTGCAGGCAGAAGGGAAGGAAACAAGACAGAGGAATAGGTGGGGAGGAAAGTAGGAGGAAATACATAGAGGAATAAGGCACAACAGTGACAACCCCAAGATTTCTGCAAAACTCTTGTCATTTCTGTCCCCAGATTTTGCACTGTTAGCCCTAGAGCCATCAGGCAACAAAGAAATTGCTTCACCCCTCCAAGATTAGGATGTCAGGTACTGGTATAAATCACGGGAAGAAGAGTTTCAAAATGGCTTACTACCATGTTGCTGCTGCAGATCTTGCAGACCTAATGGCATTAAGCTCTGACTCAGAGTTGCTTTCTTTAAGCCAGGACATTTTGTCAGGGAGCACACTCCTAGAAAATACTGCCAACATTACCAACAAGACGAAACAGTAACAAGGCAGGCCATACCAAAGCTTAATTGGACAGTTAAAATAAGTGAACAGTGTTTCTTTATATTGCTATCCTACCTATGCAACCCTTGTTCCATAGTTTCCCAGGGAGAGATACTCACTCCTAACTGAGGCTCCATTATTACCACGACAATTCTCCAGCTCTCCCCAGGGATCAACTGCACAGAACGAAATTTCTTTTTCTGTTGTTGTTGCAGCTGTTAAACTGTGCTCACTTATTGATCCATGGATGGAAAAACTTCAATGGGTATGTACTCGTAGACATACCATTTTTGTAAAGGAATCTCTCACTCTTCCAAAGGTGAGTTATTTTGAAAGCTCATGTAGGAAGAAAACCCAGCATGGAATCAGATGACAACTTCTGTGCCAGGAGGACATAGACAAAACAGTGACAAATTAAGGGTCCCTCCTTTTCCAGATAATATTCTTGATTCAAGGAGCATTGTGGGTGAGGAGCCCAGCTGATGGAACAGCGAGTCAAGGATTGTTAAGAGAGTTATAAGTTTTGTTTCCTGTCCTTGCTGAATGCTACTTTTGTTTACACAAAGAGAAAAGAAGAATGTCATCTATACAGAGCATTGATTCTCAGATACCAGCTTGCTGGTTGCATTTTAAATGTGACAGGCACGAAAATGAATTTGTTTGTATATTATGATCATGATATTTCATGCAGACTGAGCCATTCCCAAAGCAAATGCTAGTAAAAAGAAAATACACAGGAGGGGGGTGGGTGTGGTGGGCAATTATTTGGGAAGGAAGGGCCGTTTAAGGAGTTTGGGTGAGTTGTTGTGGGCTGCAGGGGAGAGGGGGGAATTGATACTATCTGGCCCCAGCCCATCCACCCCCCACCCACAGCTAGGCAGATGGAACAGGCCCATGGGCAGGCGGGGAGTAGCATCTCAGAGCAGGACAGGCAAGGCCAGGGACAGAATTGCAGGGTGGTAACAATTCTGCAGGCAGGGACATGCTGGG
>NW_017729029.1:44141447-44147467 GCF_001723915.1 Gavialis gangeticus
GGAATGAATTTGTAGCACCAATCCATGTAAGCCTTACCATGTAGACTGGAATCATTAGGAAAGTGAGTAATTAAGAAGGACAATGTGGGGTAAGGGGGGAAGAGGAGGACAGATTATTTGACTTTTAGTATCAATGCAGTGATTTCTCTGGGGATAAGGCACTCTGGTTTCAATACCTCCATGCCCATTTTAATGGTAGGATGGGTACATTTTTGTGCCCAAATTGAAAATGAACATACTAACACCAGATGTTAGATTCCTCTTCACCAGGCCCCAGCCCCAGCTCCATGCTGTCACTGCCCCGCAATCCCAGATGCCACTCTCCACCTGCCCACAGCCCCATCCCATCTGCCCGGCCAGGTTCACCCTGCCTGTGGGAGCTCCAAGCCAGTCTCCAGGGAGACCCTGCCCACCCACTTTGCCCAGCACCCCTGGAGGTGGATGCAGGGCAGATTGACAATGGCAGGTGGACAGAACGAGCTAGCAGGAAGCCAAATCTGGCTGCTGTGCTGCCCCTACCTCTGCCCCTAAAACTCTAAACAGGAAAATGAAAAGCTGAGAGTGAGGGGTGGAGGTAGAATGAATAAGACACTACACAGCTGCATAGGAAGGGAAGCTCAGAGTCAAATTGTTATCTTAATTGAGTGACATGGGATGCATATAACATGTCTCAGAGCAGAAAGCTACCTTTTGACCCAATTTTCAAAGACACTGGGCAGAAGCATAGCAAGCTTTTTTCGTGCCCAAGGTGCAGGTGGGGAAGGGGGAATTATGCTGATCAGTTGAGTGAGGAGGAGTGGGGGGACAAGAAAAAGGAGTCTTACCTGCCTAGCTCTCCTCACTCTGCTGGCAGCCACTGCTGTAGCAGCACAGGTTTGGACTGCTGCTGCTGGGGAACAGGCAGCAGCACAGGCTCCCCAAGACACTCCTGGTCCCCCTCCCTCCAGGCATAAGGCTGTGCATCCCACGGCAAAGCCTCCCAAGATGGGGAGGGGAGGGAGGTTTTCAAGAGGAGACTAGACAGTCACCTCGCTGGGGTCACTTGACCCCAGTTGCCTTCCTGCCTAGAGTGGGGGGGCTGGACCTGATGACCTGAGAGGTCCCTTCCAGCCCCTTACAATCTATGAATCTGTGAGTATCATCTGATTCCCCTCCTGCCCCAGATACATTACTGGGCATGGTGCTGTCTGGCTCCTATAACCCCCTGTCATAGTGAAGGCTTCTGAGGTAAGTGGGGAGCCATACTGGCATCCCCTCTAAATTGGTACCTGGGGCAGGTGCCCTGATGACCCCCTAGTTACACAACTGACATCAGCATTACACAGTATCCAAAGATCCACTCATAGTAAAATGCAAGTAGTGTTTAGAAGAACAAGGAAGTGAGGCAGTCTTGCCAGGATTTGGACAAAGTGGTCCCAATAGTTCAATCTGGTCTTGGTCAGTGAATTGTCCCCTCCAAAGACATACAAATCATCATAAAGATGTACAAGGCTTCTCCTCTACACACCCCAAGGATCGGGCTCTGCTGATGACAACAGGCAGACTAAGAAACCAATTCTTAGGCTGAGGAACAAGAGTGAAGAATAAACAAACTAGTGAAAAGACAGGGGATTTGCCATACTGAGCCACACAAAAATGTAGCACTGCCTTTTTGGTTAGAAAATACAACAACATTTATCCCCATCTAATTGTTTCTTTAAAAAAGCAGATCACAAGAAGAAAAGAAAGGAGTTGATCTGGGCTGCAACCCATAGTTTCAGCCTAGAGTGAAATTTCACTGTCCATTACAAATTGTTCTGAATATCCTGCAAATAAACAGACCTACAGCAGTGCTGAAAAATGGGCCCTGGTACATAAATAATACAATCCTGACACTTTCCAAAGGGCCTTGAACAATTATAATTCTTGTCTCACATAGGTTTTTACAGCTGCTGCATAAAACAAAAGCATTTTCACCAGTATACAATTCCTTTAATGCAGACAGGTGCAAATTCATGTTTGCTCCAAGTCCCCTTTCTTCAATGAAGTTGCATCCGGGGGAGATTTGGCCTGATGTTTTAAGAAGTGACGTATAAATGTATTTATTTTTCAGGTGGGATTCTGAGATCATGTGCCCAAATACTCATAAAACCACACAAAGGAAGGAGGAAGTATAAGAAAGATGATGGCACCAAAACAAATGCCTATTTACCAAGGTCTAAAACAGCCTAACCAAAGGTCATATTATGACTGGAGTATTTGGTGAGCAGGAGAAAGCAGTTATGGGTTAAAAAATAGGAAAATAAATGGATTTACTAATTCATTTTTATTCTGTATGAAAATGTAAATTGGGTGTGAAAAATAAAACAAACAGAAGAGGCCTAATTATTTATACAGGCATTTTAATCAAACAATGAATAGCACACAGGAACCTTCTACATCAATTAATAAAGCTGGCTTCTGCAAAACAAAAGAGTTACACCATGTGCCCTAATTATAAAATCCAGCCTGGAAATGCTTCCCCCCCCCCAATACACCTGGCTTAATAAACACCCACTGCATTCCTGAGCTAAGGACACTTGTTAGCCCCACACTCTATTTACAAATTCATTACTACACTGCATATTTACTAATGCCTCCAACAGTAGGAGTGGTCCTAATGCAGCACTCTAAGGCAAAGCAGCAGCTAATTGAAATGGGGGGTGGGCATTCTCTCTCTCTCTCTGTACAGGAGGCAGCTGCTTCCACTTAAGCTTAGCACATTTCACTAGATGAGAATAAAATAGGAGCTATTAGATGTTTGCATTAGATTCCAGGGAGCCACCTCTATGTTTGTACTAACAAAGCATGCTTTACAATGTATTTCTTCATGTCTTACCTTGGGCTTCACTTGATCAAACATCATTCACCAACACAACATATGTGACCAAACTGGCTAATGATGAGCTGTCACCTTTTTGACAAATCAGTGCATATGCCTTCTGAAAGCAGATCTATTAGGAGAAACCCCAGTGCCTTGCAGCTTCACAGGCGCGCACACACACAATGCAGGGTTTTTATATGAGCCTCACAAGGACTGGTGCAGAATAGAGGGTTCAGTAGTTTCTTGCTGCAGATAAACAATGAGCTAAACAACCTATGTGTTAAATGCTCTTTCCCCCTTCTTTTCTTGAAAGCTGCAAAAAGCAACACATATATTGTCACAGCTGTCACAGAAGCACAGAGTACAAGATCTTCTGGAGGCAACGCGGGTTATGTTAATCAGTTGCTTGCTAATGTGCAATGAAAAAGCCACTCTGGGGGCTTCTTTATGATCCAGAAATATGCATTCTGCTCTGCATGGCTGTTTAGGGCACCCAGCATGCTGGAGCTTCTCTACAGGCAGCAGCAGACTCTCTATGCAGTGATAGCTGTTTCACAGAAACATGAGCATCCCTTTTACAAGAGGCAGATGGGCCCATTTCTCATATCCCTCTTCCACCACACTGCACAATATAAACAAACACAAAAGGCACTAGGACGTAGAGGATAGTTCAATCTTGGACACCCTAGGTTTTGAAACTCCTTTCTCTGCCTGCTTAAGCAGAATGGCCTGGAAGGTCCCTGTTCATACAGTTTGTGTGAGGAACAAGTTCTGGCGTACAATTGGAAAGAGCCTGTTTCACCAAAATAAGAAGGGGATGGCAGGAAAGAAAGCACTGTGTGCTGCCATTAACTCACTCTCTCTACACAGCCTAGCAAAGGTTTGACTGGTGCATGTGCCAGTAAAGAGTAAACTAGTGTCTTCCACAGCACAAACCCTCCAAAGACCCTAAGGTTCCGGTGCTAGATTTCTAAGTCTTCAATCCATCTCTTTCTTGCATCTTACCCATAGTAACTACATAAGCTAGCAGAGTTATGTTAGCAGGTAATACAGTTACACCTTCTTTGTAATGTCTTGACATTCTCATTGCTAAACTGGACCAAGTCAACACCCCATTTTGCTCAACTGTTAAACAGGAATAATGGCACTTACTCTCCTGTGTAAAGTACTTTGAGAAGACCAAGAGATGCAAAGCTTCACGTAAATAGAGTATGACTAAATAAGATGACGATATAAGGTTCATTTACTAACACAACTGGTGACTTTTCCCTTATAATAAGGCCAAGTCTACAAATGGAATCATTTAAGAGGATGTCTGCACTGACATCCTTTTGCAGGCATGGGCTCTTAAACAAGAGTGAAAGATTTATAAATCGATAAAAAGCCAAAGCCATATGGACTTTGCTCATTCAATAAATTCCTGATGCATGATAACTCCTACTTTAAGACTGATTGTCATCACATACTTTGGGAGCTTGGGTGTGCAAAAGATGATCTGATTTTATATAGACACTCACAGTACATAGTCTACAAATATATATTTTTCTCAATATTACTGTAGGCTGGTAAGTAGTGACAAAAAAAGAGAACAAAAGTACTTGGCTACTAGCTTCCAGGAAACATCCTAACTTACTCCAAATGTTTAAAAGTATGTTATCCATCAACCAAATACTGAAGTAACAAGAAGCATGCTACCTTTCACACTTTAAAATATGGTTTGCAACTTAAGTTAAAACTATACAGTTACTGAGTTCATTTGAACTTGCAACAGGATCCAGCTCCATATAGAAATAAGGATTATTTTGAATACCTCATCAAATGTAATCAGATATCATTCCAAGTAATTGATTCTGCTACCTATTAAAAAAATAAAATTTGTTAATGCCCGCTTGATTTTCCTAGAAAAACTCTCTCTACTCATAAAGCCCTCCATATTTTCAGAACCAATGTTTAATGTAGACAAGAAAATGTTCAGAAATGTTCTTGTCAGCTCATGTTGCATAATAAGCTGTGCTTCAAAGAAAAGCATGTTTCACACTCAGTTTCTGTAATTAGAAATTACTAACATGAATCATGTTTTCATTTTGATTCCGTGTAGGTGCTTTATGTCCTAAACCTGAGTTGCCAAAGTTTCAACAATACAATTTTCAGCCGTCTTAAAAAATAACCAAATGCTAAAGAATGTATGATGAAGGCTTTGGAACAGGAAACATTCGCTTCTGTCTCGGTGTTGACATTGCAGGTCCCAGAGATAACGGAAAAATAATACAAGCCAATTAACTGCTTACTTCAGACTCCAAAGGATGAGCGTGGTGCAGATTTCTGCAGTAAGCACAGCTGGCTCCAAGACAGTGGTTTATCATGATACTGGTATTTCAGATCTACACTGCAGTTAAGGACTACTCAATAAAATTTGGATGCGGTAAATTTAAAAACGAAAGAAAACAAAACAATGATTTACAGATCCCTTGAACCACAGAAGGACGTGTCCTCACTACATTGCTCATCATGCCTATCAGTGCTCAAGCACAGGCCAAGCAACTTGTCCTTTTGCTACAAAAGTACAGGCAGCTACCTATACCACTAAAGCTAAAAGAGAACCTCTGTTAGCCGAAGAAAGGTTAACCCTTCTGCACTCCCAGATTATGCTGTAAAGCTAGTCAGCCCTGCTCCAGTGTTCCCTCCTCTTCTCTTTTAAAGATGCATTAATAATATTTATTAAGAAACCTAATAGTCATTTTCTTATAAAATCATTTCGATGCACAATTCTTTAGCTATAAGATATAAGATATTTACAACTAAAATCTACCTTTGAACAGTAGGCCTCAAATGTGGGTGTCGCAAGCAGTGAAATAACACTTAGAGATTAGATGTATTCTATCACCAAATGTCCCTAAGGGCCTCATACACTAAAAGCTTCAGTGCTTGCAATTCCAGATATACACATTTGAAATGTCCTTTTGGGTTACACTGCACATTTTACAGGTAAGAAAAACTAACTGCTAACCAGAAATGTGATTCAGAGGAGAGTTTCTTGAAATGGGGGCTGCTTTCTCAGTTAGCAGCATGACTTCTCTTCTTTGTGATTTAGAGATACTTAAAAACAAGTAGGTTAATGAAGCAACAGTATACTGACTGCGGAGTGCTGATTAACACAAACTTCAGGAGCATAGTGAGG
>NW_017729029.1:44152467-44186045 GCF_001723915.1 Gavialis gangeticus
TGTGTCTGGGAGCAATATACTCTGGGGTTTATTGCTGGTTGAATGTGCACCCAGGAGCATAGTGAGGCATGAGACTATTCAGCAGTAATGCAATATCTGAAAGGTTTGCCTGGGATTATAAAATTGGCCTTAACAATAACAATAGCATTTCTCTACTTGAATATTCTCAACTGAGCAAAATAATTCCTGGGGATAACAGTATGCATCACCACTGTAGGTATAACTTGTGAAAGCATATCTATAAGATATACATTCTACTTTTTGTTCTTTTTTTGAACTTAATGACCTTGATTTTTGTCATTCCCCTGTTCCATTTATGCCCCAACGTCTCCTTCCTCTTCTTCAAGAAACCTATTTAGAATTTTGATCTGGGAAAGGTCTGGTTAAATGATTTAAGGATACACAAAGAGAATCAAGACTTTGAGTTCTACATCTGCCTTCAAGGCTCGGGACAGAAATTACATATAAAGTGATATAAATAACTGGAAACTGGTTCAAATCTGTAACACAACAGAAGTTCAGTACACAAGCCACCTCCAAAATGGCCAAAACCAATTTAAGATAAACCTGGATGGGTGTAGTATCAGACTTAACTGATTCAGGTTACATTGGGTTATTGAACTTCTGTCCCAGATCCTATCCAGATTCAAGTCAACTCCCAGTCTCCCAGCATCCCAGGATGCTTTGCACTTCCCTCACAAACTCACCCTTCACAGGGCGCGAAGGCTAGTTTTGATCCAAGCTGTCTGCTCCAGCCAAGCAGGGAGGTGTGCTCTAGCACCCTCCAGCTTCTAGCCTGGGTCACTGCAGGCATGTGGCTGTATTTCCAGAATCAAAAGTGGATGTCTGTTCACCTGCTTATCGGTTCAGTCTATACAGCTCTGACTAACCTGAAAAGATTGAATTGATTCAGCCTTGGGCTTTCTGACTGTCTGTATTTAGCCTGAGACTTCACCCATCTGACTCAGTTTACTTACTGGTAAACCAGAGATAGTCAAAAGCACATAACCCCACAGACATACTGTGAGGATTAATCACAGCAACATTTGTAGACTGCTTTGAACATGAAAAACACTAAAGTGGTAAGCGTTAGTGTAATTTCATTTTCTGTTAGAAAACACAACAGGGAGCTGTTTATTACTCAACAGAAAAGGGAATTAAGCAGAGAATGGGCCACACACCTGATAGAAAAAAATGCTATTTGAAGTGAATGTGAGGGCATAGCCTTCTGCAGTGCTAATATTCCATGGCCCTAAACATCAACCAGTTAGAGTCTCAGAACATTTGCCAAGACCCAGGCTGGCCCAGCACAGAACTGCTAGAGCTGAGCTGAAAGGAGATGTAGCCAAAAGAAAATAAGACACAAAGTGCATCAGAAGAGAGAAAAAGGACTTGGAAGAAAAAGTTCTATTTGCAATTATCCAGCCACTGACTTCATACCAATCGCTCCAGAATATTAAGCTGTTATTTGTCATGACCAATTGGCACTGGTTGCTACCTGATGAGAGTTTCTGAACTGCTTGAAACCACTGCTCCTTGTTCTGTCATCTGCCACCACTGAGAACAGTTCAGCTCCATCCTCTTTGGAACCACCTTCAGGCAGCCTTTAACTACCTGAAGGGGAGTTCCAAAAAAGGATGGAGCTGGACTGTTCTCAGTGGTGGCAGATGACAGAACAAAGAGCAATGGGCTCAAGTTGCAGCAAGGGAGGATTAGGTTGGATATGGGGAAAAACTCTCTCACTAAGAGGGTGGTGAAGCCTCAATCCTTAAAGGTTTTTCAGGCCCAGCTCAACAAAGCCCTGGTTGAAATGATTTAGTTGGAGATGGTCCTGCTTTGAGCAGGGGGTTGGACTAGATTAGCATTTCTCAACCTGTGGGTCGCGACCCAAAAGTGGGTCGCAGAGAGGTCCCAGGGAATTGCGTGGTTTCCCTGTGCAGGCTGCGATGCTGACAGCCTGCATGGAACCATCATGCAGATGGGTGTGTGGTGAGCACACAGAGCTGAGAGCAACTCCAGGAGCCAGGGAGGGAGGGAGAGAGGGAGTCAAATGCAGTGGGGGGGGAGAGAGAGACAGTATGGGTCAGGGCCAGGGGGCTGTGTGTCATGGGTCGTGGCAAGCTGATAATTATGTTCGTGAGTCCCAGTGTGAAAGAGATTGAGGAACAATGGACTAGATGACCTCCTGAGATCCCTTCCAACTCTAAGTTTCTATGATTCTATGGCTGAGTGAAGCTTTGGGTGCTGATTCAATTCGGAGGAGATTCGACCCGATTCGGCGGCTGAATCTCCGAATCCTAATCGAATCAGGAAACCAATAAAAAGTTCCAAATCGATTCAAAGCTCTCTGAACCAATTCAGAAAAGATTCGGAGAGCTTTGGAGATTCGGGCAGTCCCTGCTAGCTGCTGCAGGGAGCTGGACCTGGACTCCATGCTGGTAAGTAGGGGGTGGGGGAGCAGGGACTGGAGGAGGGGGGAGGGGACCATAGGGGGACTCCCACCAGACCCCATCCCCTGCCTGCTCCCCCAGACCCCCTGAGGGCCCCTGACCCCTGCCCACTCTCCCAGCCCCAGCTCCCAGCTCCTTAAAAAAAAAAAAAAGAGCCCCCACTCACTGGCTGCTGCCAGGCTGGGGGGCCATCCCCACTGCCCCTCACTGCCCTGCCATGAGCCCCCAGCCCCTGTCCGCTCTCCCAGCCCATGGCTTCCCCGCCTGGCCCCAACTCCTAGTTCTTTTAAAAAAAACCAAACAAACCAAAAAAGCCCCCACTCACCAGCTGCTGTGATAGCCATCGGGGTTTCTGAGGGCTCATGGCAGCGTCCCCCCACGCAGTGTGGGTCAGCAGAGATTGCCCTCCTGCCTAGCAGGAACCAGCCAGTCCATGGGTTTTTTGCTTTTTTTTAAAGAGCCAGGAGCTTGGGCCAGATGGGGCTGGGAGAGTGGGCAGGGGATGAAGTCTTTCGGCAGAGCCCCCTGTGCAGCAGCGGGGATCGCCCCCCCACCTGGTAGCAGCCGGTGAGTCAGGGCTTTTTGGGGGGTTTTTTTTGTTTTTTTTTTAAAGAGCTGGGAGCTGGAGCTGGGAAAGCAGGCAGGGGATGGGGCTCGTGACAGAGCCCCCCACGCAGCGTGGGGCAGTGGGGATCTCCCCCTCACCTGGCAGGAGCCAGTGAATTCGGGGTGCAGTTTGTTTTTTTTAAAAGAGCAGGGAGCTCGGGCCGGGCAGAGCAGCCACTGACAGGGCTAGGAGAGCAGGCAGGGGATGGAGCCTGTCTAATTTGGAGATAAGGCAGTGGCCAAATCTCCAAATCAGATTCAGCTGAATTGATTCAGGACAGCGATTCAACTCACCAAATTGAATCACTGTCCCCTGAATCAGCCAAATCCGACTCCAAAGCAAATACTAGCCACTTCGCACAGGCCTACTAGCAACTACTTTAGCTCAATACAACCCAAAGAGTGTTCTAAGATACTTTTATCCATTACATTTATTTGTATTAATTTAAAAATCACATCCCAACTCAAGTCTGGATATTTACACGTGGAACTTGTAGACTCATTTCTACAACACCGTTAAACACCTGAGGCTGGTACTACCTACATGAAAACTAGTTTCTAAATATGAAAACAATTAAACTTTTGTTCACACTTGTATTTGGATCCTTACCTCCCTCAAGTTTGGGGCTTTCCAGTTAAGTATAAGAAACCACACTGGTGGTTTTCCACAGTCTTTTTTCAGAATCTGGGGAGAACAAGTTAGATGGGAGGAGGTGTGAGAAAAGAGATGGAGATTAAAGCACCATGCTCTTCACCAAACTTTAACCATCATTTCATGCTGGCTTTCCTTCATCTTCACTTTAATCAACAAGCTAAAACTGGAAAAAAATTAGCCTTTGCTTGCTGCACATAAGAAGGTGCCCCTCCTGGTCTAGAAAAAACTGAAATCTGTTAATGAGAATATAACTTCAAAATTAGGAGCCTATTCTTTCTACACCTATGCAAACTTTTACCCTTATCCCAGCTATAGGACAACAGCTAGATTCTATTACCAGACCTTTCATCACCTCATATTAGCCAAGCAACTGTACCTGGGCATGGTTAAACAGTGAAAGGTCTTTGGAAAAAAAGCACAGGAACCACACAGTTGAGATTAAACTAAGCCCTGTAACTAAAACAATATTAAACATTCCATCATTGACCTATGCCCTACAAGGGAGATTCCACAAATCCTATTCAAAATAATTAGGTGGACGGGAATGGGTGGCCTAAGGAAGGTTTAGTAACAAGGAATGTAGCCATTTTTACCTCTCAACAGTATGATGATCTAAATCACCTGATCGTTGTTCAGTGGCCTACAATATGCAACTGGTAGTCTCAGAAAGGACTGAAGAATCATTTGCACTATGGCAGGTAGTAGGTACAATGAGATCACCTTCAAGCACAAAAAAAAGAGGGGCTACTTTTGGCTTTGGTTCGAAACTTCCCACTGTCTGGAGATGTCTCATCAGGGCTCTTGTTTCAGGCCCATCACCAAAGAATCCACAAGCATATGAGGAACAGTGAGCAATCCTCAGGCATCCTCCTGCATTTAAGTAAGCTTCTCCATTCTTTACACTAAAAGACACCAGATTTACAATAATGAAAAAAATCTCCTCACCCCTAAATAGGTTTGGAGTGAAGATGGGCATGAAAGGGAAAAAGCCACATGTAAATATCAAAAAGGGCAAAAATATGCAGGAGAAAACCTATACTAGTATATGTTATCAGCTCTTGCTTTATTGTTATTGAAACAAACAGTAGATCAGCACAAGGTTAGTGTGAAATGCAACACTCGTTACAGTGACTAACCAGGGCAAATGGGGACAACGGTTTTAATGAAGCAAGAAAGACTGCAATTTAAACTGAATTCTCAGAAAGAACACCATAAAAATACAGCTGTAGCTGAAAGAGTAAATTATGATCGTAAAGACAGTCAGTTGCTTTCTCATGGCTGCTGCCCTGAAATTATGAAATATGCTTCTCTGGGTAGCTGACATCAGGGTCTCTACTCCCAGTATTCAGTTTCACTGCAGCTCCTTACATGTCACTGGCTACTTCTACATAGCACTCTAACAAACCTTCCCCTTCCCCAGCCCCATCAACCCAGGGATCAAGTTTACACAACCCATATAAGAAGAAAACAAATCAATACTGAACCATGATTCACTGACAAGTACATGTGAAGTGGGAACTGTTGGAAGGTGAAAGGGCCACAGTTCAAGGTCACAGCACACATGTGCAACTGCAGTGTACTGAATTAGATGAAAATCCAAGTGGGTTATGAACACCACTAAACAGGAATGAAGTAAGGCTTGAAACAAACTCCCCCCTGCCCTGTATATACTCTGAGAAAGCGCTGGCAAAGGATTTACTAAAAGTTTGCTTCTAAATGTATGCGGATGGACCTGAGGAACAAACAGATATCAAATGACCAACTGGTGCTTGGGATATCACATCCCAATTCTTGTACACTCCAAGCAGCAGCTGTCCCCAAAGAATCCACTCCAGATTTCATACCCAGAATAATGCATGCTAGTTAGCAGTGTATGCATATGTGCAATCAATAAAGCTCATCATTACAGCCTAGATTATCCTGTTTCAATGCTTTGATTTAGAGTGCTCTGATAACTTGACAGACAAAATCCTGCAACCATTCCTTTCAGATAACAGTCTTGTAAATTTATCTGCCATTCTTGAGGAACTAGCAGCACTGATCAACATGGCATCTGAATACCAGGCCTTGCAGTCAAGATGTATGGCAAGGAGTTAAAGGGACCTAGGCTTTACTGATTGCTCCAAGTTCCTGTGTTCCACTGGGAAAGTTGCCTAAAAGTTCATTTCTACCTGTCCTCTGTGGCTGCATCCCCATGAACAGAGGTGTGTGGCTGTGGCAGAAAAAGAAGCAATGGCACAAATTCATGCCGCTGCTTTTTGCCCTGACACATGCCCTTGCACATGGGATCAGCGCATGGAAAAACGCTCCAGGTAGTAGGCGAGCCTAGGTCCAGCACCTGGGCTGGTCCCAGCAGCTTTACCTAGGGTCCTGGGGGCCTCCCAAGGCTCCAGCAGTGGCAACCTGGGCGCACGAGCCTGGCTGGCAGCTGGAGTGTAGCTCCAATTGGCCAGATTGGCCAGACTCATTTCAGGAGGCACACAATGCTGCCATTTGCACTGCCCCGTTTTTTTCTGGTGTGGGGTTTTTTTGACACTGGGATCTCCTGCGCTGCAAATTAGCAGTGCAGCAAACACCTGCATGTGGGATGCATACAGTTTGTGGTGCCACGAACCACACATGCACGCTTGTCTGGATGCAGCCTGTCTATACACTCACCCACACATGCACCACCTTTCCAGATTAAACACCCACAACGCTGTTCTTGGCTTTACAGATGCTGACTATAACATTCAGACACACAGGCATATAAACAAAAAATAAGTATTTGCACTTAGAAAACTCTAAGGTATGTATGTGCATATATAGAGAGACTAAATTAAAATGTATCTTTTAACAGTTAACTTCTCTGTCTTGCCTGTTCTATCTGTAAAACAGAAGGAATATCTCCCTACCTCAAAGCAGCACTGGGAGGCTAAATTCACTTCTGTTTGTAAAGCAACTGGAATGGGCATAGCACTCTATCTGAAAATTTCAAAATATGATTAGTTTTCACTGTCTCTACTCTGCCTTCTCCAAGGTATCTCTGATGTTTCCCTCACTGTGTCCCATGGCTATCAACCAAGCACAGCTCACTCAAATTGATTTTCATTGTCCAAGCAGAGAGATTTTTTTTTGGATTCATTTTCAATTCTAAACACCTGAAATGTTATTTTATAGAGAGAACAGCTGAGGAAATATTTGTCTACAAGTAGATTAGGCCTCAGTAGAAATGGAAGCAGGGAAAAATGTTTATTACATTTTTACCTCAGAATCCTAATAAATATCCTGTTCTGCTAAGTCTTAGTTCAACTGACATAGCAAACACCGAGTAGCATAACTAAGGGTGGATGACCAGGCACCAGCCCCAGGCACTGACTTTGGGGAGGGAAGAGGGGTGCAAGAACAGCAGTCACAGTGGCTGCCCTCTGGCCCGCAGCCACCCAGGGAACAGAACCTGTTTGTTAAGCCTCTACAGACATCACGGAGTTCCTAAAACCAGACTTTTTACCACAGAGCCCCTGTGCACAGCCACTGAGATGAGCAGTCCTTAGCAGGCTAACTATAACTTTGGGGAGAAAGGCAGATGAGGGAATAGGGAGAGAGAATGCAAACTTAGATAACAGTTGCCAAGCCACACTGGCAGGTGAGAGAGTAGAGGTTCCAAGCAAGCTATTTATATGCAAGCTGCACACTGCACTGGCACGTCTGCACTGGGCTTTGCTGTGAGGGAGAAACATAGCTCCTATGACCCAGGATGCTGCAAAAAAATATGCACTTACTACATTTAGATTTTTTTCAATGGCAGGTCACCTTTGTTTATGTATTGTAAACAGCGGAGGTACATACTTACAAAACAAATGCAAAATATTTTAGGAAGTCAGCCCTAAACACAAAGTGCTCTGATTACCTCTCACCATAGGACTTATTGCTCCTGATTACAGCTAAAAAACTTGTCATCTTATCATGGGAGGATAGCAAGGTCTCTGGTATTTTTTCTTTTCGGATTTTTCATGGTCTCCATCATACAATTTCAATAAAACAAATGACAAATCATATTTTAACGCCATTTCTGAGTACATGCTTTCCTCCCTCCTTGCAGATGTTTTCTGACCCCTCAATAACTTTTGTTGAGAAGTGGAATGCATTTAGCCCCATGACAAAGCTTCATGAAAGAGCACATTTAATCAGCACAGCCTTGATTTACACATCTCCTTCTTACGAGGCCCAATTTCCAGTGCTGAAATTCTGATTTGCTATCACAACCTTTAGACCTACAGCCAAAGAATGTTATTTTTAATTCTGGTCATTTGGCAAACCACAAAGAGCACTCAGAAATCCAATAAAGGAGGTAAACCTCCCCCTCCCATACACACACAACAACTCAGGCCTGCTGCATAGCAATGGAGAAAAAATCCACACAGTAAATCACCCATTTGACCACTGGGCAAGTGCCAGCATTCACTGAGAACCTGGCTAGTGGCAACACTTTTTCAAATTATTCACAATGGGCTGCTTCAATTTGCTTTTTAACTCCACAGTGCTTTGATGTCAGCTCTAGCTGGCAAAATATTCACTGAGAATTTTTGAGTACCTGGTGTGTTGCAGCTGCATATATATCTGGAGAGGGCTAAATTCACTGGAACTTCAGAAATTCACACATCTGACCTGGAGACCCATTGTGATCAAATGAATTATACAAAGAGCTAGTAGGTGAACAAGCCCTGAATTTATTTAACAACAATAATATAATACCAAACTAAAAATGTTAAAGATGCCACATCACAAGAGTTAGTAAGAATCACCCACAATCCCTCTTTAACCCTGACCCATCTTCTTTGTTTCATCAACCTATTGTACCTTGACCTGTAGATTGTACAGGACTGTAGATGCTTTAAAGCAAGGACCATTTACTACATATTTAGACAACACTTAGCAGAACATGGTCCAACTTGCTTAATCTTGAGGTACTGTTACAAGAAAAGTAAAACAGCCATTGACATCATTTGCTGTTTAATAGCACGTCTTGTTTGATTCAAGTGCTTCTCCAGCAGATAAGCAGCCTGACCTGAATCCATGTGAAGCTAGCTCCTTCTGATAAGAAGTTATGGAGAAAGGAGTAAATCAGAAAGAACACTAGAGCAGCTGTTCCCAACCTTTTCAAACTGTGGACTGGAAGTGACCGTGGACTGGAAGTGACTGCAGACCAGGAAACCACAGACTGGAAGTGAATGGCATACTGTGGACCAGCAGCCAACCCTTCTTTATACTCACTTTTGGACTTGCAATCCGCCAGCCAACCCTGCACAGCCTGGTACTGGGGCCGCCGCCCCGGGGGTTGGGATCCTCTGCACTAGAGGGGTAAACACTGTATCAAGCAAATGTCTGTGAAATGGGCTAGCCACTGCAACAATAGGCATTTCAGCATTGTATGCAGTAACAGCTCAGTTTTCATTAAGGTACCTATTAGCAAACCCACTGCAATAAATAGCTGGCCAATTAGAAACTTCATTGTTTTCCTTACCCTACACATCAGGGCCACTAAGAAGTTCACAGTGTCATCTAGATAAGAACTCAGATCTTTCCACTCCACAAGTAGGGGCGAGCCAAAGGAGTCTCCTGTAGTAAAGGCTTTGTGACACAGGGTCAATCAACTCTCATTCCATTTGCTAGAGAGCAGAGGTGCATGTGTCCTCTGGCTAACTCATTATGGATATCATATTTAATAATACAATACCTCATTTTGCCTCTATTATTAAATCTTTGTGAAGATGTAGGAGATCACCACACATTTTTCTGCAAATAAGGTGCAGGGGGTATGAAACTCTAGTGTCTGTTCTGTTGAAGGGCTAATTTTCACGCAACCTATATGTTGGGTGTTGTTTTTTGGTTGTTTTTTTTTTTTCTAAACAAAATCTCTACCTGTCCAAGCAGGACCTATGCTAGAGATATACATCCCCACCTTTGGAATTTAATTTTCTGTGTCCCTCACCAATGGAAGGCATCTTCTTTTCACCCTAAATTATTTTTTTTTAAAGTGTAGCTTTTAAAAAATAATATGGGGAACATGAAGCACATGTGATGGACTTCTGCTCTGACACATGCTAATTAGCATGTGCAGGAGCAGACTCAAGTAAATCAAGTCTACTGAGAGTCTGCTGGAACGTGCTAATTAGTGCACTCCAGCAGCCTCAGCATCACGTGTATTCAGCATCCCCACATTTCAAAATGGCAGCAGGGGTACTTTAACTAAAGCTTGTTGAACGAGCTTTAATTAAAACACCCCAGTGGGATGCTGAATACAAGTGGTGCTGTGGGTGTTTTGAGAGCTGCTCTAATTAAAGTGCCCCCACCCCCCTCCCTCCATCCTGAAGCATGTGTATAGACACCCATGGTGTTTGGAGAAGAAACCAAAGTAGCCCTGTTTTTTTTTTCTACACATGCATGCACACACATACACCCCCACTCAAATCCAAACCACAGCCTCCTTTCCTCTTTCATCACAACCACCTAAGTTTCCATATAGTCTTTCCCCTGCCACCTAAACATGCCTTACACAAACAGTCCATGAGGAACTATTTCCCCCCATTTTATACCCGGGGAAAATGAGCCACCTAATGGCTAAACAATTTGCCTGAGGTCACACAGTGACCTTGAACAGAATCCACTCTTATGCCTTAAATTTGAGCTTTTCCTTCTTTCTCTAGGAGATGAGGTCTATTTTTCATTCACAATGCTATAGTTTCTGCCTGTGCTTGGTTTATTCTCAAGTTCCCATCCTATTCTCCTGAAGGTAGATGTAGAAAAAAATATTGTTCATAAACAAACTAAAGAGTAAACACAGAAAAGCAAGATGTACATGGACAGCAAGATGGTGCTTTTGTACCAATGGCTCCTACCCTTACACGCATCTGCAATGAGGCAGGTAGGAAAGGCACAGTAAATCACATGTGACTGCTGTGCAGAGGGCTTCAAAACACCTGTAATGTAAGCCTACTACTGTACATCCACATGGAGTTCTGCCATACATTAATGTTCTTCCACAAGGGTGGGGATAGGAGTGAATTGGTGGCCGCCATGAAAAGTCTGCGCTTGCAGCTATGACTGCACCTCCATCTTTGTTAAAAGGACTTCTGCCCATAGCCAAAAGTCCCACCATGTCATATTGGCTCCTGCCTGTGAAATAGGTGGGAAACATTTAGCCTGATTCTTCATTCTTTCCCTTTCTCACCCTCCACAAACAGATGCATATTCAATATGCCTGAAGCCAAAAATCACATTAATGTGCAGAGAAAATGCCAACCAGTTAAGATGCATACAGACTTAGGTTTTGAACTGAAATTTCCTTTGCACCAAATGTGTATGTTTTACAGATTTTTACCATAGCATGACTTTCATCCCTCCCTCCTCACAGCTCCAACTTGTCTCATGGTGTGAGATTGAAGCAGACAAGTGTGAAAGAATCATATAGGGCTCAACATCATTAGGCTCATTCTGGAAGCATCAGAGTTGACAGGTCTGAGGAAGCAACTTCTTGTTTCCCCCTGGGGCCCAGATTTGGGGGCACAGAGGCTGGGGAGAGAAAGAAAGCTCTTTCAGAAAATAAACCAGGAGAGCTTGGGGGTTTTCTCCCCTGCTCTTCGGGCAGTTTTAAAGATAACAGGCTGCAAAATTACAAAGGATTAAATAACCATTAAACCCCTAAGTTAAACATAAACCCAACCTGCAGAAACGCAATGAAAATTCAGCCTGTTAGAACTATTAGAACTAATTTACTGGGTGAAACATTAACACATTTACACTTGAAAGTTGTGAAAGGGTCAGAATCAATTCCCTCCTTAAAATGTATCATAGTTCCATGATATCCAGTTTTTGGATGTGTCCTGGAGACACAAAAAGGGGGTAGCTGAGTAGATATCACAACTCTAACATCCATTTACTTCCTGACAAATAAGAACAATGCTCTCCCTCCACAAAATAAGAGTCCCTACAAAGTGTTCACAACTCTATACAGAAGAATAGGTCACAAAATCAAATACATTGTAGTACACTGGCAACAATCAAGCACATTGTAGTGCACACAATTGTTTCAATTATAAAATTTGATCAGATACACACCTCAGGGCACTTGTACTTAATTCAGATCTGCAATATTTGTAGAAAGAAAACAAGCCAGCTCTAAATCAAGCTAATACAAAATCTACCCTCAGCTGAAAACCTAACAGATGGACCCTGCACTGTGCCTTAGAGGTCAACAAGCGGGCTCTGTCTGACTGGCAGTCTGTTTCAAAGTCAAGGGCTGTCCTTCCTAAAACCACCCTGCTCCAAGCCCCCACGATTAAATGCAGTGGTTGTTAGCTTGACGCCTCTTGCTAAATCTCATCTACTTCACTAGCATTGAGAAAGAAGGACAAAGTCTCAGAGGGCCAGAATGCGAACAGCAACTGAAAAGTCTGCATCAGCTGTAATATCTGACTGGTCTTTCAGCATAGCCACACGTACAACACTGCAATAATTCGATACAAGCATCATGGAGGCTCAGATCAGGGCAGCCAGATTCAGCTCTGAGAGGAAAGGTCACCAATATCTAATCAAACAAAAGTGCCATGTTGGGCCAACCTGACTGTCAACAGGCTCAAGACGAGATGGTGTGAAGTCCACAAGCCCCACCAATATTGTGAACTTTCTGGGTAACCATACACACATAGAAACCAAAAGAAAAATATGATGTGACCAAATTTTGTTAAATTTGGGGAAAAAAAAAAGTTGTAATTTTATGGAACAAACGTATGATTTTTGAATACACACAATTGCCTCCTGGGCAAGACCAATATAATGATAGTGGTAGGATGCAGACATTCTGGAGAGCTACTATAAGCTAGAAATATAATGGCATTAATGACTGAGGAAAGGGACAGACATTTCACTTAGAGATGTCCAAGAGAGCATAGCGTGCCAGAGACAACTGCGTTATGATCCCAGTGCTAAGACTAGCACGTGTGACCTCTGACAGGGCACCTTGACCTGTATTTTTCAAAAGGGGTAATTTTAGGTGTCGTAATCTATAGGTGTCCAGTGTGAGACATTGCAGCAATCTGACAACTAGAGTCTGGGTATTTAGCACTTTCAGAAATCAGTTCCCATCTCAAGCTGGGTGCCCAGGATTGAGACACCCAGAATTACTAGTTAAATGTGAAAATTGAGGCCTTTCCCATTTTGTGTCTCAGTTCCCAATCTGTAAAAGAGATTTTTCTTTAACTATTGTTCTGCAGTTCCTAGAGGTGCTGTGAGGTGACTGGTTAGTTAATGTTCATAAAGTCCTTTCAAGAGGAAATTGCTGTATATAAAATCTATCATAGCTGCTTAAAAAGCTGTCACTTGCTGTGCCCAGTTGCACCCCAAACATGATTTTGAGAAGTCCCAACTGTCACAGCATAAACCTGACAGGAAACAACCCAGCTATTAGGGTTCTTGCCAGAAAACTCAACTGTTAATAGATCTGCATAGCAAAGGAAGCTTCCACAGAAACTGTTTCATGTGTCTCTCTACATGTCAGGCTTCTTCTCTTTTCCCTTTTATCTTCATATTTAGATAATTCCTGTTAAAAGCAAGGTGGTCGTTCTGGCAAAATTACCATAATGTCTCTCGATGGACTTTTAAGATATCTCCTGTTTGTTATACAGTACTTTGAATCCCGTGTTTTGCCAAGAAATGAAACATTGTTTATTCCTGTATTAAGACGACAAAGTGTTTCCCACTTAAAGATTTAGTCTATCTTTAAATGTGCAGTGTAGCAGAAGCTGAGTGGCATAAGTGAAAGGAAGAGACTCCTAACTGCAACTGAATTTCAATTTCACTGATTAGTAGTATTGCCAGTGTAAGGAGATTTAATGCCCACGCTAGTGTAAATTGGATTCAAATTGCTATCTCTGTGTAAAAGGGGGTCTTGCAGAAAGGATTAAATGGAGGCCAAGGTTTCACAATGAGCCCACTGGCTCATTCACAATCAGCTTTGTGTGCTCATTAGAAAAGGGAGCTAATCACCCCAGTTTGTGCTGGTTTTAGAGCTGCAAACAGAAAAGACTGTGACCTCCCACACAGAGTCAAAGACAAAAATGCCTCTTTTCCTTCCATGTACAACAAACATACATTGTGTGTCCCCAAAATGCAACGATGCAACAAAAGCACAATAAAAGTCAGCTGTGGCAAGGATATTCTACTACCTACGACTTCATGTAATTTAATAAAGGGTGGGGGGGGAGGGGGGAAGGAAGCAGAGCAGAAGGTGAGCTAGGTAAATTTAACATCTGTCCAGTAAACTGTCAGAATAGTGACCTAGATTTGTCACAGTAAGCAGCTTGTTGTAAATGTGCTACAAGCATACACAATGCAAAAATCCTATAGGATTCCAAAGCACTTTTGCTGGTAATCAGAGACCTTATCCATTTTAAAAGCCAAGAAGAAATACATTTACGCACTTGTTGATCCACTGGAGAAAATCCAAGGAGGTGATTGAAAATCACATGCAACAGAAAAAAAATAAGATCAGATGTTTACTACTGTTTTTTTCTGGTAGAGAAGAGTCCTGAAGCTGAGTGAACTAGACAGTGTGGCACAGAGGAAGGCCAGTAGCCACATTGTATGCCTTCTCCCTATCACCCCCACCACTTTAGCCCACAGGATCTACTCTACAGACATACTGCTGCAGTTCAGGCTTCACGGGTTGGGAGGAGGCATAGTGGGAACAATACTCTGCAACCAAGCAAGCAGCCTCTGTAGACAGTAGGCTCCTCTTAACTTACCAGGTTCTGAACCTGAATCTGTCAGGAGCTAATGGCATCCCACTGATCTTGAGCTGAAGCGTATCTATGTGCACTGTACTTTCCCATCCTTATTGAATGTTTATATTAGTCTTACCATTTTGGCAGAGCAGAGTGCTATAAAGATGTTTACACCATCTCCACCACTGAAATGTAGCTACCTCAGACAGAAGAAGATGGCAGCTGCTTAACCGAGGACAATAACTGCAAGGTGGTTCAGACAAGAAGTGAATACTCAACCATATTCTTTGGCTTTTCAAACCACATCAGTGGATCACCTCCTAACAGAGATAAGCTCAAACCCCTTCATTTGCTATCATGTAACATCCCTATGGCATTGCTCCACATGCATAGTAATACCAGGAAAGCATTTTTGTATTCTTAGTACAATAAGTGCTTTGTCCTTTTTGAGAAAAAGTTCATCATGCTGTCTCCTTTTACTCCCCTTTTCTTCCCCACCTCCCTTCTGTTCCGTTTCTCTCCCCTGCATGCAAGGAGAGCCAGATCCACCTGACAAGTCAGCTCCACACACAGCGCCTGCACCCCACACCGTTGGAGCGGAAGGGAAAACAAGAAGTAATCATGCCTACGAGAATTTAGCACACTGGGAACTAGGATCCCTCATGGTAATCTGTGAAACATGCCAGAGAGGCTCAAATGACCACAAGTGGTCTCAAAACCCTTTTCATAAATCATCCAAAACAGAGCACCTCTGATATTGTTGCTAGTATTTTACTGCATCCAAAATTATATTAGCAGCCTTACAGCATAGATAATATCCATGGTTCCTGCTCCCCCAGAGCTTACCATCTCATTTAATTAAAGCTCTATTTCGCTTAAGCCTAACGAGATCAGTCCATCCATGTACAATTAATGGTAATTTGCCTCCACTGTATCTTGCATCACACTTTTCGCTGTGTCTGCACATTGCCCAACAAAACAGGGCCCAGATCCTGACAGAAGCCATAAACAGCTATCAACATACAAAAAATAAATAACAGTACAATGCCACTGACGACCACTTTTAGTAGAAGAAGTAAAAGAAGGGAGCATTTTCCGTCATCACTGATGGTCAAACAGAATTATATTCATCCAAAATGTTCTGTTATCTAATCAAAGGGAAGCATCGCAATAATCATACCACTGACACCATTTGCTATTCCTTTCAGGAAAATTTAAATAAATAAGTAAATAAATAAATCAAATTTGGTGACAGGAAAATTAAATCTCTTAAATGGAAAAAGCTTGAGTTGTACTATCCTTTTGCTGGAATAAAGTCCAGTTGGCCACCTCCCCATTGACTGCAGGTAGCAGACTAAAGAAGAAAACAAAAGATCTACCTCTGTCCTCCACCCTTTTTCCTCCTAAGAAAAAGTCAGATTCAGATTTATACAGTTCTTAGACACTCAGAAGAAGGGAATTGATTCACACAGGTTTCCTGCCATGGCAGTAATGTTATGTCAGTCCTAAAACTAAAGGGAAATAATTCCAAATAAGACAGTTCAATCCCTTTCTCCCCAAACAAAAGCACCATTTAGGACCCAGCCACATCAACACACAGGAAGTTTTGTTGGGAAACGGTTAATATGGCTATGTACACAGCACACTTGCCACTAAACCACAAAAATGAAAAGTCAAGTCACAGGAGACAATATACTCCAGGCAAGCATGTGACCACAACCACAAACCATCTACCACAACCTTCCCTCTGTTCTCTGATTCTGCCCTTTTTCAAACACACATCCCCAGAAAACTAATCTGTCCCACCACTATTTGCCAAGGATGCTTGTAGTAACTAACTGGCTGCGTGGAAAGAACGAAGCTAAAGGTAAAGGTGGGCTGCCACTGCCAGGGAAGAGGATGAGAATTTCCCAAGAACTGCTTTAATATTTTAGTACTGTGAGGCTGGTGGATCCAGGTAGGAGAATGACTTGGAGCTGTGCCACAGAAGTGCGGCTGCAGACAGAGGAACATTTTCCCCACAGATGCTTTTGTCAGGCAAATAAAATCTTCTGTCAGCAGCTGCACATAAAATCTTCATTACCGTAGGATAAAAACTGACAGAGATTGTGTATACCACAGAGAAGATTTTATCCATCCACTACCTATTGGCACATTAAACTTTCAGTTGTGACAAACAGGCTAATGTTGAGCTTAACTCCTTCCTTCCTTCTCTCTTTTCCTCCCTCCTTAATAAGCTACCTACTGCACTAGATCAACACCAAATTTGCCACTCTGACAGTTTTTGCGTAAACAGAAAATATTTTATTAAAATATATCAGTAGAAAAAATGTCAGGCTGCCACAAACTAACTTCAGTCATAGACCAAATTCAAACATTTGCTTTTATAAATTTATTAAAAGAAATCAAACCGAAACTACAGAGAAAATGCAAATGGCATGACAATTAGCTAGATGACATTTCACACTGAAAGACCACCTGCATTTAGAGCAGAAAACAAACAGAAAGGTATTCCCCTTCTGCCCCAAGTCCTTTTCAGAATACAGATTCAGCTAAGGGCTATGGACTAACCTACGAACCAGTTTCAAAATAATGTCCTCTATATATAAGATATTCACTACATGTAAGCACCAGAAAGGCATTATTTGATGTGGTATTCCAGGAACCTGCTGCACAGTGAAACGCTGAAGTGGTCTTTCATTTTTGTTAAGTCTTTCCTCCAGAATTTAACCAGCTCATTAGCAATTTATAACAGGCAAATGAAGCTCTTAAGTTCTCCAAACTCAAAATTCACAGGTTCCCTCCACCAAGCTGATAATTCTCAGTCTATTTTCCAGATCATCGACTGGACTTCTGCATGGTTTACACCCCAGGTCTCCGGCTTTCTCCACAAGAATAGCACCTGAATCCAATGATTGTTATCTCTGTGACTTCAATTTTCCTCTTAGCCTCTTGCAATTTTAAACCAATGCTTTCCTACTTCTTATCCATTGCAGCATGAATGGAATTTTGTCCTTCTATAATGTCTGCCAAGTTCTTAGCAAGTCCAGGATTGCTTGATAAGCCAAATCCATGCCTCCTGGTGGTCTGAAGCTGAACCCAGTCAGGCCTGACCCTCTCAGCTTGAAAGCTTGATTATCAAGTCTACAGTACAGTCAGTCTTACTCAGTTTTTTTCAGTAGCACTTATTATTATTAGAAACAAACAGTAACTAACACCAAATTACACAAATCAGAGTATGAGCACAAAGAACAGAACATTACAAGTTGTCCACCACTCATGAAACATCTGCCCAGCCTTTTTAAAGATACATACTTAATTCAAATCATGCTGAAGTATTATGATTTTTGGTTTGACAGCACTGGAGCACAATTGCCATGCATAGTTCAATTCCAGATGTAATGTGGCAAGAAAATGACATAATTTATTTGGCTTCCAGAGCTATCAGATGTCAAGAAAGTCTGTTGCTACAGGACTGTCTTGTGCTGTTCTTTCAATCGTTAAATGGACCAAATTGTGACAATCACTTCCCTGTGCTTTAAATCATGTTGATTCACGGTACAAAAATGGAAGTACTGGTGCTTTAGGATATGAGAAGGGAAAATAAAACAATCAGTGTCTTCTAACAACTAAAATTTAGAGGGGCAAGATGTATTTCTTTCATCACCTAAAAAATGCAAGTCTCACAGAAATTGCGTGTGTTCAGGAAAACCAGGATGAGAAGGATAAATGTACCAATCCTCCTGTCCATCATCCCCAGACAAATTTAGCAGCACCTAGATTGGTGTCTGTGTTCACAACAAAATAAAAAACTGAGGTGAGACGGGAATGTGTGATGGGAGAGGAGAAAAGACTCAGAAATAAAATCCTTTAGATCTCTTTCCCTTCATCCCCCAGCTCCCTGAATACTCTTGCTTTCCCCTAAAATGTCCTGTGTATGAACAGGACACTAATGTAGATTTAAAAAGAAAAAACAGTAGACTGAAAGAACGAAATGGGGCAAAGGCACTGATCTTCAAGAGCCGCTTCTAGAAAATGAAGCGATGATTCTGAAATGAGTGGAGAACATGAGGATGAACTGACTTCAGACTACTCTAAACTGCTTCTTTATACAGCATGCACTCTGAATGTGAAATTCTCACATAAGGAAGCAGAATCCTAGGGCCTGATTTTTCTTTTTTAAAGACCTAGATAATTGTTGACTGATAATAACAGATCCATCATGACTTCTCTTTCTTGTTTGCAGCCAAATCAAGATCAGTATTTGTAGATGCATGTGTTAAAACAAAAGTAATTAAATGTCATGCTTAGAGTGTTAAGGGCTCAGTTCTGCAAGATCCTGAGCCCTCTGGCCCTGATCTGTCAAACCACCTATGCATTTGCTGACTTTTGAAAAGGTAAGTAGCCCCAATGACCTCAAAGAGGCTATACATGTGCTTCAGTGAAAGCATTAGTGTTGTTGGTTGTAGCCAAGTTGGTCTAAGGACATAGGCAGATATGGTTCTTTGGGTAAATGTGATATATTTTATTAGATCAACTAAAAGGTTGGAAAATTAGTACTTTGCAAGCTTTCGGGTACAAATTCCCTTCTTCAGGCTAGGGAGAGTTTGTTGTTTCTCTGTGCTCTACTGGCAGTACTAGCTTCCATTCTCCCCGGGAGAGCACACAAAGGAACAACAAACTCTCCCTGTGCCTGGAGAAGGGTGTTTGTACCCGAAAGCTTGCAAAGAACACTTTCTCCAACTATTTAACTGGTCTAACAAAAGATATCACATTTACCCAAAGAACCATGTCTATCAAGGGAGGCATGGGATTAAACCATTTGCTCAATCAGCACTCTGTGGGATCAAGCTCAAACAAAGCTGCTTTACCTGGGTCAGGAAGACAGCTCTGCAAAACTGGCTGAGTGTATGAGCTGAGAAGGAGGCTTTATCTTGCTCTCCAGCATTAGGTAGTGGCCACTGCTACAGCCAAGATATGACCTGTCAATGGTCTCATCCAATTTTGCCCTTGATATTTATACTTTGCGTTCAGGTAGCCTGTGACAGAGTACAAAATTGGGGTCAGGCTGAACCAATTAGGTTCTGAGAGTCCAATCTTGAATAATATCTTCAAGGACTCCAAAGTATTTGTTGCTAGAATGGACATCTCATCCTATTTACATAATGTCTGACCTAATTTTGTGTTCACCGAGTATTTAATGACAGCCGATTAAGTACAAAAATGACTCAAAGCACTCGCAGTGCTAATAATTAATGTTTTAACTGTATTTTTTCCGTGTGCAACATTTTGGCTCTAAATATTTTCAGCATAATCCCCCCCCAGAAAATGCTTTGCGTCTTTTGGATCTTATTTCAAATGGATAGCGTCTGTTCACATCAGTGCTGCTTCCCCCAGCCCCATCTTTTATTCACATGGCAGCAAGAAGCTTTGTATTTCACACTATCACACAATTAATAATTCCAGTCCATTTTGTGAACTAGAACCCCTGTCAGTGCACTTATATAGCTCTGTCCCTCTGGGAAAGGGCCTTGTCAAGCAGTGGAGCATCATCCGTTTGCCTCAGGCAGAACCGAGAAACAACTGTGTTGAAAAGAATTCAAGCACAGCTGCTCAACAATTACTCTTGCAACACAAGACAAAATGTCCGTATGAGTAGCATCTAACTATCTAACTAGTGTTTTTAAGGTATTTAATGGGAACCTCCTTAATAAGTGTGTATATCCTACCCACTGGGATTACAAAGCTCTGGTGTTCCAGGACAAGTATATTACTGTTTCTGCTCATTTCTTGTGGGGGAGCAGACATTCCTTCACAGTAACAGACTGTAGCTAATCAAAAAAAAAGTATTTAAAAGCTGAAAGAGCATAGGATTTAACCAATTCAAAATATGTTTGTCAAAACTGATTCACTGTTTGGAGATACTTGTGGCTGAAAGATAAGAAAAAATAATTAGCAGGAAAGCAAAAAAGTATAATTGTAGCATTGCTTTGACACCTTAAAGGAAAGGGTTTGTTTCTTCTTAATACAACAGAAGCAAAATCTTCAAGGTGCTACTACCATATTGCAACAAGAGAATACCAGCTTTGCTTCAGCATATCTAATAGAGATACTGAGAGTACTTTCTTCTACAGGAGTGACTCAGATAATGATAGCAAGTTGCAAATTAAATCATACCCGTTACTACTTGAAAGCTGTAGTCTTTTATAATTAGGATTTTTTTTTCCTAGAAAAATCAGATATAGGAAGTGTGTCTAAAGAATAATACTTTTAGTTTTTAATAATGTCACAGTTAAAGCATTGTAAAAGATAGAAGTTTTTCATAAATAAAACTTAGGATGTAAACTACTGTTCCAGGACAGACATATGACAGTGAGAGCCTGTGAATCTGTAAACATGTGACATAAAAGTGTAGGGCTGGAAGGGACCTCATGAGATCATTGGGTCCAGCCCCCCTGCTCTGGGCAGGTCAGACTGCTGAGGTCAAATAATCAAGCAAGGAGACTGTGCATCCAGTCTCCTTTTGAAGTATCCAGTTAAGCCTACCCAATGCTGTCCACCATTTGTTTTCACCTTAAATTTGGCTGTCAGAGCCAATTAATTATGTTTAATGGATAGTCTCTTCTACTAAAATGATAGTCTCCTCCAAACTCTCCCAGTGACAAGAACAACAATTGACAGGAAGTTCAAGTAAGTAAATGGACAATCTTATGCCAAACAAATGAGAGAGAGAGAGACAGACTTAAAAGCAAAGACTTTACCTGGTTTTTAAGATCAATAATAATTATTTGCTCAACACTCATCTCTCCCTTTAGGCTTTTATGCTATGTTCATCACCTGGTATCTGAGTTCAGTATAAGATAGGTGATGAACATAGGCAGTACATTTAATCTTCAAAGTGTTTTACAAATATTAGCTAACATTCAGAATACCCTCATGACATCTTAAATGCAACAACTTGAGCAGACAGGTTAAATGAGTGACCTCGGGCACCAGAGCTGCAATTAGAAATCAGGTACTTAAAAATTATTTATACCCCAAGGCAATGCCCAACATAGTCACAGGGAAGAGATTCAGAGGCAACCTGAAGACTGTTTTTCTTGTAAAACTCTGGTACAGTGTTAATTAACCGTTTGGACTCCAGAAAGGGGTGATTAGGGTAAGGCTGTCTAAGTGATAAATGCCCTTAGCTTGAAAGCAACAGAACTCAGTGGCCATCATGTCTACCTGAGAAGTAGGCATCTAATAGAAAGGATAGGAGAGTTGCACATGCAAATGGCAGTGAAATACAAGAGATTTGTTTGCATCACCCTGTGATGAGATGCAAGCCTCACAATTGTTGGTTGTTTATTTGGGGGGGAAGGGAGAGGGAGAGGAAGAGAGTAAGAAAAATAGAGGGAGAAAGAGTGACACCAACCACACTTTCTAGAACACATCTTTTTAAATAGAATCATAGAAAATTAGGGTTGGAAGGGACCTCAGGGGGCCATCTAGCCTAACCCCCTGCTCAAAAGAGGACAACCCCCAACTAGATCATTCCATGCAAGGCTTTGTCCAGCCAGGTCTTAAAAACCTCCAAGGATGGAGATTCCACCACCTCTCTGGCTAACCTGTTCCAGTGTTTTACTATGCTTCTAGTGAGAAAGCTTTCCCAATATCTAACCTAAACTTCCCTTGCTGCAACTTGAGACCATTTCTCCTTGTTCTGTCATCTGCCACCACTGAGAACAGTCCAGCTCCATCCTCTTTGGAACCACCCTGCAGGTACTTGAAGGCTGCTATTAAATCTCCCTCCCCTCCCCTCAGTTTTCTCATCTTCAGACTAAATAAACCTAGTTCCCTCAGCCTCTCCTTAGAAATCATGTTCCCAAGCCCTATAACCATTTTTGCTGTGCTCTGCTGGACTCTCTCCAATCCTTTCTGTAGTAGGGGGCCCAAAACTGGACATAGTACTCCAGATGTGGCCTCACCAGTGCCAAAGAGGGGGACAATCACTTTCCTTCATCTGCTGGCAACACTCCTACTAATGCAGCACAATATGCCATTAGCCTTCTTTGCAAAAAGTGTCCTTACGTGCTTGTTTTCAACTCCTCAGACAGAATCTGCTATAATTTTTTTAAATGGACATTAGGTTATCATCAACCTTGCATACTCATTCTCTCTTCATCAGGGCCCTGCTACACGTACAAATTAAAGCTGGACACAAACCAAGTATAGAGTTATTGCACATTGTCAAGCACTAACTGTATAGCTGGTTGACTCTTTTTATAGATGGATAGTCATTTTTATCATGTGATAATTACTTTGCACATGTGGCTAGTCTAAATTTATTATGCAATTAACTGGTTAAATGCATAATATATGTACCATGTAGCAGGAGCCTCAGTTGTACATACTTGTCTACCCTACCTCACTGGGCTTTAGAGATGATCGTTGGACTAGTACTTGGAAATTAATAGCATTCTGTAACTGCTAAACATGATTAATACGTGCAGCTGGCAACCAATATCTGATTTGACTTTTAATTATGGAAGACCTGTATAAATTATACCCTGCAAGAGCTGAAGACAAATAGAAATAAGGGAAAATGATTGTAAAGCTGATTTTCTTGAGTTTTGGGTGCGATTAAATTTCCCAATCAGCCAATTATTGTTGACACTTTATTTTTAATAGGCAGACATAATGATCTTTCACTGATATGTTACCAATGAGGGCAAGCATTTTATTCACTAGTCAACCATTCTAAGCTAGTTACTGACTAGTGCTTGAACTCTCTTTTCAGTATATCAGTTGTATTGCTCTTCAGCCACTTTTGTTTCCAAAGTAGAAACATAGAATAGAAGGACTGGAAGGGACCTGTAAGATCATGGAGTCCTATCCCCTGCCATAGGCAGGAGGCAGCTGGGTTCAAATGAACTCCACAAGGTGCTTGCCCAGCCTTCTCTTGAACACCTCCAGGGATGGCAACTGTACCACCTTTGCTGGGAGTGTGTTCCAGATTCTAGTTACCCTTACAGAAAATAAGTTTTTCCTTATGTCTAGCCTAAATTTTTCCTCAACTAGCTTATACCCATTGGACCTCATCCTCCCGAGGGGTGCCTTTCTGAAGAGCTGCTCCCCTAGATCTTGGTGTTCATCCCTGACATACTTGTAGGTGGCTATCAAGTCGCCTCTGAGTCTTCTCTTACTCAGACAGAACAGGCCCAGTTCTCTGAGTCTCTTCTCATAGGGCCTGTCCCCCAGACCCTTGATCATGCAGGTGGCCCTTCTCTGTACTCTTTCAAGCTTATCCACACCCTTCTTGAAGTGGGGTGCCCAGAACGGGACACAGTACTCCAGCTGTGGCCTCACCAATGCCAAATAGAAGGGGAGGAGCACCTCTCTGGATTTACTGGCAACACATCGGCTGATGCATGCCAGAATTTGATTTGCCCTGTTGGCAACTTCATCACACTGATGACAAATATTCATCCTTTGGTCGAATGTCACCCCCAGGTCCCTTTCAGATGCAGTGCCAGACAGTGGGCCACCCCCCATCATATAGTTATGGTGAAGGTTCTTCCTACCAAGATAAAGGACCCGGCATTTCTCCCCGTTGAACCTCATCTGATTGCACTCTGCCCATAGGACCAGACTGTCAAGGTCATCCTGGATACTTGCCCTGCCCTCAGATGTGCCTGCATTTCCCAGCAGCTTGGTGTCATCCAACAACCTAATCGTTGTGCTTCCCTCATCCAGCTCATTAAGAAAGATATTAAAGAGTCCAGGCCCAAGCATGGATCCCTGGGGGACACCCCTGGAGATGGCCCTCCAGGATGAGGCCACCCCATTAATTACACCTCGCTTGGATCAGCCACTGAATCAGTTGCCAACCCACCTCACTGTAGCCTGGTCTAGGCCAGTACCCTCCAGCTTAAATGAAAGAATATTATGGGAAACAGCATGAAAGGCCTTGCTGAAATCTAGGTAGATGATGTCCATGTCATACCCCATGTCCAGCTGGTTAGTTACTTGGTCATAAAAGCACATTATGTTTGTTAGGCATGACCTCCCCTTGACAAAGCCATGCTGGTTGTTTCTCAGATTCAAAGCCTGTAAGTCTTTGGGGTGAAGAGAGAAAAAAAAAACCTGATGTCATCTGAGACATTTTATCCAACAGATCATTTATTAAGAGAGATTCAGAAGACAGTGGCTAATTAATAAGGAGGGATATTGAACCGCTGATATCACTGCTGGTTCAGTGGTTCCAATACAGTGCATTATCCCTGCTGTCCCTTACCTCAAGCTTCCCCACTTAAACCCGCCCCCCAAAAGAAAACAAAAACAAAAGTTGACAGTATTTCCTTTATTTTTGATCTATTTAGGATTTTAGGTTTAGTATTTTAATGAAATATTTACTGGTGTAGTGTTTTACACTTTAATTATTTATTATTACAGTCACAGTTTAAAGTGCTGTTACACTCTGAAAAGCCATTTTGAAAACGGTACCTTAGGGCTCCATATTTATTGTGTCTTAGTGACTTTCATACCAAATCTGCTCTGTTTGCAAGTTATAAAGACAGCTCCTCTACCTGCCAGACCTGCAAACTCAACCCTGGAGCTAAACCACAAGCTGAGTTTTTTCTGGCTTTGGCATCACCACCATCAGTAAAAATTCTGCAGTAGGATTTAGTTTAGTAGTAGTTGGTGGTACACAAGCAAAACCAGGATCCAACTCAATTCCCACAGTTGTGTTGAGGGAAAAAATAGAGGGAAAAAAGACTCACTTTTTCTAGTAAAGTGCATAAATTTATTCCTGAATACACTCTCAGTGCAGATCTGATTAGTAAGGCAATGTTGTTTTTTTTTATTAATATAGTGCCTTCGAGTCCCATTCTCAGCTGGGGCTTCATTGCATGCTGTACAAACACATATGAGGAGTTCATCACTATACTTAAAGAGAAAAAATGGTATTTTAAGTAAATATCTAGTGAAAGCTTTCTTTTTAACAAGTTAGCAAAGTCGAGGCAAACCCTTGGCACTTCCTTTACCTGCTAACAAGTGTGAAAACTACAAACACCTGTGTCTTCACTAGGGTTTTAATTGGTTTTAGTTATCACTATTTGTATTACCACTGTATCTAAAAGACTCCAAGACCTCTATTGTTCTGAGTGCTGTACAGACAACAAACAGAAGGTTCCAGTCCCAAACACTCTATAACCCAAGTATAAAATGGGTGACCATAAATAAACCTTGAGGCAATATTAATCATCATGAGAGGCAGCAGTGTCAAGAGCCTACTGCTGTGAAGTTTTTGTAGGCATTATGGCAAAGGAGATTTCTAAGCAGGAAACTTGGTAGATATTTACAGGGAGTTCCTCCCAGGCACTAAGAGCAGCATGGAGAAAAGCATGAACACGTAAGTGGGTAGTAAAAGCTGGAGCCATAAGCTAATTAGAGGCAGGAGTCAACCTCTTAACACTGAATAAGAGAATGGGTAGAGTGGGGACAAGGCATGAAAGACCTTGAAAGTGAAGACAAGTGGCTTATGCCTGGTCTAATAAAGAAGTGAAAGCCAGTGGAGGAAGGCAAAAAGAAGAGGGACATGGTTAGAGCAATGGCCTCAAGATACCAACTGTTAACTAATACAAAGGCAGAAAGCATCTTTCTTCCCACAGAGAAAATGCAATCTTACAATCTAAGAGCATAATCAGAAAAAGCTGGATGCATGCCACAGACCTGCCACAGTTATTTTTGCAGCTTTCTTAGGGACACAAAGAAACCTTGCCACCCTTGTTTCCTTAAAACCTGGCCTTGTAGATGAGAAGAAGTAGCATGCGAGAGAGATGGGGATATGGATAATGTGGATACAAATGAAAGGACAAGGGAGGGGAATGGGAAGGGAGGAGAATTTCTAATCCAAATGAAAGCAGTTGTTTGGTTGAACTAATCCTTTCCTCTGCTGTATATCTAGCTAAATACCTAAATAATCATGTACTGAAAAATACACTGCTATTATTTATTGAACATTAGATATAATATCAAATTGGACCCTGTGAGTAATTATGAGGTTCAGTATAATACTACCATTATTTCTGAGACTCAGTGTCTGCAAATAGTGTCTTAATGCACCTTAGAAGCTATTTGGTTCACTATTAATCATCAAAACTAACTTGTCTGTGTCTAATTCATAAGTCACCAATGCCAAAGATTCAAAAGTTTTAAAAAATTTAAGCATGTTAGTGATGGCTCCTAACAAAATTAAATAAATAAATAAATAAGAAACAGATCCATGGCATTCTAAAAATTTAAATTCTCGCAGGGGATTTAATCCTCATACCAAACTTTTACGAAAATTGATTTTTAACCATCTTAGCATCTTTAATCTTCATCATGTTTAGTACATCACATTTCTTTGACAACTAATCTATCAAAGGCATCATACCTTTTGTAAAACTGCCAATTTGGTCTCACTCTCCTCTCACTCAACAATGATTTATTTTCTAAAGAAACTTACCTGCTGATAGCACTAAAATATCTTAGAAGGGGATAGGAAAGGATAAAGAGAGGGGACAAAGCCAGCATAATATCCAACAGCTTAACTTTTCGGCAGGAAATTTGGGATCCACGGCTCTTAGTTGGCAGAGCATACGGCATTTCAAAGGTGACTCAATATCAGTAAGAGAATGAACAGGGCCAAAAAACAACACTGGTAATCAACCTGAGAGGCAACAGCAACAACAACTTGTCTGGAGTGAAGATGATTGGTTGTCTATTCTGACAGCTAGTTTTGAGATGCCTGCTGTTGGTCAGGTTGAGGATCCCAAAACAGCACCAGCAGATATAAAAGCCATTAGATATCCATACAACTACCTGTCCTGGACCTGGTGTTCACAGCCTAGGAATCTGCCAGTATACTCTAAGCAGCAAGAGGACAGCTCATTTCAAGTGGCGAGAGAAAACCATTAAAAACTAAACAGTTACAACATAAGACTATTCAGACAAATGCAGGTTGTCATACTACCTTAAAGACCTCAGCAAATCTCCCTCAAACACCACACTGAAATCTCTGCATCTCCATCCCCCATCTACCCACGTCAGAGGCCTCCAGTGAAATTCTATACAGGCTGATAGGTAGTTCCCTCTATGAAGTTTGGCTGCCCTGAAAAGCACGAAGGCTTTCAAAAAGAGATTGATTTCTTTCACAGAGATAGACTTCACAAACTAGGCTAATTCCATTATTTTCAATGGAGCCGAGTTTGAAATGCCTATTCAAGTGTAATGGTACCTTCCGGGGAAAAAAAAAGGGAAGGAATTAATTTCGCACACTGTGATGATTGACTCAGAAAGAAAAAAGAACCGATACAGAAATGAGAGGCCTAAAGTACCTCCCAAAGCACAGCAGTAGATCTTTTGTGCTGTGAAACTTTGTCACCGCTTCTCTCCAGTGTCCAACTTGCATATTTCCATGGCTGAATGGATTCCACATCACTCCTGGAAATGCAGCTCTCTTCGGACTACAACACCACTAGAAAAGATGCCAGCTAATATTCACATCAGTTGGTGTTAAAATGCCATCCTCAGAAATGTGAGTTTAGAATACTAAAGTATAAATTAGCCAGGAAACAAAGAGTGTGCACTGGAGGGAGCAAGGGGGTGCCAAGCTGCTGATGTCACAGCATGAGCTACCGGCACACTGACTGTGGCTACCACCATGCAGGTTCCTCAGGGGCCAGCACCCTGGAACCCTAAATTGGCAGCCAGTGTTGATGCCCCTCTTCCACCACTAGTTATGCTACTGGTAAGAAGGTGCCTTGGGAACCAAAAGAAAAGAGAAAGGGAAAGGGAAAGGGGAAGGGGAAAGGAAAGTCACTGGGTGGAACCAAGTAGTTATGCAAAAAACAGTCCACAAGCCTCCTCTCTACATAAAAGCCAAACTGTGTCCCACCTCACCTCCACCTCCAGTCTACTTCCAACTGAAGTCGAAATACTTTAATTCTCGTACTATGTTTAATTCTCATACTATGAAAGACTTCAGGGATAAAAAAGGAAAGCCAAAAACCAAAAACTGAAAACCCCCTTTCACTTACAGTCAGTTTCTAATGACCAATTACTTTTACACACAACTGACTAATGTGCATTACTGAAAATAAAATGATCTAATGTTCAGTTCAAAGGTAAGGCTCTCCGGTTTCATGGAGACTCCCTAGCAGACCACGTTAAGGCTTTCCTCAACTTGTATCACTGTGTATTTCTAGAGACCATTTGGCCATAACTTTCAGAATTCTTGGCAGTATATTTGACAAACTAAATAGCATCTACAATTAGACTTGGGTCAGGAAAAGTTCCTAAGCAAGCCTTTCGCGTATTAGTGATCATAATCTGTTTAGTTAAAAGAGCTTGCAGATGGTTGCTGTCCACCCAAGAGGAGATGCTAGAGCATGCTTTCCTGCTTGGCTGTAGCAGACAGCTTGGGCCAAACCTAGTCTGCCCACCCTGTGGGCGGTGGTGGAGGCTTGCAGAGGAGGTGCAAAGCATCCTGGGATGCTGGGAGACTGAGAGTTAACTTGAATCTGGAGGGGATTTGGGACAGAGGTTTAATAAACCAATTTAACCTAAATCAGTTAAGTCTGATACTACATCCGCCCAGGTTTTCTTAAACCAGTTTCAGCCATTTTGAAAATGGTTTTGTGCACTGAACTTCTCCAGATTCAAGTTAACTCACAGTTCCCCAGCATCTCAGGATACTTTGCACCACTCCCACAAACCCCTCCTCTCATGGTGGGCAGGCTAGCTCTGTCCCAAACTGTCTGTTCCAGCTGAACAGGGAGGCATGTTCTAGCACCCCTTCTCCCCCAGGTTCTGGCCTGAGCCACTGCAGGCATGTGGCTGCATTTCCAAAATCAAAAGTGAATGTCTGTTCACTTGCTTATCAGTTCAGTCTGTGCAGCTTAGAGTAACCTGCAAATACTGAATCAATTCAGCCTCAGGCCTTTTGACTGTCTGTGCTTAGCCCTCCTGTGTTACTGATTTGAACTAGTTTCTGATCACTTATACCAGTTTATGTGTAACTTCTGTCCCTAGCCTACTACACTAACACTGAAAAGGAAGATATCCTTCCTAACAGTACATCAAATACTTTCCTTCTCATTTCTAAAAAGTTATGCCCTAGAGTTTTTCTCCACAAAATTGTAGTTTGTGTTTGTTAAAGTGACACATTTCAATAAAACAATTATGTTTCTATGATGCTGAACTTAAAGCATAAAGCTATAATTGAAAAGCTAGAAAGCACATGTCACCCTAAGCTAAAATGCATCCAACTCAAGATTCAAATGCTTTTGTTTGTTACAATTATGGTTTTATTTTGTAAATCTAATGAAAAGCAAGAGCAGGTTTCCTGCATAAAGTCACAGAATGTTACCCATGACAAAATACTATGATTGAATTATGCCCTCCTCTCTCAAAAAAGCGTCCGGTACCAAACAAGGTTAAATCAAGAATATCTCTTTGACAATTAGAGGGAATTTTGATGAGACTTCTTTGCCAGACTCAGATGATAACAGTCTAGATCAGCACCTGAACAAGGAAGAGAAAACACAGAAGCATCCCAGACACTTATATTTAAAAATAGTAATATAAATACATAAAACCTTGCACACATGCATGCACACAAACTTCACACTAAAAGGGAAAACAAACTGGCTTTATTTAGAAGCAGTAAAATAGTTCAGATCTGATTTCTGGAGTCCTGTACCATTTGTACTAGTAGGGAATGTGTCCTCACAGTTATTCTTCCTTGCTCTTATTCTAATGAACCTTGTTTACTCCAGTTCTGTGCACCTCCAGCCAAAAATGGCCCTTCAGCTACTGTACATCTTATTTGTCCTTGCTTCTGCACTAAGCACTCACATCAATGAGTGTTTAAAACAGTGCAAAATTCAAAAGAAACTCCCCTAGGTGGTCTATGCATACAAATAAGTATGTATTTTGCTTTTTTCATAAAAAGACACCCTGCAGGTTTCAAGCTTCTCTCACTGCAAGAGAAATTCGCAGGCAACAATGCTGATTTGGTGTAAACCGATCCATATCACTGAATTCTGCCTTTGTTTTTGGCTGTCTTTTTTCAAGGTGACTAAATTCAACTGAAAGTCTAATTCCAAGCAACCCAACAAGGGGCAAGGTTGTTTTGTAAAATCTGAAAGGCTGAGCAAAATGAAGCAGACCTTCACACTGAAGAATTAGCTCAGCAAAAGAAAATGGAAACTAAATCTATGCCACAACAGAATGCTGCTGTTAATATTGGAACTGGAAAGATTACACTAGCCTTAAGAAAACAATACTCAGCCTTCTGTATCAGATTCATTCAAGACAACATCTCATAAACAGGTTATGAAGTTACGGAAGCTACTTCTTGAGCTCTGCCAATATACATCAGTCCCTTTCAGTGAATCGGCAGAAAAGAAAATGTGACAACATTAGCAGTTTTGTGCAAATTCTGTTCAGGAACACAGTGGATCCATACCAATTTTATCAAAAGCAGGAAGCATATAGATCTGACATGTGACTGACTACAATGCTGCCAAAAGCAGCATGATACATACATCAAAGGTAGACACAAAACACCTGTAAATTAGTTTAAATATTATAAAATATGAAAGAGCTAAAGCTTAAGCATATGTGAAACCTGGGATGGAGTATTTAAGTGTCCTTAAGTGTTATGCATACCTATGGTACTGGATAGCAATTATACAACAGATACTGGAGCATGGTCAGCGGCCCATTAAAAGGCAACAGTGTAAAGAGAACTTCATCTAAAATGGTTCCAGAACTCATTTGCTTTGCTTCTCCCACAAAAATAGCTCAGAGCTTGTCTATAATGGGGTAGAAACTGCACAAATCGCTAGGAGATGCATTTACAGTACACTAGCTACCGTACACTAGCTACCTTAAGAGCATGCAAATACTCTTAATGACCACTAAGAGTTCTTTTGCATCAGGTAGCTTTATCCACGGAGTAACTCAGAAAATGCATGCAGAGTACATAAAATAACCTCACTTAGTGAGGCCCAAGGGCAGCGACACAGGCAGTCAGTGCAGAGTACCTAGTGCCCTGTTAACAAGTTTCTCCATTTAGAAAAGCCCTCACTCTGCCTAACATCAGCAACTTTAAATAAAATAGCAAGCCAAACGCCCCAAACAGATCTGTGCCACAAAAATCTGAGACTATAAGCACACAGATTCCCATCAACTATATGGACTACAAATGCTAGGCATTTTAATGGAAACCTGACCATCAGTGGCAAGGCCAAAGAAGACAAGGCCTTGGCAATTAATGCTGCATTGTACACCAGTGGTTCACAATCTTCGCATCATCCCCCATTTAAAAAAATAATAATAATAGAGCAATTCTCCTATTGCAAAGACCATAACATGTCAGTCAGATTGGTTTTGAAACTATGGAGTCCTACTTGTAATCTCTGGTTTTATCTTGGGAATCATGCAGAGTTCTAACAGGCTTATATTGTGTAGCATCCTGTGGCACCCTTAGAAAGATCTCACAGCACCACAGGGTGCTGCTATACCCTGGCTGAGAATCACTACATTACACTCACAAATAGCCAGGACAATAGGACAAGTGCCAAAACAACAGAACAAGTCCTAAATAAATATTCTACCTATTCTGCCATGGACATGCATCACAGGCTCAAAACGAGACTGTTGCATAGCTAGCTCTGCATATTCAAGATAAGCACAGAGATAAATAATGAGATTCTCTGCTACACCCAAAAGTGAAAAATCACTAGTGCATTTACAATTCAATATTTTCCTAATCCTATCTTTATTTCTAGTGCATAAATAAAGCTCATTACAAATTATTTTCTTCTGAAACCTATTGGCAACCCAAATTAATTCATGAATGTGCTGTTTGCATTTATACATCCTTGATACCCACTGTAAACATTAAAATAAGAAACCAAGTTAGTCACATTGGGTTTAATACATAACTTCTTTACTTTCTGTAGATTCTGTCTTGAGCACAACTTCTTATGTTTTTGCATATGCCTATACACTCCTGTTTATATGGACTTTTCTCAGTTTCTCTCACTTTCCGCTATGAGTTTATGTTCTGCATGGTAATGTGTGCCTGCGTGTGCATATAAATAAATAATAAATACAACCAAAGCCTTTGTTTAAAAATAAATATTGTGTTTAATTTTTAGAGAGAAAAAATAGGTCTAAATCTTGTACCACATACCCACCTTCTTTGCTGCTGTTCTAATAAGCTATTTAAAACCAAATGTTACATCTTTTCTTCATTCATTGCATACCATGCAATCTACTGCAGAGTTGAAATTGTACATCCTATGCTAACTCTGGTATTTCCCAACTTGAGTTATTAACCTTGTTAAAGGTTTTTGTAGAGAAAAAAAATTCTCTACAATTTGCTACATTTAAACATACATATACATACAAGAATGGATTTCCTATTTGCTAGATGGCCACAGAATTCAGAAGTGAAAACATATATGCCTGGTCTTCATTAAAAATAAAATTACGCACTCTACACACAAATATCGGTTCATTTTCATTCATAAATAAATAAGTGCCAGAGGCCCAGTTCCCACAGAAACTACCTTTTCCTGCTTTAAAGCACGTGCAGTAACAGTGAAATGGCATTAAGTAGCCCTGCCTCCTTTACTGTGCTACGGGGATGTCAAATATCTGGACCATGGGCTGGGTCTGGCCTGCAGAGGTAAGTCATCCAACCTACAGGATGTCTTGGGGTCCAGGAGATTTACCTCCAGATGTGGCTAGTAGAGGTGCAGTGATACATCGGTCTGATATCAGATCATCACCGATATAAAGAAAATTGTGCGCATCAGAAAATCGGCCTGATGTGGCTGATAATTTGTCCAATAAATGCCCGTGCATGCATGCAGCCACTGCACAGCATGTAGGCAGCGAGGAGCGCAGCTCAGCAGTGTGGAAAGCAGCTGGGTCCAGCTACTAAGTCTGTTGTGAGGGAAGGGGAGGGGGAAAAGAAGGGGTGTGGGGGGAAGATCAATGCCCCCTGCAGTGAGGGAGGGAGTGGGGCAAAGGAAGGTGCTCCCTAGCCAAGGCAGGGTG
>NW_017729029.1:44186479-44195484 GCF_001723915.1 Gavialis gangeticus
ACTGGGAGGGGGGGGGCTATCGGGGAGCTATGGCGAATTTTGGGGTGGTTGCAGCCCCCCCACCATAGTCCCCTTCCCAGGGCTGCCACCGCCTGCCCTGAACACAACCCAGACTAGCCCCTGCCAGGAAAAGCCCCGCACAGCTCCAGCTCCAGCAGCAGCCTGCCCCAGACCGCAAAGATCCAGGGGGGCACATGTCCCCCACCCTCATGCAGGGGGTGCTCCCAGGGTGCACACAGCAGCAAGAGCCATTCCCCCACCCCCAGGTGAGCCGAGGCTCCATCCTGCACCCCACCCCAACTGTTTGACATCTCTACTGGACAATAACCAGTGAATATATATTACCTGCAGTTGAATAGGGTTTCTACCATAGACTAAAGGCAAATATTAAAATGGCCGGTCCTACTGTGTGACAGTTTAAAGCAGACATGTAAGATGTGTGTCAGGGGATAAGAGTTGCAGAGAAAACAAGTGTGAACACAGCAATCTTGTCTCTCCCTCACTGCCTCTCAGTGGATGAAATTACGCCTGTGGGGGGGGGGGGGGGGGGGGGCTGGTTCAAACATACTGTGGCACAGCAGCCTCACTGGAAACAATGAGTACAGTGACAACAAATTACAAGTCAGTGGGGGAAGATCTCCACCACGCTGATGACAATTTTACTAGATCACTGACCAATGGCTCCCTTCAGAGAGGGGTGCAAGTGTGACACAGCATGGATTTTGTAACATGAAGCAAGACCCACAACAGAGGGCTCCTGATGGCCACTCTAATAAGCTGAAACCACCCATGCCCTTTCAGGGCACATTTGACCACAGCCATCTTAGCCAACATTCCCACACTGAACTGGGCACTTCCAGAGCTAAAAAAGGACCAAGTTCTGTACCTTAAAGTAGAGCTAGGTCTTTCTAACAGCAGCCATAACTGATCTATAAACTCAGTAGATAAGACACAATGGGTGACTTCTAGCATACACTCAACCTGTAACACAACCACAGTTCTTTCAATTGTGCTGATGCACTCTCTCTCGTACAGAGGACAGAATTCAATATAGCTGGCAAAGAAATTTGCAAAACTGCTCTAAACTATAACGGTGGAATATTACTGTCCAGTAGATGAGTGCCTGTTGTTTTATGCTAAATTAAATGTCTGGCTTTATAGGTGTGGCAAGCTATGGAAAAAGTAAGAATCACATCATTTTATTAATTCTGAAATGTGAGTAAACAAACCCAAATTCAAATAATATATCTAGCCCCGCCACTCCTAAATATAAAATTTGTGTTAAATATTCAAGCAACTGAGAAAATAAAGCTTGGAACCCTGCCATTTATTTGAGAGAAAAAAAAGTATATGCTAGTTTATTATAAGCACTAACTCCATATCTTTTGATTGTATTAATTATTTCTAGTTTGGCATCTTTAAATTAATCATTTTTAATCTTCCACACTAAACTGGCACCAAGTTGACTCCAGCTTTTTGGTGTCCATTTGTTCTACTGCATGACATCACAAGATGCCTGCCAATAAAGCAGGGATGCCTAAAAGCCTTGAAATTCTTGGCTTTCAGACTCCAGGTTTTCTGAGAACTGTTAATTTACTTTGGCTTAAATCCTAGATTATGGCTCCACTTGCAAAAACTATTTCTCGCACAGCAATTAAATTTGTAGTGGACAATGCAACACCAATGGGAGACAAGTTCCAAAGGGAATATATTGCCTACACACATCTTCCCAAGTCTTCTCCCTCTCGTAGACATGACAAGAATGCCTCGCAGAAATCATGCAACATGAGTGCAGTTTTAGTTCTAATCAGACAATTAAGGAAGAAGAAATCGTGTTTTTGTTAGGCAAGAGGTTTGTATATTATTATAAAATTAAAAAAAAGCTTAACCACGAACACGGAATGCTCAGCCATCAACTAAAAAAAGTTTAAATTCAGTACCCATAAAATTCAATGTAAATCATTAATTTCACAGCAGCAACCAAATTTCCTTTCTTAGGCAAAACTTCATGCAATCTGAAATGTACCCCTTTGATGGTATAAAGCACAAATAAAGAGAAGCCTCACCTCTCACACCTGTGAGGTTGATTCTCCATGGGACAGTGATAAAACTAGAGGGTGTCACAAAGGCTTTTTCCTTGACTCTCCAAAATGTCAAGGATGCCGTTTGGGCCCTCAAATTGCCTGTGCTTCAGAGCATAACGGAAACATGGCAGTATTTCACTGTAGTGCCTGAAGAGTAGGGGGTGGAGAGTAAAAATGGCACAAGACTGCAGGATCTAGTATGTTATAAAACAGTCTGCAAAAATAGCTGGTCCTTTTATGAAATATATTTTTCCATGGAAACCGACAGATGCTCAGAATTCCTGTAGACTAAAAAAAACTGGGTTCATATTATTGAAAGAAATGTCAATATATTTGGGGTTCTATCATTCTAAACTTCAAAAAATAAAGTAGTAACCATTGGGCTCAAGAACAGGTCAACTGAAGCTCCTTACATCCTTTCACATTCTCATTTTTCTTCTTCACTGGCAGTAATAATGCCAACAAAAAAAAGAACAAGAATACTGTGTACTATTTTATTATTTTTTCACCTGGCCTCTAAAATCAGAGGCCCATGACTTCAAAAACATCTACAAATACAAGGAATGCACTCCAAAGCATTTAGGTTTGAAATAAAGTAAATCAATATTCCTATAACACTGACGAGTAGACAATATTTTAGCATCTGTTTATTCCAAAATCACTATATACTAGCAAGTACCAGATTGGCCATTCCAATTCTCTCTCTCACCCAATAGTTTCCACTTAGGCTACCTGAAGGGAAACAATATATTAATTACTTCCCAACTGGCACAGATGGGATAATTATATTTTTGATTTCCTGATTTCACTGTTTCTAGCAGAAATGACACTCCAAAAAAACAACAACAACCCTAACCTGGAAGCTCCACTTCTCAGCAAAGCAATGAATTCTTACCCGCAGAGTCTATGATATGCATTTCCAAAAAAAATTAACAGAATATTATAAATAACGAGAAAAGAGATGTAGTCTCAAAATATTAAAGGGATATTTATAAAGGGCGTAGTCTTATAGGGAGTAATTATGTTAGCTCACAGTTCTGCCTCAAGTAAGAGCTAAATAACAAACTGTATAAAAGAAGGGCTTATGGGCTCACAAGGACCAGAATACTATTCAGGTTTGAAAGCTAGCAAACCACAGTGCAGATTTTAATTCACAGTGTTTAATTACTAGAACAAACTAAAATGCCATTGTGGGTAAAGTGTGCATCAAATTAAGCATGGCACCAAAACATAATAATGCATTCACTTTTCACCAGTGACTACTTATTAAATTGGTGCTTTTGCTTCCTGAAGTTATTTTTCTGCTCTTATAACAGACATAAGAGGTCTTTCAATATAAAAAGATTTAAAAAATTACTAATAAAGATCCTGCTGCTCTAAAATTTTTTTACTGTTTATCAAAGCAAGCAAAAGTCCAAACCTGCCTAAACTGTTGGGGAATTTCACTTTTTTGGAGCCAAACTTCTTGACTCAAGATAATCACTGCTATCACCTACATACTGGTATTCCAATCTTTACCCCTTGTCCCCTTGTACTATCTATTAAATTACTTATTCTTGCCTTTTTGATTAAGATAAAATGCAGCTCCCATGCCCATCTCTGTGACTTTTGACACACTACACAAAATGGCATTCCTTCCCTATACAGGCTCACTAAGTCCTCACCCTCTGCCCTTTCAGGCTCTCCCTACAGACTCAGGACCAGATACTTAGCTGATTTAAATTGTTGTAACTCCACCAGAGTCTATGGAGCTACAACAGTTTACACCAGCTGAAGCTCTGTCACTCACTATGTTCACTGCCTTCAAGAAAACAATCAAGAAGTTTTTAAAAAACCTTCAAGTAGTTCCTCTCATGGGATTTCCAGTACATCCTACTGTATCGGGGCTGCGTATTTACAGAGCTGTACTGCTACCCAGAGTGCCCACAGGTGGTGGATAGGGGAATAACCTTCAGGGAAGGTTAGCTGCAAAATAAGCAGGGGGTAACACTGACCAATAAGCTGTCATGGGCCAAGCAGCAGCACCACCAGGATATGATGGGGACAGCAGATGGCAGTGTTTTCCCCTCCTGAAAAGCCACATATATTCTTTCAGGGATGTAGGTTGTAGCCGTGTTGGTCTAAGGACATAGGCTCTTCCTGGATGGAATGAAAATGAAATCAAAGAGCACACACCAACTGCTGAAACTTCCTTAGCCTGACAAAGGGTTCTTGAACCCGAAAGCTTGCTTAATAATTGTTTTCCAACTATTTTAGTTGGTCTAATAAAAAATATCAGATTCACGCAAAGAACCTTGTCTACATATATTCTTTGACAGTGCTGTGATGTGGCAAGCACAGGTTGCCATTATAATAAGCCTGCCCAGTCCCCAGCCATAGGCTCTACAAGTACTCACAGTGGAGAAAGTGGAAGATCTCACAAACCTCAGTGGCTGCAAAGGTGTACAAAAGCTGCAGCAGCAGGAGATCTCCAATTGTCTTGGCCTCCTTTTCATTGTATTAAGGTCCTGTTCTGTCAAGAAACGCATGGAAGCTGATGTGTAGCAGCAGCTCCATGATAAAAGAAATCATGCACAGGCATCTTCCATGAAAACAGCTTTTCCAGCACATTTTTCAAGGCCTTTGGTGACTAGCTAGTGACAACAAGAGCAGGATTGTGAGGCCTGGAAACTCCTAGTCATGAACTGGTATGAAAGTGGTAATTACAAGAAGGTCTTTTAGCACTTGGATGAGGCAGGAGTGCAATTTGGCAACTGTAACTGCAAATGAGCAGCCCTCTTCAGGATATGCTCTGCTCACCCCACATGGGGAGAGAATTAGAAAAGGTACCCTAAACATTGCCTGTCTACCTTCTCCCTGACTGAATAAATGCGTCCAGTGGGTTCACCTTTACTGAGGTCAAAATAATCAATTTTGGAACCTGGAACACCAAGACCTTTGTGTACAATCCTACTTCCGAACACTCAGAACACTGTACTACAATTGTGGCTCGAGAACTCAGGTGATATAACATTGATGTCACTGCACTAAGACCTGGCAAGCAGGAGACAGGCAGCTCAGAAAACACGGAGACAGTCATACCTTCTTCTGGAAGGGTAAACAGGAAGGAGAATGCTAGCTTCATGGAGTTGATTTTGCCATCAAGAATGAACTCATAAACCAACCCAACAAATTTTCTATCAGAATTAATAAGTGAGTCATGGCTCTCCATCTTAAACTGGCAGGGAGCCAGCACACCACCATTATCAGCATGTATGTCCCAACACTTGACACTGCTGATAAAACCAAGGAGGAATTTTATGCCAATCTTGACCCAAGCCTTTCTGACATTCCAGACAGAGATAGACTTATTCTAAGCAATTTCAAACCCAGAGTTGGAAGGGACTCGAACTACTGAAACGGAATAAATCGGCAAGGAAGGAGTGGGAAAGGTCAATTCCATCAGCATCTTCTTGGCCAATGTGTGGAACATGGACTCACCATTACCAACACCCTGCTTACCATAAAAACAGGCACAAGACATCATGACAACACCTGCAATCTAAACATTGACACCTATGATCAAAAAGATGTCCATATCACCTGAGGATTGCTGGACTAATCACCAACTCATCTGCTCAGTTATGTCACTCACTGACTCCCAAATGACAGCTGTAGTAGAAGCAATGCCTATGGAGAATCAACATCGAACGACTCAAGGACCCAATCAAACGAGACCTCTTCCACCAGTGCCTCAACAAAAAAAACGGCAAATTCCAATCAACAACAATGGGAGAATGCCGGCAGCACCTGCAGCGCCTTCAAGTCCACCATCATCAGTGCTTGCGAAGAGACACTCGGATTCTCTACTAGGAAACATCAAGACTGGTTAGATTAGAATGCCCAAGATCAAAGCTTTGATCAACTGCAAGCACAAGCCCTTTTGTGCTTGGCAGAATGACATCAACTCCAAGCAAAAGAAATTGAATCTCCAACAAGCCATGGCTGAGGTCCAAAGGAGGACCCATGATATGAAAAACATGGTAGGAAGACAAAGCAAAGGGAATTCAATATCTTGCTGACATCCACAATATGCAAAGTTTTTTCCAATGTCACCAAAGCCATCTATGGTCTGAGCACTCAGGGACCAACCCTCTTGAGACCTAAGGACGGAGGAGACCCGATCAAGGAAAAGTGAGACGACACCCACTGGAAGCAGCATTCTGAAGACTTTCTCAATCGAGACTCTGTTGTTGATGAGCGTGTTCTGAACTCCATCCACCAACCACCATTCAGAGATGATCTCAGAATCCCTCCAACCCTTGATGAGGTGAGAAAAGCCATCAAACAGACAAGTCTGCTTGAACAACAAGTACTCTGAAGCTGATAGAATCTCTCCACTCTAAGAAGGGTGAAAAGAGCTCACATCACAGCTCCATGCCCCCAGTAATGGATCTTTCACAGATCCCTTTGAGATGCTGTAGTCTGTTACTTGGAAGCAGTCTGTTACTTGCCTTCAGGCAACTGTTGATGTCTTTACTGAAGCATACAAGCAAATGCAACTGATGCTTAACATCCAGAAGACTATGGTCCTCCATCAACAAGCTCTTAATGAGCAGTCCCCAGCTCACGGTGAGACTGGAGAATGCAGAGTATTTCCTGAACCTCTGAAGCCATCTCTCACAGATGACATTGCCTAAATGTGCAAGTGCAGCCTTCAGAGAAAACAGGTGTTTGAAGAGCATGACATCAGATTTGAAACCAAGTTCTTGATTTTCAAGCAGTTGCGATTCCCACCTTACTGTACAGAGCTGAGATGTGGACAATATACATGAGACACCAAGTCACTGAAGAAGTACCATCAATGCTGCTGCAGAAGATCCTTCTAATCCAGTGGGAAGATAGACGCACCAACATTAGCATCCTCTTATAAGCAAACACCAGGAGCAGTGAAGCAATAATCATCCAACATCAACTTCACTGGCCTAGTCACATCATCCAGATGTCTGACTCCAGACTTGCAAAGCTAGTTTTAATATCCCAGCTCAGTCACGGCATATGCTCAAAAGGTAGGGCAGAGTAGGAAACCTCAAGCACATCCTCAAGGCCAACTTGAAAAAAATGTAACATCAACTCATGAAAGACTTATCGCCCAGGACCACTCCAAATGGAGGAAGAGTCTGCTACAAAGGTCTCAGGACTTTGAAACCTTATCATGACAACAGGAGACAGAAAAACCAGGAGTGGCAAAAGCAGCATGTCAAGAACCTGGAGCCACCTACCCTGCACAGAAACACATGCCTGAGTTGCAACAGAGTCTGTCCATCTAGGATCAGCCTTACCAGCCATCTTTTGACCCACAGATGAGACATTCATGGAAGACAATCATCCTTGACTGCAAGATATTGCCAAAGAGGATTGTATCTGTCAATGTCTTACAAATTGTATACTGCTCGAGACAAGGACCACCTTCACAGAACACGATAGCCCTTGATCATCTGATACGTCTGGCTGTTAAAGGGAAAAATTAGCATTCATTCCTTCATGAGGGAAAATGGCCTCCATATTAATGGAATACTTCCAGCTTTAAAACTAAGACAAAAAGTTACTTTTATTATCTATACCAAATTCCAACCACCACAAATGCTAGTTTAAGGGTTAAGCTAAAAAACTTACTTTTGTAAGTCTGCCTCTTTTGGGTAGCACTAAGCAGGCTTGCTCAGTGGGTATCATTCACAATTCAAAATAAAATCTCAGTATTTAATCCTTAATCCTAAATCAAAACAGGTAAAATATATAGTTTGCATAAAAAGAAAACAGCTTCATCTTACCCTCAATTCAAGAAATCAAAGGATAATCTCCAATGATTAAACAAGCTTTAAGGGTCTAACACCTTCCATTTGTCATTTTATGTGATAATTCCTAAAATTACTTGTTTCAAAGAAGATAAAAATTTATACAAAAATCTGATGCCTGTTTCATCTCAAGAACAGGAATATGCAGAGCACGTAGCTCAAACACCAATGCACTGTGTAAACAATGAAAATGTAAAAATGTATGGAATAAAAGAATAACCAACTTTGTGCAATGCAATTCCAATGAACAAACTAAGCTATCCTGTTTGTATATCATCTATATATTATTAGTGAATGTGAAACATCCAGAATGAGGTCAAATTAAGGGAACTGTGCAAAACTGGCCAAAACCCCCTAAAGCAATGCATATGGGATATCATTTCCTGAGACACAGGCAGCATTTGTCCTCAGTTCTAAAAAGGTACAGCACAGAGCTCTCAGCCTGGAGTGAGGATGGACCTAAAGGCTGAGTACAGACAGTCAAAAAGTCTGAAGCTGAATCAATTCAGTTTCTGAAGGTTAATCTAAACTGCAGAGATTAGGCTAAGAAACAACTGGACAGACACTCACTTTTCACTTTTGATTCAGGAAATGCTACCACATGTCTGAAGTGGCTCAGGTTAAAAGATGGGAAGAGGACCGGGGGGGGGGGTGGAGGGGAAGCACAGCACAGCTCTCTGGCACACAGCCAGCATGGGCTGTGCGTCTGCTTCCTTTTCCTGCTGCCCTTGAGGTCTCTGGAAATTGCAGTCCAAAAGCACAGCAGCAGAACTCTGCAGGACTGCTGATCACTTCCTCTTCCAGCTTCCAGGTACCTCTGGGATTTCTGGTTCACAGTCATAGCCAGCACTAAAAAAGCAGGGCAGGCCAGCTCCGTATTCAGGGGAAGGGAAGCTTAACCCCCCCTCCCTGGCCCCAGAACCCAACCAGGGTTTGCCGGGGGGCAGGGGAACAGTCCCTGCCCACCCACCCTTCTCTACTGAAGCAGACAGCACCACACAGCCCAGGATTGGAAAGCATGCCGGGATGCTGGGGAACTGTGATTTAACTTGAACCAGGAAGGAGTCTGGGACAGAAGTTTTATAAA
>NW_017729029.1:44200484-44205963 GCF_001723915.1 Gavialis gangeticus
AGGGAAGGTGAGAGCACCACCTCTCTGGGAAGCCTATTCCAGACTCTGGCCATCCTTACCGTAAAGTAGTTCTTCCTAATATCTAACCTAAACCTATCCTCCCTCAGCTTGTGGCCATTGTTCCTGGTGACTCCAAGGGGGGCCCTGGTAAACAGACTTTCCCCGAGTCCCTGCTAGTGGTCCCTGATAAAGTTGTAGGCAGCCACAAGATCCCCCCTCAGTCTCCTCTTGCGGAGACTGAAGAAATTCAGGTCCCTCAGCCTCTCCTCATAGGGCTGGCCACGGAGGCCCTCAACCATACGAGTGGCCTCCTCTGGACCCTCTCCAGGTTCTCCACGAACTTCTTCAAGTGCGGCGCCCAGAACTGGACACTACTCCAGCTGCGGCCTGACCACCGCTGCATAGAGGGGAAGCAAGACCTGTCTGGACCTGTTAGTGATGCCCTTGTTGATGCATGACAGGGTGCGGTTGGCTCTGCCTATTGCTTCGTCAAAATCAGTTAAGTCTGATACTATATTCAACCAGTTTCAGCCATTTTGAAACTGGTTTATGTGCACTGAACTTCTGTTTTATTACAGGTTTAAATCACTTTCTGACTACCTAAACCAGTTTATGTTTAACTTCTGTCCCTAGCCCATGTGATATTAAGTCACTTTTGCAACCTCACATGTTTGTCTACAGTATGGTTTAATGGACCACTCATGTCATTTCAACAGCTGTGGCATGATGTGTAAATTCTGGTTACCTCTTCAGGATTCCCTATGTTCAAAATTTCTGTAGCACAGTATTCAATAGCACTGCCTACAACAGGCTGTCTCCCCTGTCAGGGTATTCACTATGGCAGCTCTGGCTAGGAGACCTTCCAAAGATTGCTTATGTCTGCCTCAGTTCCCGGATGAGATTAATTTTTCTGGAGCCTGATTCTTTTCTCAAGCATAAAGGAGTCAAAGGGCAGCTGAGGATCTCACTATAAATGCCTGAATTACATGCAAAGCATCAAGATTTGTGAAACATGTAAAACAGAAAAACATCAACAACTTGAAAGATCCTTTTTTTTTCTGTTTGAAGACTTAAAAGTGATTTCAGATGTTATATCTGTCCTCAATCTCCCTGACAATTTTTGCACCTTTGGAAACACTTTCTTCTATTTATTTTTATATATATACAAATATAATATTACACACACACACACACACACACACAATCTCTCTCCCACTTCATGTAAATGGCCTACAGGAACAAAAGAGGGAACTTACTATTATGCTGCAGAGGTAGCTGTGAACCTGGTGGTATACAACTGCACAAAGTAAATTAAAACCAAAAAAAAGAGAGTATTTTCCTCTCTCATCTTCCAGTCACAGTGACAGTAGGTGTTATTTGTAACAATGGTAGATAGAAAGTCAGAAAGAAGTGTGATTTTTTTAGAGTGATATCCTTCTAAATTAACTTTTATGATAGGAAAGACCCAAATACTTTCCATAAATTGAGAACTGAACAGGGAGCAGTATTATAAACAGTATTCCTAGGTAGAGGAACAAGGTAGACAGAAGATGATGAAGGGTCAACTAATTTTGTAGGTGTTTAATCTAAATAATTCACTTCTTTAAATCATTTTCAATGGCCCTCAACCCCACATAAAGCCAGAGAGAAAAAGGTATCCTAATGCATGTGCTTTATGCCAAGTACAGAGGAATGGAACCAAAGGACATGATAACCATACTTTTCCCAAATGCTGGGTTTTTTTTTTTAACTGAGGGCCCTGATCCATGAGGTTCGGTTTGTGATCGGCATTCCCTTACAATATTTGAGCTGTTCAGACAGAGGTCAAGGATTTGTCTTCTCCAACTTTTTGTTTTGCTTGTACAAACTTAAGGAGGTCTAATATCTAAAGCCTGGATGATTGATTTTATTTGTATCTGGAAGAAGATACGAAACCTGAGATTTTTTTGAACCACATATTGAACAGCATGTATCCCTCACCCAATATTTTTACATAGTTATTTAGAAAAAAATACCCCCCAAAAAGTGAAAAAATTCACTGAAAAATTTATTGCCAAAGGGGAAAAAAAACCCTCTATGGAAATTCTGTACATCAGTGATCTTGGCCAAAAGTTTAGCTAAGAATGTAGAATGCATCACTTGTTCTAAATAAATGGTTTAGTTTAATTAGCTAAGGAAAACATAGGTTTCACATGACTAGATAATCATATTCAGCACAAACATTAGGGAGAGTAAGTAAAAGTCACACCTAGCACCTCCAACTAAGAACAGATGTCAGATTTATCCCCGAACAAAGCCTTTTATCCTGGGATCCTACAAATATATAGGCCCATTGTCCCACTTTACATAGCTGTGAAGCATCCAGAGCTAAAAACAGATCATTGAAATGGGATGGATTGCCCTAGGTTTTGACTCTCACTAAATAGTCAGGGTTCACTCTGAATGCCAAATTTGGGGTCAGGAAGGAATGTTGTCCCTAGGACAGATTGGGAAAGATGGGTGTTATTGCATTGTTCTGTTGTGTGGGCTACTATCCCATCCATTTCCTAGGATATCCTAAGTACGTATCAACCAGCTACTTCCTTCTTACTGCAGTGTCAGAACATTGGCAGTGCCTTCTCACTTCCTTTTGCCCTAGGCATGTTCAATGATTTTCTTACAATTCAGTGAGAGGGTTTGAAGTCTTAATTTTGGAGATTCCGCAGGTGAACGACTGCCTATAACTTCAGGGGATTGGACTTAAGGGCCCAGGAGATTCTTCCCAGCCCTATGTTACTCATCTGTCCCTTTATTGGATTCTGTAAAAAACTCATCATCCATGCAGAAGTACAGAGTTGATTTTTTGTGAAAAGCTGACAAAGGGACATATGAACATGACATCATTGCCAAAACGGAGAAGACTGAGGTTACGGCTACAACTCAAGAAAAAAGATTTATCTACTTAATTTGAACTAATAAATAATATATGCATTTCATGAGACGATATGACTACACGAGAACTATAGCTGAATTGACCTGTATTGCCATTAGTCATCTCTTCTTCAAACTCTTCCTGAAGAACATGCTGACACAGTGTCATCTAGACAAAATTGGCCAGATAGCTAAAATGCAAGCCAGAGAGCATCAATTTATTATTTTTAAAAATTAAGCTGATTAAAAATCACTTAGTTGTCCATTAGCTCCCTACGTAACTCCATTATCCTTCTTTTTGCACACCCACTTGTGCATCTTGCTTCATGCTAATAACCAACAGCTCTTTTAGGGGACAAACCTGCCTAGGATACAAGGAAACCTGAGAATGGCTCTCTACGTTTTACTGCAATTCAACTAATACACAACACTAAATACAATGAATTCTGATGATTTTTGGATTTATAGGGAAACTTTCAACTTTACATTTTAAAATGACTGGGATTTGCAGATGCTAGCTGATACCCAAATGGGAAAACCCCATGATTAAAAAATTCCAGCTCCTGAGACAGGTAAGTAGAGCCTCGGAATGTTTAAACCCTTAAAAAAAAAAAAAAAAAAGTATGAGGAATATTCCTCTCCTCTTTTCATATTTATAAGGGTATTTTAAGACCAGAGAAAATGACTGACTATACAGGGAAACAGTGAAACTGTTTGTGCACAAAGAACTGTCAAAAGCACAAACTAAGAAAGTAAAAAATGACTAATTTCCTTCAATCACAGTAACCTTAGGTTTTCGAAGCAAGTCTAGCAGGTACAAAACTTTCAGCCAAAAACATTACCTTCACACTAATGGCTCTAACCACCAGCTAGTGAAGATGAAAGAGAAAAGGTGCAGGTGTTTAGCTCAGAGATAGGGAGTCTTTTTGCATGTTTATCATAAATTAATACCTTTATAAAAAGTTCCTGCAAACACTATTTTAAAGATGGAATTCAAAGCAAAATGGAAGTGAGTTTTTACCTTTTCTAGTTCTAGATGTAGCATAAAGACTAACTCAACCTTGTTGTTTCATCTTCCTAAGACACAATTTTCTCTTTTTGTTCTTACATCAGAATATAAGGCCCTTGTTTCATATCTCTTTGCTGGAAGATCCTGAAGGACCACAATAGAAACAACATGAGCCTGTAACATGAACTACATTTATCCTCTGTGCAATGAGAGAGACTGCATCCTCTTCCTCCTCTTTGTTAAGGAGCAAAAACCTGACATTTTGCAAATATAAGGGGAAAAATTGTTGGGGGAGAAAAAGTGCTTTGAAGGGCATCATTAAGTAGACACCATCTTAATACTGAATCACGGAGAGAAAAGCAAGCCAAAGGAAACAGATTCCAAAGGAAATGCAAGTATTGAGTCTACACTTGATCTGAGCCTTCAAGAGGCAATAATAAGCCTGGGAACCCAGGAAAAGCTTCCAGCAGGCTGCTGAGGAAACAACAATTTTGAGTTTCAGGCTACTGAATTATCCGACAATAACTTTCCTGCATTCTGCCTTCCTTGTAAAATGAAGATTAAACTGAAGCAGAAACTAAAATAGTAAGTACATTCTTGCTCTGCATTTTGGTTTATAGAATAAAACCAAATCAAGCCAGAGGAAGCAAAACCTCTAACAGTAGCATAGTGAAATGCTTTCATACAGCAAACAGCTTTCCCGCTGTTTGCATTTCACCTAAGTAAAGTTGGATTTTTTTTTTTTAATTCTCAAGAGGAGAAGCTATAATTGAAACTCAACCCTACTTATCCAAGAAGATCTTTCAGGCATTTCATCCTGCTATGCCATCCAAATTAAGATTTTAACATGTAAATGTTTTGCACAAACTTCTCCCCCTCACACACACGGCTGGTTTCAAACCGTGAAAATATCCTGGCAAAAAGCACTAGAATGAGAACAATGCACAAGCCCAACATACTGACCTGCAGACAACAGCAAAGGGGGTTTTAGTGTCCTTCTCTCCCTTCACTTTGGTAACAACTTAAAAAACCCAAACTCTCTCCTGTCTACAGTTCCCTATAACTGTAATTTCATTGTTTAGAAAATGATATCTAGCAGGACCCAAACCAAACTTTACATACCATACCCTTAAAAGGCCTATTCAGGTGTGTAAAATAAAAGCCACACATTTCATCCCACACTAACAGACACACCCAAGCTCTTGATTGTGATATGTTCAGTTCCAGCTCAGTAACATTCAGTGTCCAATACTTGCTAACATTAGGGCTGAGTTCATTGAGGTCATTTAAATTTTTTTATAAAAATATTTATAAGCCTACACTAAGTATGTTTGTTTGTTTGTTTGTTCTAATTGCTACTTGCACAATGAAAAGCAGAGGCCTGTTTGCCACCATATCAGAGTTCTGGTCCCTACACCATGGGGGTGCCTTGTGCTCTTGTTGCTTTCCTCCTATGATCTTCCAGCGACTGGGGATGGGGAAGCAGCTGACCCCTACCCTCCAGCAGCCAGTGATGGCTAGTCCAAAGGCTCTTTCGGTAACCAAAAGCGAACACCTACA
>NW_017729029.1:44210963-44211464 GCF_001723915.1 Gavialis gangeticus
CCACCATATCAGAGTTCTGGTCCCTACACCATGGGGGTGCCTTGTGCTCTTGTTGCTTTCCTCCTATGATCTTCCAGCGACTGGGGATGGGGAAGCAGCTGACCCCTACCCTCCAGCAGCCAGTGATGGCTAGTCCAAAGGCTCTTTCGGTAACCAAAAGCAAACACCTACACGTCATCAGCTGGGCTGCAGCGATGACAATAAGACGTGTACAAATGCACAGGGCAAGTCTACACTAACAAATGATCAGGCTAGGGAGAATCCTCCACAAACAGCGAGCCATGCACTATCACCCTCCACCCCCAAAATGGATGTAAATTTGCCAACCAAGGGCAGAGCAGGCTCCACAGCAACAGGCTCACTCTTACGAGAAGAAGGTCCTCTATTCAAGTGGGCTGGAACTGAGATCTTCCTCCTAGGGCTGTGCAAAGCTTCGGCTGCTGATTCAATTTGGCTGAGATTTGGCCCGATTCAGCGGCCAAATGTCTGAATCCAAATCAA
>NW_017729029.1:44216464-44220983 GCF_001723915.1 Gavialis gangeticus
CAAAGCTTCGGCTGCTGATTCAATTTGGCTGAGATTTGGCCCGATTCAGCGGCCAAATGTCCGAATCCAAATCAAATCAGGAGACCCTTTAAATCTCTCTGAATTGAATCGGAACTCTCCAACTTGATTCAGAGAGATTCAATGATTCAGACACAGACACAGCTTTAAATGGTTTTTCTACATACCTCAAGGTACCAGGTGCAGCTCATGAATGCTGAGATGCTGGGCTAGATGGAGCATCCCACAGGAACATGGTGGGCGTCCCCAGCACACTTGGTGGTGGACCTGGAAGTGGACTGGAAGTACTTTGGGCCAAATCCAATATGAATATGGCCCGTTTCACACACCCCTACTTTCTCCTCCTGAATGTCCAAGTTCAGCCCTAGTGTTCACATGGTACATTGGTTTCTCACGTGAACAAATGTTAGCTTGCTTATTTTTCAACAATCAATTAATATAATTCATTAAAACAAAAAAAAGTAAGATGATATAAAATACACTGAAGAGAATGAGGAGGATTGTGGAGGGGGAGCAGGGAAGGTGAAGTAAATCTAAAACAGCTCCGATGCATGGGAGACCCTCCATCTCCCAGTAACCCATTATGGCAGTTTCACATGTATTAGCTTGCTCTTGCTGACAGTCTCTGGGTGTCACTGTCCAAAACCAAGGGGAGGGCAAGGAAGGACATTTTCAGACAACACAGCACAAGCCTGACAATCTTCTGCATAAGCCATATTTACATACACTAGCCACTAACCATTGATGATGATGACGACGAACCCAATATAAGAACTGTTTATCAACAGATTTCAGCGGAGCAGGAGACAAAGGAGTTAACTATCAATATCTCAGTTCTACATTAAGAAACAGAGCTAAAGTGAGGAAACAGAGTGAGCTCTACATTAAGAAACAGAGCTAAAGTTGTCCAAAACCCTGTAATAAGTAATTTGACGAAATGAGAACAAATCCAAAAGTCCCCAGTCCCAGAATGGTACTCTCTACTCTGGATCACAATTACCCCTCAGCCTCCAAAGCAAACCACAGTCCATTAGTTTATACAAGTTGCCTGTGGTTAAGACCATTTTATGTGATAAGTTTTAACAGACATTAAAGTGCAAAGATGCCAAAGCCAAAGTCTTGGTCTAAAGCTACATCACATAATAGAAGAAATGTGTATGTCAGGTATATTCATCATAATTCTGTCCATCACTTATAGTATAGCTGTTCAACACTAAAGGTATAATAAAGCACTCAGATTAATTTAGGAGTTTTAAAGCCAGGTATCTGTAATAAAAGCAATCATAGTCAACAAACTACTAAGTATAGCAGTAATGGGATTATCTGTCAATACAGACAAAAGGATAAATACAAGTAAAACCATAAGCTTCTGAAACCTAATTTTTGTATACATAAATTGAGATGATAGAAAAGAGATTAAAGAATATCAGTATCAAACAAGTTGTTGATTGTCAAATTCTTGCTTTAAACAAAGTATTTATTTATGGCTTAAACTCACCAATATCTGAAAAATATGCAGCACTAGTAAACTGCAGCTATAGAAAAAATAAGGTGGCCCCTGGAGGGGTGTCAGAGTCTCGGCTAGAAGTGACTGCAAACTAATGATCATCTTACTCTCTCCCACACACAAACATTCCCCTTTCACCTCCTCGCCACAGTCAGAACCAAAGAAAGAATTAGTCTGCAAGACAGCTGAAGTTATGTGAACAACAGCCATTTTCAGACCTAGTTATTGTCACCTTCACTTATGTCGGCCAGGGCAAAGCTACTGTAGTTTCTCACATATAACATGTCCCCAAATAATATATGCACTTTGTTTTTGAAAGGCAGAATGAAGAAAAAAAACCTTTCCCTAAAAATACTGGTGAATAGCTGTAAATGACTGACCAGCAGGAACCCCTGCAGGAAGGAGAAACAGAAAGAATCTACAGCCCCAAAGAAATATACAGCCCCAAAACGCAGCACTGTGGCATTATTTTTGCTTCCCCCATTTCTCTCCAGCTGAAACAGAAGCTGCTATTACCATATTTCTTTGCTTATGTGTGCTTCAATTTCCAGCAGTTGAATTTTGAGAAAAGGTACATGCTGTATGTGAGAAAACATGGTAATGGCCTTCCAGAGAAGGTAATATTTGAGAAGCAAATATTGTTAGTACTTTGTGTAATAAATATAATGAATTTTGAATCTGTGTAGTAGCTCTTCTCCTATCAGAAGAAGGTACTGTAATACCAAAACTGTTTTGCCTTTGAGTTATTTCTGCTGACCAGCACCTTGCCTAGAAATAAAGTTTAGCTTTTAAATGCAACAATTCTAGTGAGGTTTTCACTGCCCCTTTGAAATAGTAGGGCTGCATATTTCACTTCTTAAAAAAAGAAAAAGAAAGAATAACTGAAGTTTTCACATACTGTACTCCAGGGGTGGGCAAAATGCATCTGGCCGGCCAAATGTGACCCACCAGGCCAATCTATCTTACCTGCGGGGCCCCTAAATATTAATTTTCTAAATTTTTTATCTGCCCCGGGCTGCCCATCATGCGGCCCTCAATGGCTTGCCAAAACTCAATAAGTGGCCCTCCACCCAAAATAATTGCCCACCCCTGCTCTACTATCCTCCTCCACATGCATACAAGGTATAGATGAACAAGCAGATGGGCAAGCAGGTTTTTCTATTTCACCTACTTTTTCACAGTGACCTTTGCTATCTGATCATTTATCTTCAAGAAGGTTGCCTTGACCCAATCCAGATGAAAAACACAAAAACATCCACTTCACTTCAGTTTCAGTCTAATTAACCGGTTCACCTGAGTGGAGGGATGAATGGATAGATGGGTGGTGGAGAAGGAAGGAAGGCTGGAAGGTATGGGGAAGCTGTGGCAGCTCCCAGTTAATTCAATGTGACTGAAACTGCTAACTCTGTTTAAGTGCAGCTTTGTCAGCCCCCAAGTTTTTCACTTCTGCTCACCCAGGGTACATAGTTCCATGACCTACCCTCATCTCGTAGCATCTGGTCTACTGCCTACTAAAGTCAATGCAAAGACCCCCAGTGACTTGACAGGCACTTGACCAGACCCTTATTGCAGTCAGCCTAAATGATGCCTGCAAAGTTGTCAGGGCAGCTACTGTGAAGGCAGCCTTCAGCAGAAGGTACATACCAGCCTCCCATACAGCGGAAGCATTTCAGAAGGCTGCTTCCCCCCTTCCCCACACAAAGAATAATTCAAATTACAGCATTTCCCACCCTTAGGGGTTTTTTTCCTCCCTTTCAGACAACACTCCAAAGTGGAGGCTGTTGCCCTCTCGTTACAAAGTCCATTAAAATCTCTCGTCCCTCCCTCTACAACATACACAATTATAAGCTCCCAAAGAAGGGTACAGGATAGAACAGAAGGCTTCATATTCATTTTCTTATGCAACTGTGCCTTTCTGCACACATGACTGAGGAGATTTTCTACAAACAGTTTAGCTATCCACCTAATGCTTACTTAATGGAAGTGTTTTCAGAAAAACACTACAAGAATTTTCAAATAGAAACAATTAGCATTCACAGTAATTTGCATCTACTTTTCCCCATTTCTAAAGCTGCATGCTCTGCTTTAACATTAACCCCTACATGTTCACCAAAGACTTGCACAGAGGATTGAGCCACACAACTCCCATTAGAGTCCACAGGAGCAATTAAAGTCAATGGTGAAAAGATTACACTGCAATGCTTGAAATTTAGGGGTAGTGGTCTTTGTTTTTAAATGTGCTGTATTTCAGCAAAATGAGCAGTTCCATCATGCCACAGCAATTCCCACCAGCACTCTTTATTTCCCAACTCACTCCCATAGGCATCTGCAGAGCTCTGCAATGGAAGAAAGATGAGATTTTACTGCAAAAATAATTCACTGATTCATTTCCCCCACCCCTTTTTTAAATATTAAAGGCCGAGACCAAATGGCCCATATTCCTTAGGATACTGAAAGGACTTTGGCTTCTGAAAAACGGCCTCCAGTTGCCAATTTTGGTCAGGGTTTGATATAACATATTAGGTCTAGAAACTCATACTATCCACCATAGTAAAACTAGGAACCACGGCTTCTCAGGATGTAAAAAAAAAAAAAGTGATTTCTAGCTTTGAGGGTCTCTGAAATATCAGACTGGAAATATCCCATTATCCTTTTTTTTTTTTTGCGCCGTCACGGGTCCTGTGCTTATGAACTAGCTTGTGACTCAAGCCATCTGGCCCCTTGGGGAAGGCAGAATTTAGTAAGCCTGTATACTATAGCTGAAGGTAAGTCGTGGCAGAAGAAAGGACTCATAACCCAGGTCCCATGAAATAGGACCATACTTAAAAGTGTGCCCAAGATAGCTGTACCTCATAAATAACAGAAGAGTTATCTGAGTGATACAACACATGACTGGGCGGTGAATGTCAAGGGCTATAGGCTGTACAGGAGGGACAGGACAGGAAAGAGAGGTGGGGGTGTGGCACTCTATATTAAGGAGGAATACACATCCTC
>NW_017729029.1:44221446-44233790 GCF_001723915.1 Gavialis gangeticus
TTCACGGTCAGGGCGGCTAGGGTCTGGAACCAACTTCCAAGAGAGGTGGTGCAGGCTCCTACCCTGGGGGTTTTTAAGAGGAGGTTAGATGAACACCTTGCTGGGGTCATTTGACCCCAGTACTCTTTCCTGCCATGGCAGGGGGTCGGACTAGATGATCTGCTAAGGTCCCTTCCGGCCCTAGAAACTATGAAACACTGTAAGGAGTCAATGGTACAGGACAGTGGGAATACACGGTCCCGTTAAAAGATGTTACTGTGCTATTGTTTCTTTAAAAGTTTCCCACGATGCAATTTATTTTCTTTCTTCTTTGAAACCACACAAAATTTCATGAACAAAACCGATGTCTAAAGAACACAAACACTGCAGAACAATCCAAACCTGAAAGCATCTAAATGAAAGCCCTGTGTGTGTAATTTAAAATCTTAACCCCTGTGCATAAGTGTTATGATAAAGTTTTACCCTACCACAGAACCCCTGCCTTCTTCAGGTTCTGGGATGGCTGGTAAGCAGAGAAATGAATGAGGGCGAGATATAAGGAAACAGGTAAGATCTGATAGATGTGTGCCTTATTTGGTACTCAATTCTATTTGCAATGATGACATGGAAAACATGAATTTAGAGGCAATGCTGAAAACTTATCTGAATTCTCAATGGCCAGGACAGTCAACATGCAGTAAACGAAAAGGGATCTAGAAGACCCTAGCATCATTCAGTAAGCAGTTTGGATAGGGTGCAATGAACAAGACTGGACCCCACTACTCAACAAATAGCATGGCTAGAACAACTCACTGTGCACTTTTGAAATAGTATGTGATCATGTATTTCTTCACACAAAATAAATATGAGTTTAGAAATAAAAGTCAGAATCTTTTGAGTCTACCTACCATGCTTAGTTCTACAGAGACACTTTCCTTTGCCTATTTCTTGGAGTAGCTCCTCAATTGTTTCCTGCACAATAACTATATTACTGGAAAGATTAAGATGGTCACTGTATTTCCATTCAGCAAAGTACAAGAATAAAGTTATTCTCTGACAGCTGAAAGCTAAATCATTGCCTCATTTCTTCTCACTAGCTCAATTAAAGATATGCTCAACCTGCCTACATGCAAAATTCAATAGTCTGTAGTACTTTAAAATGCATTATAATCTAGTTGAGAACAGTTGCTAGATTTTTATTACTCTATTTCTATTTTAATGTAAACGTTCAGAACTCACCAAAGAACTGAAAACAAGAACAGCCACCCTCGTTTTGGAACTGGACATGGACTCTACGGCTAAGTGCAGACATTTGGGGACGTTAGGGAAAGGTTAGATCACATTAAAATGGCTGCCCAAAACTAACAGGTCATCCAAGTGTGGACCATATGCTGATAAACCCAGTCTCAATGATCAGAAATCAATCTAAATCCATAACTGTATGGAAGTTCTGCGCACACCAGCTGGTCTAAAAAATGGTGGAACCTGATCTAGGATAAACCTGGATCGATGTAGTATCACACTCAATCTATGTTAGACTAGTGCATGGAACTTCCACAGCCTGCACAGCCCTAAGGCTGGGAAAACCCAGCCTCCCACCCCAAGCCTGGAGCTGCCCTTTCCCTACCCGTTCCCCTGGTACTAGGCTAGTTTTAGCTCACCAGCTCCTCCCCGCAACTCCATAGACCAGCCATCCTCCCCAACCCCCAATCCTGCAAGCCACTCCAGGTGCTGCCAGAGTTATTAGCATTTGCCACTCCTGCAGCTGAGGAAGAAAGTATTAGTGGGGGCAGAAGTGGGAGGGATGGGGGTGCGGATTTGCCAGGGAGGATCGGGGGCTAAATATAGCCCCTGATTCCCCGTTCAAGACCACCCCCCACCCCCATGAGCTCCCCGATGCTGCCAGACCCTTCTGGACCGCAACCCTCTGCAGATCCCACTTGCCCCCAATCCTCTCTCACGCCTGCTTGCTCCTCCCAATCTCCTCCCTGCTAGCTCCTCCCCCCATCCCAACTTACCTTAGAACAGGTGGCCATTTTGAACACTGTCTAAAGTACTCCTAATCTCCCCAAATGTCTCCACCTAGCTTGAATGCTTCAGACTGTTTTGGAAGGCAGCTGCCAACAGCTGCAGCACCCTGTAGTGAAGGTACTTTCCTGCTAACAGTACCAGTGAGGTTTATGTACCTACAGTAAAAAGGGGAGGGAAAATGCAGGCTTTCTGCTGAATGAAAAAGCCTGTGAAACCTGGTATATATCCTCCAAACCAAAATTTGGAAGAAAAGGATTTTTCAGTCTTATGATAATGATTGTTAAAAACAACACCCTGTTAAGGAACAAGCTCCTATGACCTGACTACTCCTTTTCTTTTTTCTTTTATCTGCTCCTTTTCTTTTAGATGCTTAGCTTTGCATTTTTTTTGCATGGTACAATACTTCTGATCCTCCAAGATTGTGAGCCAAGAGTGTAATCTGTACTGTACAAAAGTGAAAGGAAAAAAACACCCCAATCCACATCCCCCAGAGTTTAAAATACAATCAGTCTTCTGCTTGCTCCTGAAGGCCCTGGTTCAGGACAGTGCTTACGCACAGGCTTCAAAGATTTTGCTGATGCTTTTGCAAAATACATACATTAGGAATGTGTCTTTCAGCTACAAAGGCTTCTCAGAGTATTTTCCAAATGATCAGTTATTCTCCTTTAAAGACAGGCTAGAATTATTATCTCCATTTTACAGATGGAGAAAGATGACGAAAGGCTCAGGGCCCAGTTTTTCAGAGATGCCAAGCACATGGGGCTGTGAGTGTTCAGTTTCTCTAAAATCATTAATTCAAGTGAATCCAAACTAGGATTAAAAATTCAGGAGTTCCTGATCCTAAATCTTAATTACTGTTAATTACTTTTATTGCAGCAGAAACAAACAGCTGTCCAAGAACAAGGCCCCTTTGCACTGTCCAAAGAAACAGTCAGTCGCTATACCCCAAAGAGCCTGCAGTCCAAACAGACAAGAGACCTGCAGGGAGAGGAAAGTGTAGGGTTATGCCAGCATTGTGAATAAGAGGGGACAGCAAACTGTATGCTAGATCTGTATTGTAGTTTATTGGTAGGCATACTTAGGAAAGGATAAACTAAACAGAAATGAAAGGGGGCTGAAGGAGCAAAGCAGGGGAATAGCAGGGTTAGTGTGGGGTAAAGCTGAGGTGAAGAGACAGAGAAAGGAAGAAGGAAGTTTGGAATAAGCTGCAAATGCGAACATGGCAGAGTAAGTCCAGTCAAAGCTACAGGGTGTCCAGCAATTCCTGCTTTGGATGCTTGTGCAGCTGCTCCTACCGGCTGGTGTCTCAGTCTGTGCTAATCCTCTGCTCAGAGCATACCTCTCCTTCCAAATCTCAAGCACCCCATGCATAATTATAATGAGTTTTACAAACTAACACCAAGTTTTCTATTTAATTTGGGTTTTTAAAAAAATATGCATTACAGACCAATGCGCTCATGAACAGAATGTGATCCTTTCCAACACATGTCCCTGCATGGATCTCTCTGGCAGCTATGCTCCTGAACTACAGCCTCTGCCTGTATCTTCTGAAGCTAACAGGAACTTGGCAACTGCAACTGACAAATGCCCAACACTGGATATTTTCTGAAGCAGAGGCATCTGGTGGTCAGTTTCTCTATTTAGCATGCCTTCCTCCTCCATCCTGGCTTTTCTGCCAGCTGTAGTACAGTGCAGGAACAGCTTTGCTTACAGCCTGAAATACTGATTTTCTTTTTTTAACTCCACCTTGATGGCGAAGTATGAGCAGAACTGAATAAGGTCCCATTCCAGCTCTGTTCATTACTTTATTGATGGCCAAGATGGGGACATTTTCAGAGCCTATATATGCCCATAAGTTTAAGCTTTCAATTTGTAAAGCTGTCCACCTGCCATGAAACTGCCCGCCTCATCCTTGCGTGCTGGACACTTGTGATGGATTAACTTTGTGAATCATGAGTTCAAAGCTAATTTCTTTCTTCATCTCTATCTACAAAGGCCTCTGGCAAATGACTGACAGAGGTTAATTTTCTTTTTATAAAAGGGAATGCAGTGGGATAGTAGTCTTGCTTTCTGGAATTTGGGAAACAAGAAACAGCTGAATCCCTGCATTAATTTCACAGGTACTGACTGGAGGAAAACAAAGTTGCATTTTTAAAAAGGTAACCTGCCTGTGCAATCATACATTTCGCATGGGAGAAAGTGATTCCTGTAATACAGTGAACAACAGATGGAGTAACTAGAATGTATACAACAAATGTATACACAACGAATGTGGTGAAAAAAAATCACCACACTTTTTGATTTGCTGAGTTTGTTGTTTTGTTTTAAAAAAAACTGTTTACAGACTAATTTAAAAAATGCACATTACCCAAAAAGTCACCTAATGGTACATGCAAGGGGGGAAATATTCAGTAGTGACAAAGGCAAATAAAGGCTTAAGCAAAAATATAGAGTAAAATGATTACCAAATTTGATCGGTCAAAGTAATTTATTCTCATCGTGCTGTCACACTGGGAAAACGATATTTTCCCCATAACCAATACAAAACTATCAAATATACCTAGCATAAAAGTGGGATATTTAATATCACCTGGTGTATAGCTTGGCTTAGCCAGAAACACAAGTGGAAATAAGCATTTATATTCATCCAGGTAGTTTCAAACATCCTCCTCCTTCCGGCATTCTAATACAACAGCGGGGGGGAGGGAGGGAGGATGAAATAAAAAATGAAGACACACAAAAAAACCCACCTTCCTGAGACAGAGAGAGAGAAAGAGAGAGAGAGTAAAAAAACATTTAGGAAAAAGCACAGCCTGTCTCTCATTATCACATCTTTAACTAGACCACTTGTATGGCGTACACCTGGGATTGTTCAAACTATGAGGGCTGTTTAGTAAATGAAAGAAAATGGGAATTTGGGTAACGCGCTTCCCACCCCCAGCACTCCTCACATGTGGGGGGTATTTCTCAAGCATTAAGCACCAGGATAGTGCTCCAGTGCCATTCAACGCATTCACAGATTGCATTATGAAGCAAAAGGTACATGTCCTTGCTTTTTTTTTTTTTAAATGAAAAAGTGATCTAAATAAAAAGAAAATTCAAATGGACAGCCCCAGGAATGGGTGGTAGGCAAATCAGGTGGAAAGGTAGAGGGGGAAGTGATGAGGAAAGAGACATCTTTCCCTTTACTATTTTAAGGTGTAAAGACTTCTCCATCATGACAGGTTTTTTTTTTTTTAAGAAGCTATCACACATTCATAACACTAATTGATTTTCATAGAGAAGAGAGCAGATGAGGTCTCTTTGGGAACTGCCTGCTACATTTCTGCTTGAAAGGAGATCACTGCTGGTGTGCCTCAGCTCCTTCATAAAAAATTTAATTAACAATATCTCCAAGAACGAAACCACAGTTAGGTCTCCAGCTATCATGTGACTACCAGCACTCTGATGCACTGTGACAAATTAAACCTAAGCAAATGATACCTGTTGCACATTTGGCAGACCGTATATCGTCTGAGTAGATTCCTGAGGACGGTAGAAACGTAATGAGAAACAGGAACACAGGACTCAGAGATGCCTGCATCCCAGCCTGGCAGTGACAATTTGTTTTCCTATCTGCCACTTCTGATGGCTACACATTTCCATCTGTAATCTGGTGGCTATGCTAGAAAGCAAATGCTTAACAAACCATGATTCCAACTGATCTTCACAAAATCATATTTTAGAAACAGAGGAAACTGTGAATCCGAGCCCTTTTCTCTTGGATATACAGGGACGGCAATGGAAATAAAAACTCGTGTCCCTCAGGAGAGATGCTGTACCATCACGACTAAACAAAGCCAAAAATAGAAAACTACAATGTGCAGCTCTAGAAGTTCCATCTGGCATAGCAATGGAGGAGACAAGAGCGTGGATTTTTCTGTTCTGCCATCACTGCCACCTTCCCCCATAACCTTTGGGAGTTTCTGTACCATACAGATTCGCTTCTTCAACAAAAAAAGAAACATTAAGAAAAAAAACCCTGCAAACAAAGAAAGATCCAACACTCTAAACAGGTTATAAAACATATCACCTTCAGTGCCTATGTACAAATCCTATGCTTGCAGTGAGATGGTTTAAAAGGTAGCATACGTCGGTAGCTTTTAAGATTTCCTGAACCACATTGTAATTAGTGCTGATTTACAGGATGTTCCAAGACGACCACTGGATTTCATCAGTGCTGTATTTTTAGCCCTTGTTGTGTTATCATTTAAAAAATTGTATCATTGCAGATACGATACCAATAGGCTTGATTTATTATCTATAATGTCAAAATTGAAAAGGTTAATCACCATTATTAGTCAGTGAAAATTAAAGAGTATGAGAGATTATCACTTGAATACTGAAGATGACACAGGAATCAGTTTTTAAAAAAGACAGGCATACTTGGTTGTTGTTTTCATTCACCAGATGGCAGTATGTATTGCATCCAAGCATTACGGCCTTCGATAGCGCTCCCCACATTTCGAGTGTAATACAGTTTGCAACAGACCCATTGTATTGTGGAAAGATCGGAGAGTATAAAGTGAAACCATGAAGTGAAAACTATAATGAAAAGCACAAATACATTTAAAAAAGGGTTGTATTCCGAGTCAGGCTTGATGCAAAACAGCCTCACATTGCTAAGGAACCATTTGTTAGAGGATTGGCCATCTTTCAGATGGCTTATAAATCAGAGGTCTTGACTATTTCCATCATTAAAGATTCCACACCACTTTAATGAAGTAGACAGGCATAATTCCTGGTGCCTTAGATAAATCCCAATTTCTAACCAAGTGGTTACCATCTCCATAAATAAATGGAACCTATAGATTTGATAGATTCTGTGCATTTCACTTCATGAACTAAACTGCTAAACAGGATTACTGCGCACAGTTCAGCTGATTTGATTTACCTCAGAGGTAGCTGCACCTCAGTTGTGGGTGGGTTTAGCCTTCAGTATACTGTGCATATCCATTTAAGTTAAAGCACCTGGGGGAGGAAAACACCATAAATATATCACCTACCCTGAAGGTTTTTGGCAACAAGATCTTTTTTCTCAGTAGCACTCATAATTACTACTTAAAAAAAACAAATCAAAAAACCCCTCATGCATGGGAAGAGAGAACTATTATTATATGTTTAGTTAACATACACATTGCAACCTTACTCAAAAAGCCCCTGAAAACTGGCAGTGTGCATATCAGCTAATTCTACTTCCTAAACGTGCGAGTGCATCATTGACCATTTTAATAGTTCCAGAAAGAGTCCAAATGCACTGCTGGCATATGCGGACACAATTCCATTACTGACAAAGGTTACGTCCACTTTTATCAACAGTGGATTTGGTTTCATGCATTTACCATCAGTAATTTACATGCAAAACTCACAGACAGGAAAAAGCCACAGGTCTCAAAATCTCACAGGTAGGAAAATAATACTTTGAAATGACAAATGATAATGCAAAATCGCAGAAAGTCCACAGAAGCGGGAAAATATATTCTACAGAAAGAATGTTACTAAACGTTAGCAACTGAGGACAGGAAAAGTTTTTAGAGGGGTGAGCAGAATTAAAAAATAAATCACTTCACAGGGTTTCCAATTTATACTAAGCCTAGAGGGCATCCCAATAACAATAATTGTCACAGCATTTCCTTATAAAGCCTGATTTTCACGGGATTACAAATTGGTGATCGATATTTGCCATGTGATGAACTGACACACAGAAATTCAGAGCTGTGGACTACACTGTCATTAGAAATTTTTTTAAATAGGAAAAATATATTTTACAATTGTTTTATGAGATGGGAGACCAAAAAGAAGAGAGAACCCTGGATTCTAGTGTTCTTGTGAGCCTTAAACACAGCTTGTTTATTGGGTAGATTATTTACTACTTTCTGCATCCTGTAAGTGCCTTAGTTTTGGCATTTTTCATTTAATAAATTTTTTTCTATGTAAGTTAGACTTAAAAAGACAAATTTTTAGATCAGTTCTTAAAATTTGGGACACATCTAGGCCAGGTACAAACATTACACATGAACTGGTTCTAAGTGACTGGAAATCAATCTCAACCTGTAACCACACAGAAGTTCAATGAACTGATTTAAAAATGGTGGAACCCAGTCTAAGACAGACCTGGATCAATAAACTCCACTGATTTAGATTAGACCATGAATCAAACTTCTTTACCAGATCCCATATCAATTCAAGTTAGATTGCTGTGCTCCAGTATCCCAGGCTCTTTTGTGGCCCCTCACAAACGCCCTCACAAGGAGACATGTTAGCACTTAGCCCGCACTAGGTTGCCTCACAGGAGCATCCAGCAGGCCCCATCCCCGAGCTCTCCTGGAGCCAAATCAGCACAGACCCTTTCCGCAGCCCTGCCTCCTGCCATATGTCAGGCACAAGCAGGCAGCCGGAGGGGAAGGAAGGCATCAGTGTCCCTGCATGAGGCCTGGGACCTGGGCACCAGCACCCCTCCCCTGTGCCCCTACACCTCAGGATGTACTGTGTACACCTCAGGATGTACACAGTACACAGGATGACTCGATGAGGAGCCCAGCAGAATCTCCATGCTTGGGCACAGCTCCTCAGACCACAACCCTGGCTCCTGCACACCACATCTCAGCGGTCAGAGCCAGGCACCCTGCCACCCAGACCCCAGCATGGAACCCTCCCTTCCCATCCTCCCCCCCAGCAAGCAGAAGCTGGTCCAGATAGCTCGCCTCTTGTGGGTCCGAGTAGCAAAGGGCAGAACATCAGGACTGTGCCTCCATGGAGGTAACCCTGAAACTTCAGCAGCCAAACCACTGCCTGCAGGTAGCTGGGCCATGGGCACCTGAGGTGCTGCAAGGCTTTCTTGGCTTGCAATTATAGGGTCCCAGAGTACTGGGGGAGGTAGGGGCAGAAGGTGCTGAGGGAAGCACTGAGCATCCAAGCCAGGGCAAGCAGACAGATGATTCTGGAAGCTTCAGGAGCTGGTGGGGCATGCACTGATGTGGCAGGGGGTTGGGGGCACGCTCGTCCAGGCCCAGTAGCCAAATCGGGGTGGCCCAGGCACGAGGCTGCGCGCCAACCTGCTGGCCTTGACAGGCAGCCTGTATGCCCGGCCCCCTGCCCCCCTTCTGAAGGGCAATTTTATGTTCTATTTACTAACCTAGGTCTGTTACAGAAACCCGCATAAATTGGATCAATTCTTCCCTGGGCTTTTTGAATGCCTGTACCTGACCCTACTGTGTAATGACTGTTTTTCTTCCCTCAAGCGTAACAACTCCATGCTAAACAACACATGCAAAACATGCAAGATCAGCAAACAGCTTCAGGAAAAAAAAAAAGTCAGAATTGGCCTGGTTTATCCTACTTTACAAAATGAACTGTATGGCTACATGACGGCTAACAAGGCATTGTGCAAAACCCTAATTCAATGCAATTCCTGCCAATTTTGCAATGGATGCAACACGGTCAGTTTGGTACACAAAAATATTTAATATTTTTCTGTCCTTATATTTTTTTCACCATTTAACAATTTGTGCAAAAGCTTTTTTAATATAAAAAATGGCATAAATCCCAAAGACTAAGGACCAAGTAACCAACAAGTGCTTAAAGGATTCTCTTAATCTTTCCCTCTAAAAATGTACTACTGGATAAAAGCAAACAGACAACCACATGTATACAAATAATGCTAAGTGATGGAAATTCAGCAGTTGAAGAGTTAAGAGATTCTTTGAACATAACTGACCCTGTTATGCTGAGATTTTGCTGGGATCTCACTGAAGAACGGGTGATTCTTACATACCATATGTTCTGTAAATGCTTGTAACAACACAGAGGGTGAATCAAGGATGGAATTCCACCTTCATTTCTGAATTTCCTTGCTTTTGTCTATTTAAGATAGACTCTGAATTTTAAAGGAAAGTACATTTCAGTGGATAGAACATGAGTTTAGCAGCTGGGATTCCTAAATGTTATTCCTGGATTTGGGATGTTGGTTGTAGCCATGTTGGTCAAAGGACATAGGCAGACAGGGTTCATTGGGTAAATCTGATACCTTTTATTAGTCTAAGTAGTTGGAAAAACTGTTCTTTGCAAACTTTCAGGCACAAACTTCCTTCTTCAGGAACAGGAAAAATCTGCTGTTGTTTTGCGTTCTTCTGGATGGAATAGAAGCAATATGCAAAATGCAGGACTATAAAAATGCAAATGTGTGGCAGTGAGGATCAGAGGCCATGGGAGACAATAGGTGTGAGACAGATGGGTGGTGGGGGCAGGGGAATGGGGAATGTTGATTTGGTGATAGAATGTAGCTGGTAAATTGTAGAGAGGCTACCTGGGGTTATCAGATGGCAGGCAGGTTATCATGTACCATAAATCCAATTTCTGTATTGAGTTCATGATTTTTTCTATCCAATAGATTTATGAAGTGAAGTTTGTAGGCTCATATATGAAAGGTTTTGTAAATTCCCTCTGATGATTAGAACTGAGAGATTTGAACAAGGAACAATGGTCATAAACTGACAGAGAGCAGATTTAGGCTAGATAGGAGGAAAAACTTCACGGTAAGCGCGGCCAAAATTTGGAATGGGCTTCCAAGGAAGGTGGTGCTCTCCCCTACCTTGGGGTCTTTAAGAGAAGGCTGGATAGGCATCTGGCTGGGGTGATCTGATCCCAGCACTCTTTCCTGCCTAGGCAGGGGGTTGGAATCAATGATCTGCTGAGGTCCTGTCCAACCCTAGCATCTATGAATCTATGAGTTGGAGAGAAAGTGGTTGTCTTGTGAGAAGTGTGCACCCATAAGTAATTGGGCATTTTTGCCTTTGATAGATTTTCAGTGCATATTCATTCTGATACGTAGTTTTTGTTTGGTTTTTCCTACATACTTTCCATCAGGGTGTTTAGTGCACTGGATGAGATATGTTACATTTCTGGAGGTGCAGCTGTAAGATCCAGGAATGGTGATGGTACTTTTGTGGGATGTAGTTACTGTGGGAGTGGTGGAGATCATGGTCTTTATGACAAGAAACATAAAGCCTGCAACATATCTCCTCCACTCCCACACCCCACAGCAGAACCATCACCATTCCTGGATCTTACACCTGCAGCACATTAAACACCCTGATGGAAAGTATGTCGGAGAAACCAAACAACAACTGTGCACCACAATGCTCATACACTGAAAATCTATCAAAGACAAAAATACAATTACTGGCGGGTGCACACTTCTCACAAGACAACCACTCTATCTCCAATCTCTGCTCTAATCCTCAAGGGGAATTTACAAAACACTTTTTGTAGATGAGCCTACAAACTTCACTTCATAAACCTACTGGATACACAAGATTATGGACTAAATATACATTGGATTTATGGCATATTATAACCTGCCTGCCACCCGATAACCCCAGGTAACCTCTCTACATTTTACAAGCTACATTCTATCACCAGGTCAACATTCCCCTTTTCCACCCCCAACCTACATGCCTCACACCTACTGTCTCCCATGGCCTCTGATCCTCACTGCCACACACTTGCATTTTCAGACCTGCATTTTGTATATTGGCTTCTAGTCCATCCAGAAGTCAGAACAGCAGCAGACTTTCCCTATTCCTGGATCTGACCACTCTGAGTGTTGTTTACGCTGCCATCCAAAAGTATCTTTGCAGTAACTGCAGAAATACCTGGGCTACCTGTAAACTGGTTAGTATAGATACTGATAGCATTATAGCAAAAACCTCAGTGAGGAGTGTGACAGGATCTTTTCTTGGTCGGTCTTACCACAGATCACGAGGAGTCGGGAGGACAGCGAACAGGCTTGGTGATCTTTATTGATAACTGTTAACGTAGCTGTGCAGCAGCTTAAACTCACTCACCACGCCCCACGTGCCCTAATGGTGCGTGAGACCGATGGATCTGGCTGGTGAGTTGTCTCAGGGGTTTCAGGTCACCAGGATCAGGCGGGTCTCTGCGTCCTCCTTCGGTTAGCTACTCCGAAGGCCGAGCCGTGTCCGTAATAATCTGCTGTGAGTCGTTCCCAGTCCGTTGGATGCAGAAGGGACCCTGACGATCAGGCGGGGGCTCCTTTTATAGCTTGGGTGACATGCCATGATGTGATTGTGTGAGGCACCTTTCGATAGGCCCATGGCACTGACTGACTGACGCTGGATCCCGCCTCGTAGAAAGTTCTAGCTGCTGTCTATCTTTTACACTCATGGCAGAAAGGCAACTATAGTCTGCCTAACAACCGTTACATAACTTTGTATAACTTTTCTGATTGGCGAACATGGCCACTTAACAAACATAATGATCACAACATGCCCCCC
>NW_017729029.1:44233801-44238379 GCF_001723915.1 Gavialis gangeticus
ACCACAGATCACGAGGAGTCGGGAAGACAGTGAACAGGCTTGGTGATCTTTATTGATAACTGTTAACGTAGCTGTGCAGCAGCTTAAACTCACTCACCACGCCTCACGCGCCCTAATGGTGCGTGAGACCAATGGATCTGGCTGGTGAGTTGTCTCAGGGGTTTCAGGTCACCAGGATCAGGCGGGTCTCTGCGTCCTCCTTCGGTTAGCTACTCCGAAGGCCGAGCCGTGTCCGTAATAATCTGCTGTGAGTCGTTCCCAGTCCGTTGGACGCAGAAGGGACCCTGACGATCAGGTGGGGCCTCCTTTTATAGCTTGGGTGACATGCCGTGATGTGATTGTGTGAGGCACCTTTCGATAGGCCCATGGCACTGACTGACTGACGCTGGATCCCGCCTTGTAGAAAGTTCTAGCTGCTGTCTATCTTTTACACTCATGGCAGAAAGGCAACTATAGTCTGCCTAACAACCGTTACATAACTTTGTATAACTTTTCTGATTGGCGAACATGGCCACTTAACAAACATAATGATCACAACAAGGAGTACCTGTATGAGTATTTGCCCAATGTCCAAAGCAGGATTTCCAGTCTACCCTGAACCCAAGGTTGCCATGGTTACATTGATCTGTACTCAAGGAAGTTATTTAAAGTGGTAATCACAAACTTAGACTGCAGTGTAGACATGTTATTCATTTTTTAAATGAAGCCTCCTGACTTCCTCTGCCTTAGTTTCTCTATCTTAGAAGTAGTGTCATGAAGTAACAGTAGAGTTCGTAAAGAGTTTAAAATCCACAAAATAAAAAATCCTTCAGTAATGGCCTAATTCAACTGTTATTGTTTCAGTCAACCTAACAAGCTCTCAACGTCAGTGAGAGTACAGCTGTACCCTAAGGCAGAGCACTGCAAAAGAAAGTGGACAAGATTGGGACCTGCTGCCAAATTACCGGGAAGGGGAAAAATACATTTTGTGGCAAGCAGCAACACAGAGGAAAAAAACATGTCTGGCAGAAATTTGCAGGAACAGAGTTCATTGCTTTCCTTTCTTTCTTCCTCCTTTTGTAGCAAGGGAAAGATTCCTGCATTTGAGCTCAGGACTGGAATATTAAAAATATGTCCCTGGTGTGGAATTAAGTAAAATGTAAATACTTGTGAGCAAGAGCAAGATAAAATGCAAGAACAAAATATGAGTACAGGATGTTTTTTTGCATATAAGGATAGGATAAATACATTGTCCTGGTGCAGCAAAGTTCTGTCCTAAGGCCTTGTCACACATTAAAAGTAAAGATGGATTTTCACCTGGTCAGTTTGTATGGTGTAATTTACAACAAGTAAAATCCTAGAGACAGCCAGACAGCTGAAGTTTTGACATACTACTAAGTCAAGGGGAACCAACTGTAAAGGTAAACCTACATCTGCACACGAGTGATAACAAACATGTCTTCTCTAGCATATTACTCCACGTCAATGAACTCTAGTGAACTTGCAACATATATGGACATTGTTATGGGTACTGAAGTTAGTGATTTAATACCTGCGTCCTGCTTAGGATCTCCGTATTCAAACATAAACAACACCATTCAACAGCTCCTTTTAAATTTGCAACCAAAATGTCTAGGTATATAGTAGGCTAAAAAATATTGCTTGCCACACACTGATCTTATCCAGGACAGAATTCAGTATACATTAAAGCCATTAAAATACACAACAAAAATATTCACTATTTGACTAGCAAAGAAGGGGGGGGGAAGCACAAATATAAATTGCTGCATGATGATGAACATGTGAACTCTTGCCAACTTACAATACTGAGGATTTTCTGAACCTGGAAATTCATTACTGACTTAAAACATAATGATGTTTACCTCATTTAACTAATAAATGTGTAATTAATAGTTTATATTGCATGAAGCATGACAATCTACGGTAGGCTTCAAGTTTCCCAACTTGAAGCCTATTCACCTAAAAAAAGGAGAAAAGGAGTTAAAAAGTATCTTTACTTAGAACTTCCACCCCTAATTCCCCCAGCCAAAAAGACTTTGTGTTTTTGCAAATCTCACTTTTCCCCCAATTAAAAAACAAGTTTTCTCTATACTGTAGCTGAACCAGGGAAAACTGAGGGTGTCCAGGACATGTGGAAATTAAGTACATAAAGTATTTATAAATGTACAAAACATATCCTTAAAATGCAATATTCATTTTTTCTTGTAATCTCTCTCAGTTATGGCAAAGTTAGGTGCTACTTATCATGCTAATGAGTAAAAAAGTGTTCATGCAGAAGTGTCATGTTGAAGATGATGACATCCTTTTATTTGACGCCAACAAATTACCATGAAATATTTTCCCCTCCATTACTATATTTCTGCCTCCATCTGTAATAAAATACTCACAGCTCACTACAAAAATAGATTAAACAGAAGGCATGGCATTGTGTCCAGAAGGCCATAAGAACTGTGGCTGCTTATAGCACTTCTGCAGATTGCAGGACTGAATCTTCAGCTTTTAATAAGACAAACCCCACATTTTTCCTCTGCATCCAGAGAGGAGTAGATTGGAAAGGGATGTGTGAAATGGAGTCACCAAAAGTGAAAGAATAACGATAGTGTATTGCTTTCATGTTGCTTTGCTCCAAAAGTGTGTGAATTCCTCCCAAAAGTTAAAGATGGGGAGAGGGAAATTATGGTAACTTGACTCCATTACCACAAACAAAACCAGTCTTCACTTAAATCCAAAGCAGCCAGATGTTTCTGCTAAAATCATCAGCAAGTAAATAGTTAATACTGACATTCAAGACCTAATTTTGAATAAGCAAGTTAAGATGCAAATATGTAGCTGCAAAATCCTGCATTGTATTTCTGTATGCAGTGACTATGAATGTGTGCTGAAATCCTGTGATTGTGAAAGCAAATATTTACTTAGCTCTCAAGAAATCTACCTAAGAATGCTCAGAAAATTGCTTTTCATGTTATATTATTGTACTTGAGTGTACAAAAATCATAGAGCATTGCAACAGTAATTTGGGGGGGTGGTTTTTTGGCTTGTAAGTAAACTTTTCTTCTCTACAAATTTAGCCCATAACTTGTCACAGCTGGTGTCCAAGTTAACACCTTCTTTAAGAAAAGCCTCTCAAAGCGACTGTCACAGCAAATGCAAAATGGATTAACATGAGTTAGTTCACATCTGCAGAAAGTCATACAGGCAGCCATAAGGGCTATGAACTTATACTTTATAACCATAGCTAAATCCTCAGAAACTTGAATGGATGACTAAAAAAACCACAAGTATGGAGAACCACAACTAGTGCCTTACCATAATTTGGCTGCAGCAGTAGATCAATGTATAATACTATGCCCTGCCGTTGAAATATTATGATGCACAGATCATGACTCCCAACAGTGAGCACTCAACAAAGGAACTCCCCAGCTGAACTAGCAAGTATCAGCTGCTGTTAAATATTCTCCAGGCACAAAAAGAGAGACAAGGCCACTCTGAGCCTTTTGGATAGGGCAAGATATAATTCTAACAGATAAATCAAATAAATAAATAAAAGGCAAAATAAAGGCAAAGTTTTGATATGAGAAGTTTGGAAGGCAGGATGACATGAAATAAACTATTTTCAGCTAAAATGTATTCAACTCTGAAGGAATTTAGATAAATTTCTGATTCCTCTAAGACTAAGTGCAGTCTCAAGCAACTGCAGCATTTCATAAAGCCAAAGACAGTGGACACTAACTGCTGGAGTACAGACTGTTTCAAAAAGAAAATAATACATGCACACAGCACGCACTCCACACTCGAACACTGTTTATCAGATTGTAGCAGCACTGCGGCATCCAGTAGTGTGGATGTGCTGTTTTGTTCACATTTTAATGTACCATCTTGCAGTAGATTCCTGCACAGCAGAGTAAATACAATCTCTATATATAGCTTCTGTGGGTGTCAGGGGTTATTTCTGACCATTTTCATTATACTTCATTGCCAATTTAAAAAGGTTAAAAAAATAATTAATTAAAACCCCTTAACAATCGTCAAAATGATTTAACCCAATTTTTATAATTATTTCCAGAACCTTTTCATTATGCAATTTCAAAAGCTCATTGAAAGCTTTTCCTTTTACAAAGTTATCCTTGATATAAGTCAAGCAAACCAGACACAGCTAAGCCTTCTCCCTCCCCTCCTTTGTTATCAACGTAGGCATGAATAACATTCAGAATGTTTAGCCCCAAGAACAGTTTAATAATAATGCTGCATCTTGCTTTCTACGGAAGAAGCTAAAAAAGAAACTAAAAGGCTTAATAGGTACAAATATTGTGCTTCAACTGCAATAAATAAATAATGCTGAACTGGAGAAATGTAGTGATAGCAACATTCTGAATGATGTGGGTTCTGGTAACCCTCAAGCTAAAGCCGATTAGGTTTTGTTACATAGGTCCTTTGTGTATTTTTGTCCTACTATACGAGTTAAATTGACCTCTGCAGGCATGTGTGTTGCTTTTATTGTTTAATGGCTTCACATTTTAAGCCTAACTTGAACCAGGGAAAAAAAAAAAAAAAGCAACCACCTCAATCTTGCCTTTTTGC
>NW_017729029.1:44243379-44248123 GCF_001723915.1 Gavialis gangeticus
CCTCCTTTGTTATCAACGTAGGCATGAATAACATTCAGAATGTTTAGCCCCAAGAACAGTTTAATAATAATGCTGCATCTTGCTTTCTACGGAAGAAGCTAAAAAAGAAACTAAAAGGCTTAATAGGTACAAATATTGTGCTTCAACTGCAATAAATAAATAATGCTGAACTGGAGAAATGTAGTGATAGCAACATTCTGAATGATGTGGGTTCTGGTAACCCTCAAGCTAAAGCCGATTAGGTTTTGTTACATAGGTCCTTTGTGTATTTTTGTCCTACTATACGAGTTAAATTGACCTCTGCAGGCATGTGTGTTGCTTTTATTGTTTAATGGCTTCACATTTTAAGCCTAACTTGAACCAGGGAAAAAAAAAAAAAAAGCAACCACCTCAATCTTGCCTATTTGCTAAGACTAAGACTAACTGCAAAAAAGGAGTACCTGAACATAGTATGGTATGAGCTGAAATCCACAGAACTCTGATCAATTCATGGAAAGGCAAAAGGAAACTTGCAATGCTTTATGGGAGGCTTGGGCTCAAGAACGGGATCAGATTTGTTGATAGCTGTGTATTATTGGCAGAAGAGGTATTTAGTTGCCATACTAGGTCAAACAGTCTGTCTCACCAAGCTGGTATGGGCTGGGTGTCTCAGAAATACCCTCCCAACATTTCGCACTTGTGTTTATGCCCTAAATCTTGAGAAAAATTACCTACACACACCTGGCATGCTATCAATATCACTACATTCGGAACAATCTAGTTCTCCTTTAAACTGAGCCAAAGCATTTAATTCAATTACTTCCCGGTGGCAAGGACTCCTGCAGTCTGACCACAATCAGCAGCTTTTCCAAAATGTTATCTGGTCTAGACTTACCATTAATTTAGTCAAAGAACTCTTTATCCTTGTCTTATGAAACAACTGTGAAAGGAGCCTAAGCAGAGCCAAAGCAGTCTATGCTCTTCATAGTTCAAAATATTCCAATCAAATGTCTGAAAGAAAACACCAGCCATATCGCATTTATAAAGCTTCTAGAGCATGGTACCTCCAGAGCAAGCTAACCATTTACATCTTCCTTGGTTGGAATAAAGATATCATTAGAGCTGCATTGGAAAGACAGTAGTAAAGAACAGAAGTTAAAAAGCCAGGTGGAGAAAGTTGGTTAAAAAAAAAATCATGCTAAACACCTTTATTTTCTCAGTTAGAATGGCTTGATCTTAGGGAAACTTCATTAAGTAGCTGAAGAGAAGTTTAGGCAAGTTCTAAATATGTATTTTTCTCTGGAGATTCAAGGAAGCAGAATTAGTCAACTTGGCTACAGGCCATAAGACATAATTACTTACGTGAAATATGTTTAAGAATGTAACTATAATTGCTAATGTAAGAGCCTAGCACCACCAATATGAAGGGATTCTGTGGACTAGCAGCCCAGACACAGAGAAAGCTGAAGATCATTCCCAAAGGAACAAACATCTTTCTAAAGGAGAATTTCTGAAAAGAAAGTCTAATTAATGGGATACAATAGGAAAGTGCAATCAGACACTGATAAGGAAGGAGGGCAGGAGGATACATTCTGAAAACATGGTGGTACCTCAAAAGTCTGTTGGCACCAAGCAGAAGAAAAGGGTGAACAATCAATTTCCACAGTAATCACAAAACTCCTCTCAAAAGGTTTGGTGGTCAGTGGAAAACTTGGTTTCACTAGACTTGGAAAAGCCTGCACATGTAACTACTGAGAAACTTCAGACACTGCAGAGCAATAACAACCCTTCAAGATATTAAAATAAAAGAATGGTGTATTAAGTGATGTGGTAAATGCAATTTGTCATTTAGCACTGTGAATCTATGGATTTTAATGACAGGGTCTCATTTACATTTAACAATCAGTGTACTAGAACACTTCTTGGAAACTGGGGATATTTTCCTGTCTCAGTAGGAATATATAGAAATTTCTTCTTGACTAACAATGGAATGAAAGAGTTCTGCTCAGAAATCTTAGTTCTTTAGGTTCTCTCTAGACCTGGATGAATATCATACAGTGAACTGAAGTCCAGATAAGAATTCGCTCCCTACAAATCAGACATTTCAATAATTATGCATTTACCCATATTTTGCCACCTGAAAAATACCTTTAAGCCAATTTATACTGTATTGCTTAATGATTATTTATATAACACATGCTTTGAAAACATTAACATAAGAATAATGACACATTTAGGGTGAGATTTTTAAACCACCCAGTGGGAGCAGCGCTCTTAAATTACCTGAAGCACTTCTGAAAATCCCACCCTTTATTTCAATGAACACTGTAAATTTGAAAGACCAAGAAACACAGAGAGGAATCACTTTGCCAGCCACTGCTGTGTAACCATCTCCTAGCAGATAGCAGCAAATGTTTCATATCATACAACAACACTGCCATTGCAGAACAGAAAAATCAAGAATTTCAAATACAGTTGGAACTATTCAAAAGCATCTGAGGAGACATTTTGTTGATCCCAGTCAAATTTGGCCAAGATATTAGAAAAAGCACCCAACATTGCGTGTACATTGGTAGGGCTTCAAAGACATTACAGCAGTGAAGGTTTTAAGAAAGACAGAGCATAGACAGGCACACTATTGTGCCCAATTCCAGATAACTCTATGGCTTCCCAAGTTGCTACCAACAGAAATGATGCACTCATGGCCACCAGTGAAAAGCAGTATCTCCAAGTTTTGCCAGCAGACAAACACTTAGGCTTCACCTACACAGGAACGTGCAGTGGATTAGTTGAAATACATTAAGGCCTCCCGTGGCCTTCGCAGCTGAATTAAGACCTACTGAATTAAGACCACCTTAATTATGAATGAGAATGTCCAGTTAGCTTTAATGTGGTTTACCCATTTCACTGTAAATTCACATTTTCTGTTATTCCCATTAACTTTCCTGAGCTTCTATGTGAAGACAAATCCTCAGGCTTGACAACAGGGACCACAGTTATGTCTTATTTCACTGAGGTTCTCTGGAAATTCTCCCACAACTGTTCTCCCACCAGTCCAGTAACACCAGTGCTAGCTATGATGGACACATTGGTACAGATTCTCCATGGGCAATTCCAGCTACCACATTATCTAGCAGCCAGATAGCTTCCAGTATTTCCATTAGCTTATTTACAGCTAGCTTAGGCATCCTTACACAATGTTGCAGTCTGCAACATTTGGGGTGTGCAAAATGGACTGTATTTGATTCGAATTTGGCCCAAATTGGGGACAGAGATTTGATTTGTTGATTTGGATCACTGTCCCAATTCGATTTGGCCGAATCCAAATATAAAGATTTGATGCCAATTCAGAGAATCAGCAATTCGGCCATAGACAAAGCTTTAAATGTTTTTCTACATACCTCCAGGTACCAGACATGGCTCGCAAACGCTGTGATGGTAAGGCAGATACAGCACCCCACCGGAGCGCAGGGGAGCTTCTCCACATGCTTTGCAGCAAACCCGAAGCAGACTGGAAGTACTTCCGGTCCACTTCCAGGTCCAGCACTGAGCGTGCGGGGACCCCCACCCCACGCCCTCACAGCTCAGCAATCAGCTGCAGGGGGAACCCTGGGTGCCTCCCCAGACCCAGGAGGCACCAGTTGCCGAGTCGGGTGTTGGGAGGGAAATCCTTTGCACACTCCCCGGCAGAGGACCAGAAGTGCTTCTGGTCTACTTCTGGGACCATTGCCAAGCATGCTGGGAACCCCCTCGCGCACCTGTGGGTCACTGCATCCTCCCCAGCATCTCAGCATTCACGAGCTGCCTGGTGCCTTGAGGTACACAGAAAAAACATTTAAAGCTGTCTATGGCCAAATCATCGAATCTTTCCGAATCTCTCCAAATCGATTCAGACAGTTCCAATTTAATTCGGACAGATTGAAGGGTCTCCTGATTTGATTAGGATTTAAAGGGTTGGCTGCCGAATCGGGCTGAATCTCCGCCAAATTGAATCAGAGACCGAAGCTTCGCACAGCCCTCGGAGACATACAATCTTTGCATTTGTGCTAAGGGTAAGACAGAGGAAGCAAGAGCCACAAACAGTATGAATGGACAGAAGGCAAACTTCTCTGCCAGGATGTCCTGGCACTGTGCTTATCCATTCTTGGATGGACACTTCTATTCTTGCAGTAATGGCCACACAACCAGGGTGCTGACTTAAGCAGATCAGAAAATGAACTCACACACTCAAAAAAAAAAAAAAAAAAAAAAAAAGCTGCTAGCTTTGCTTTCACTTGCAACCAAACATTGTATGCCTAGGGACAAAGGATATGTATAACATTCAACTAGTTTGGTGCCCTAACAAGCTATTTCTAACTCTTAATTAAAATTCCTATTCATTTTATAGTACCTATCAAAATAGTGTATCATTTCCTGACATCCTCGTTACATTCCTAAGTGTTGTGTTCTTGGACACATTTAAGATACACTTGGTGAATCTCTCAAGAGAACACATTTAAGTTAGAAAGACTTAGGACTTCTATTAGTCTCCCTGAGAACATATGGTTCATTCTACCTATGTAATTCTTAATTTGATTTTTATTTTTAATGTCAAGCCCCCAACAATCAGCTCAGGAGAAACGCATAAAACCAGAAGTCAGGTCACTAAGGGCTTTTTTTTTTTTTTTTTTGGCACATGCAAATTGTACTGCTTTAGCGACACCAGCACACATGCAAACCCCCTCCCATTGTAGACTATCATTCTAGCTTAATACTTAATTATACC
>NW_017729029.1:44253123-44255093 GCF_001723915.1 Gavialis gangeticus
ATTGTAGACTATCATTCTAGCTTAATACTTAATTATACCAATAAGGCTTATTCCCATATGAGAAGGGAAATGAGTTATATAGTATAATACACATCTATAATAGCATATAAGTATTTACACTAGCATGATATTGATTGAAATGCAACATTTGGGTTAAAAATAAATAAATAAATAAACCCCCTATGAAGACATATGTAAGGCATTTGCTATAGAAATGACCAACATCTGCCTTGAGACATAATAAAAACATGATTAAAATTTATTAATTCTCACATTGTTAAACTAAAAACCCAGTATTTAGAATATGAGAAATAAAAAAAAAATTAGCTTGCAGTTTTACTGTATTCTTAAAAGACTATAGAGGAAACTAACATCAGACTGAGCACCTTCATGATTCTCAATGACTGTATAGTCCAGGGGTGAGCAAAATACGGCTCGTGGGCCAGATCCCGTCTGTGAGGCCATTCTATCTGGCCCGCGGGGCCCCTAAAAAAATTCAAAAAATTAATACTTATCTGCCCTTGGTTTCTGTCAAAAATGACAGGAACCAAGGGCAATAGGACCCAGGGGAAGCCCAGCAGGCTCCCACACCAGCAGGGCCCACCCCCCCAGCGGCGCCAGAACCTCAGGTAAGGGGGAAGTGGGGGGTGGGGGAAAAGGGGCAGGGAAGGAGCCCAGGGAAAAGTGACCTGGGAAAAAGCTGAGCACAGGTTGAGGGGGGAAAGCAGCCCCTCGCCTACCCCGTGGCCAGCACCCTGTGCTGCAGCCGCTCGTAGCCTGCATGGGGCTGCCTGTGCCTGCTCTGGACAGCCCCGCAGGCTGCAAGCGGCTGCAGCAGGGAGTGCCAGCTACGGGGCAGACAAGGGGCTGCTTTTCCCTGCACTCAGCTTTTCCCCAGGCACCTTCCTGGCACGGAAGAAAGCGGCCCCTCCTCCACCCCGTAGCTGGCGCCCAATGCTGCAGCTGCTCACAGCTCACACGGGGCTGTCCGGAGCAGGCACAGGCAGCTTCACATGGGCTGTGAGCAGCTGCAGCGTACAGTGCTGGGCATGCGGCAGGCGAGGCGCTGCTTTTCCCCCTCCCTGCGCTCAGCACCACCTTGTAACCCGGCCCCACTGCCAGCCTGGGCCCCACGCTGGCTCCAGCTTTGCCCGTTGGGATTGTGCATGGCGACAGCAGCTGCGGCCCCACCGTTTGCTATGCCAAGCAGTGTTTGCCACCACCACCTCTGGGCTGCCCAGCGCACAAGCTCCAGGAGGCTCCAGGAGGGCAGCAGCAGCCAACACTGCCCGGCGTGGCAAGCAGCGTGGGGGGACTGCAGCTCTGCTGCCAACAGGTGAGCCTCGGGCCAGCTTGGAGCCCAGGCTAGCAGAAGGCACCAGGTTACAAACTGGTGCTAAGCACAGGGAAAAGTGGCCCCTCACTTGCCCCATGGCCAGCACCCCACACTGTAGCCACCTGCAGTCCACATGGGGCTGCCTGTGCCTGCTCCAGACAGCCCCGCATGGGCTGCGACTGCCTGCAGCAGGGAGCACTGGCCACGGGGTGGGCAAGGGGCCGCTTTTCCCCATGCTCAGCACCAGCTTCTTCCCTGCCGGCGAGCAGGGGGTCGGGGCTGTGTGCTGCCCCCCCACCTGTACCACAGGGCTGGAGGGAACTGGGTGTGAGCGGGCAGGGAACCAGCCAGAGCACGGGGCCCACACTGGTGTCCCAGGGCCAGTGCCAGCAGGGCCCAGAGTAGGGTGGCAGGAGTGCAGGGTCCCAGCCAGCAGGGGCTCTATGGAGTCGGGCCAGCTCCCCCCTCTCCCTGCTTGGCACTCTACCCAAAAATGTTGCCAACCCCTGGTCAAGACACAGTAACTAGTAATCTAAACTGAGGCAGAAAGCAGAGTAGGCTAGGGTCCCACATGAAGGCAGCTGTTGCCTATGAAAGTTTACGTCTTTCTTAACAAATTAGTCTTCAAGGTGTC
>NW_017729029.1:44260093-44263904 GCF_001723915.1 Gavialis gangeticus
ATAGTAACTAGTAATCTAAACTGAGGCAGAAAGCAGAGTAGGCTAGGGTCCCACATGAAGGCAGCTGTTGCCTATGAAAGTTTACGTCTTTCTTAACAAATTAGTCTTCAAGGTGTCACACCCTGACCTGCCTTCTACCATGTAAGGTCCAGTGCACATACACATCAATTAGACTGATTATCAAATAACTGGATTCAAAGAGATTTATTAATAGAAGAGATTACACCAGTTTGATTTAAAAAACTGGTATTGGTTAAATCAGTGCAAATTTTGTGTATGGAGGAATAAACCAAAACAGCTTGACATAAATGAATAAAGCATCATTTGATTCACCATCCTTCATTTCACCATGTTTGTCTCCCAGTTGACAAAACATCCATTGGTGAGAATCAGCAAAGTTTTTATTGGAATTTGAGTTGAGTTTTAACTGCTGGCGCAATTTTAAAAACATCTACAACAAAGCAAAATTTTAGCTACTAAAAGCTAAACATTAAACCATCATAGAAGCAAAACACTTAAAATCAATAGGAACAAAAAGCATTTTTTTAAACGATCAAACATGAACTGTATTCCAGGACTGAAAAGTAAAGCCTCTAGCTCATTTAATTACATTATTAAATAACTTGAATACGTGTTTCCCATCCTGATGAGATTCTGCCTGCAATCCAAAAGCAACTTAACCAGTCAGCCACTGAAATTCTTACCACCTCCCTTATACATTCCAACCACCAGAATGCAAAGTTAGCGTGCCATTAGGAATAGCGTAACAGCATGGCTAAAAACAGACCTGAGATTTCTCCACAAACAAAGCCTTTTATGATGGGATCCTACAGACATACACGTTTATTGTCCCGCTTTAAGGATCTGTGAAGTATCCAAAAGATAACATCCTCCTCCCCCCACCAGGCAATCCCAGCCAATTCCAGTTAATTGCCATTCAAAATCCATGTGTAAATGATTGTCCCCTGTGTAAATGATTGTCCCATTTGTTTTGATGAGTTAAAGCCCAGTATAATCAGTTTTTACACTAATTGCCAAAGTGTACAGCTCAAATGGCTTTAAGAGAAGATCTGTGTATTTTGTGAAATAAAGTAGTTTGTAGTGGAATACAACAGAGACCTTGAAAAGAATAGCCTCAATATACCCCCCAAGCCCTTGTGTGAGAAATTCTTTTAGTCATACCTATGGTTTGTCATAAATCAGACCAAAAATGTATGTTTCCAGCATGAACTTGACTTGTACATTAATCTTAGATTTCCATCTTTCTTTAGTCATTACACTTCTATCCCAACTGTATTAAGCAAAGCTGAAATCAAAAAAGCAGAATATCACAAAATGAAGCACAGGCAGTAATCATATAATAAGCACAAAATTGGTATTGTAGATAGAAGAATGCTTTTTATTGCTCACAGAATTTAAATTAGTCCAACTTCAGGTAAAATTATCTGTCTGTCCTTTTCTTTCCCATGTTTTCCTCCATGCACTAATGACGTTCTGCCACATAACTTAAGAAAAGTCCACACAATTATAAGAAAAAAAACTTAGTGTTCTGCTTCCATCATATGCCATATCCTTCACAAGCTATTAAGTTCTATGAGCACTGGATCCAAAAGTAGCAAGACTCAAAACTCCTAAGCTCTTGCAATAGCAACTTTTCCCTGGAAGAACTTCATATTTATTTTTCTAACAGTATTTTTGGATGTTTTCCCCCATAATTCTATATTTTGGAGCAATATCAAAACATAGTTTTCTTCCTTGTTGTAACACCTATGGTGTACTATGTCTGTCAGGAACTTCCTGGACCACAGTCTTACAAGGATAGAGGAAAATCTGACTTTCCATCAGGTGGCAGGCTGTGGTACTACTGATGCACATCATTTTATTCGTAGGGGTATAGGTTGTAGCCAGGTTGGTCTAAGGACATAGGCAGACAAGGTTCTTCAGGTAAATCTGATATCTTTTATTAGGCCAACTCAAATAGTTGGGAAAAAAATCTTTCCTGCAAGCTTTCGGGTATAAATAGCCTTTGTCAGGCTGAGGAAGTAAGTGTTTCATTCCTCTTTCCCCATCCCCCTACCTGTCTCTCATCCACTGACTACCTCAATTTACATTTTCATTGACTGGCTCCCTCACATGCAAACCAGCCTCTGGTTTCTTTATTATTCCATCCAGAAAGAGCACAGACCATCTGCAGATGCTTCCTTAGCCTGATGAAGGACATTTGTACCCAAAAGCTTGCAAACATTTTTTTTCCCCAACTATCTGAGTTGGTCTAATAAAATATATTGGATTTACCCAAAGAACCTTGTCATTTTATTTTTCTAATTCTGCCGTTTGGAAGTCAAAGGCTTCATGCTCCAAAATATTAATTTTATTTAAAACGATAAAACTTTTATGTACATATTTATCAATAATGCCTGTCCATTGACAATTCAGGAATAAAGTCTTCACATCCTTATCACTGTTATAATTAAGGCCTGTTGTTTAAACCTATACTGTTTAGTTTCAATCTGTGGAGGAGCATACAAAGCTTTAATTCAAATAATATCATCTTCCATCTGAGTCAAATGAGAATCCTATTTTCCAGTACAGGCATAGCTCATTTTATTGCGCTTCGCTTTATTGCGCTTCGCAGATATTGCATTTTTTACAAATTGAAGGTTTGTGGCAACCTTCATTGTTGTCTTATTTTAAGAAATTGCCACAGCCACCCCAACTTTCAGCAACCACCACCCTGATCAGTCAGCAGCCATCAACATCGAGGCAAGACCCTCCACCAGCAAAAGATTGTGACTCGCTGAAGGCTCAGATGATGGTTAGCATTTTTTAGCAATAAAGTATTTTTTAATTAAGGTATGTACATTGTTTTTTTAGACATAATGCTATTGCACACTTAATAGACTACAGTATAGTGTAAACGTAACTTTTATATGCGCTGGGAAACCAAAAAATTTGTGTGACTCGCTTTATTGCGATATTCACTTTATTGCGGTGGTCTGCAACTGAACCCGCAATATTTCCGAGGTATGCCTGTATACTAAGATGCCTAGTAATTTTGTGCAGTCAGAAGCCCAATATACCATCAAAATTAATGTAATATTGTTTAATTGGAGGGTTTTTAAAGGTCAGCAAGAATCTAATAGTGGGTTTTCCTGACTTTACAAAGAAAAATTTTAGATAGATCCAATGTATTTTTTTAGAAATAATGAAAGGCAAGGCTCATCAGTTTCTCTTATCTTATTCTGTATGTATGTTGGGGCAGCGGGGTGGTGTGGGGAAGAAGGTATCAAAATCTTCTAGCTAACCAACCTAAAAAGGTCATTCCCACCTGGATTATTTTTTAAAGGAGAGACAGAAAGTTAACCTTAAATTGTATCTATTGCATCTGTTGCATAGCTACTTAGTAAAGGTGCACCGATACATTGGTCTGATATCGGACCAACAATGATATAAAGAAAATTAGCTTTATCAGAAATCAGCTTGACGCGGCCGATAATTTGGCCAATAAATGCACGTGTGCGCACGGCTGCAGTGCAGCATGCAGGCAGTGTGGAGAACAGCCCGGCAGCTTGGAGAGCTGTATATGGCTGGTAAGTCCATTGTGGTGGAAGGGGAGGGAGAAGGGAAGGAGCATGGGGGGAGCACATCAACGCCATCCACAGTGAGAGAGGGCGTGGGGCAGAGGCTGGGGCAGGTGCTGCCCAGCTGGGGCAGGCTGGGGTGTGGGATGGAGCCACGGCTTGTCCAGGGGGCATGGGGTGGGGTGGGTATGCTCCCCGATCTGCACAGAGCAGGGCAGGTGGGCTGCAGC
>NW_017729029.1:44263971-44264280 GCF_001723915.1 Gavialis gangeticus
GTGGGCTGCAGCTGCTGGCTGGAGCCGGAGCTGCACCAGGCTCTTCTTGGAGGGGGCTAGGCTCAGGGCAGCCAGTGTTGGTACTGGGGAGGGAGCAACAGCCACCCCAAATTTTTCCATAGCCCCCAATAGCCACCCCTCCCAGCATTGCTGCTGCCTGCCCCAAGCTCAGCCCCTGCAGAGAAGAGCCTGGCGCAGCCACAGCCCACAGCTCCAGCCCACTTGCCCTGCCCCGCCCAGATCTGGAGGCACACGCCCCATCCATGCCCTCCTGGGGTGCGCACAGTGGTAGAAGCCATGCCCTCCCCC
>NW_017729029.1:44264325-44266175 GCF_001723915.1 Gavialis gangeticus
CATCCTGCACGCTCACCCCACCCAGCTAGGTAGTGCCTACCCCTGCCCCTGTCCCACTCCCTCCCTCACTGTGCCCCCCCATACCTTCCTTCCCTCATCCGCTTCCACCACAACAGACTTACCAGCTGGACACAGCTGTATTAGAAATCAAATCGGTATCAGCCGATATGCCTCCTTAAAAAATCAGCTATCGGTATCGGCCCCCAAAATCTCTATCGGCGCACCCCTAATACTTAGCTTGCCATCTTTTGAACTTTATTGTGTCCTTATAGCCTAAGACCTGGTTAAAGCCAGCTACTCTCAGGAGGTCTATTCATTCTGGGTTCAGCTGGATTAGCACTAGTATTTGGAACTAGCAGTTCTTTTTCACAGGAAAATAAGTGGCAACAATGTGCATTTCTGTTTCATATTCTGTTTGGGGCCTTTCCTTGAATGGAGAAGACATTCACCAGACAACTAGCTCTTGGCATTAAGTAAAAGGTATTAGCTTTTTTCTTAAATGAAAACATGTAGTTCAATACAGTGCGTTAAAAATGTCTGCCCAACCCAATCAAATGCCTTCTTTCAACGAAGAAATAAAGCAAGTTCCTGTTTCTTTGACTTCGTTGAATCAGATGCAATTCAATATATTTTATAGATTATGTAAAGATTGCCTTCTGGTAATCAACCCTGACTAATATTCATGTGTCAGTTGTTTGATTAGTCTCTCTTACTTTAGCATAAATTTTAATATCTATTGTACATTGAAAAGAGAAATGAACATGAAGGATCCATAATTATCCAAGGGATAATTCTTCCATGCACCAGGATACCGGTAACATGCTACATGGTTTCCAGGTCTCTATCCATATTTGTATTTCAGAAAGATTCTATACAGTTAGTAAGTTCATTCTTACCCAAGAGTTTCAAAAATCTAGCTGTATGGGCATCTCTCTGCCTAAAACTGTTTATGACTGTCCCGGGACGCAAGAATACTCAGCGGCAGCGAGGAAAACAACACGTGGAAGGCAGAACATAAAACCCACGTGGCTCATCAGCTGCCTGTTCATACAGCTACAGCTGGCCAGAGACGTCAGTGCTGAATGCCGGCCAGCTCAGATAAAAATGGCGGCGCATGCTGCGGAGCCGGCGAGAGGAGGGAGAGTGCTGCTGCCGAGGTCCCTACAGCAGAGTCGAGCAAAGGCACAGGTCCCGGAGAACAGGAACGGCCGGGACAGAAGCGAGGAGGAAGGAGAGGAGCATCTCAATGATGCTGCGGAGCTGGCGGCAGAAGGACGCCTGGATCACTGTGGAGGGATGGCAGAAGGCACTCCAGGAAAGATCTGACCCGAGGGAGAGGGACGGCGAGGAATCCAGGGAGAAGTGCCACTGGAGGGAACATCACTGCTGGATCGGGAGGTGCCTTAGAGTAGGCAGGGAACTGGTGCCTAAGGGGATGAGGCAGCCAGTGTCCCGGTGAAGTGTGTATGGGGGGGGTAGTTAAAAGGGCAGTACGCCCGGTTTTGTGTTTAGGCTTCCTTTTATTTTCTTGTTGATTTTGGGTTTGACCCCAGGCCCCGAGGGGTATAGGAGGGCAACCAACCTGCACTGTGGGTCAGATAGTGTCGGGAGGGGCCCAGGCAAGACCCGGTCGTGGGTCCCAGGAGCAAAACACCTATCAGCTCGTTGCCGCTACACAGGAGGCATGAGGCCAGGGTGTAGTGGTGGCAGAGCCCCAAGAACAACCGCCGGGAGGAATCTTAAGGCCAATAAGCATGCCCGATGAACGGTCCCGGACACTGAGGTCATCAAGTCGTGGCAGGTGAGCATGGGGGGGGGGGGGGGGGCAAGGATTCTGGCAGAAGTCACCA
>NW_017729029.1:44271175-44272304 GCF_001723915.1 Gavialis gangeticus
AGGTCATCAAGTCGTGGCAGGTGAGCATGGGGGGGGGGAGGGGGGCAAGGATTCTGGCAGAAGTCACCAGCTCAGGCAGAGGCGCGAGCCCACGAGGTGCGTAACATCCATCACCGGAGCGAGAGAGACATGAGAGCAGCTAGCTGAGTCCTGGCAGTGACAATGACCTTCTTGAATACCTGTCTGTGACACCATCACCTCTAATGTACCAGCACTGCATATTCTTATATACCTGATCATTTTAAGTATTGTTGCACCTACACTTAAAAAATTGCATATTGAGGCATACAAGAGGGCTCCCTGCACGTCTTTAATAAAATGCATGCTTTTAATAAAATACAAAATCACATATGCAATTAAAGCATTGTACAAACCAGCCGCAAAGGTCTTCCATATTAAGTGAAGCCTCTGAATATACTGGCATGTGGACAGCCACTCCCTGATGCCAGGAAACATGCAGCATTGGGAACCATTCCCAGATGCCACACTTCCCATGGCACCTTTTAAAAAAGTGTCAGTGTACAAAGAGCCCAAGATCATGGAGCAGCTCCCTGCATGCTGAGAGCTCCTCTGAACTCTTATTTCAGGCAACCCACATGCCACAAAGATGAAAGGGTGGTGTGGGAAGTGCAGCATGAGCACTGGTCCCAAAGCCACTCTTCCTGTGGTGCCTTCTGAAGGTCCTGGGAGGTGGGGAGCAGATACAAAATGGGACCAACACACACAATGGGATCTAACAAATTCTATCCTGCATCTTAAAAATCAAATGGCTTGCCATGTACATCTGGTATGGCAGGATGCAAAATCCTGGGATCCAGAACAATATCCCATCATGCAATTATACCGACATCTTCTAGTGACTTTATAGATATATTTAAGTTCAGCCACAAGTGATTGAACTAAATGCAGGAATCGCTGGTAAAGCCCTAGGGCAGGGGCAGCCAATTATTTTGGGCAGAGGGCCACTTACCCAGGCAGGCTGTCAAGGGCCGCATAGGTAGCTCTACCCCTTGGCAGGTGCCCCACCCCTTGACAGGTACCCTGCCCCCTGGTCACCATCTTGGGACCAATGTCTCAGGGCCAGCACCGGCGGGGCCCAGAGCGGGAAGCAGGCTAGCAGGGGTCTGTG